>NC_042616.1:169413932-169765648 GCF_901001135.1 Rhinatrema bivittatum | reverse complement strand
CCACCTTTTTGTACTGTTAAAAATGGCTTCCATATTCTTTATGGTGTTGAATCATTCTTTTTACATAACTCACATTCACAATCACAATCACAATTGTTCACGCATTCTCATTTTATACTTTGTTTTATTGTCATTCAATCTCACATTCATCCTTCATTCAGGTATTGTTCTGGCCTTCTTCCAGTTGATCCAAGATTCTGTAGTGTGCTCCTATTGGCAGCATATAAATCAATTAATTCACTTAATGATTGATTATTGATTGTCAATGAATGGTTAGAATGGTTGAAGCAATAATCCATCATTCTACTCAGGGTTAATGCCACTGTCTTAGGTTGCCCATGGTACGCAATCCTAATGATTGGCTACCTGGTGCTTACCCGTCATCGTTAAGCATAACAGCCTGAGGAGGTAACATTGCTGCTGGTAAATGAAAGGCTTCCTGTCGTCTTCGCAGATGATATCTCAGGCCATTAAAATAACAAACTTCATTCATTCTCACAATTAATCATTACAAACTCACTTAGAAATGTAAGCCACTTTAAACTGTGTTTCCCGTCAATTAAACCAAATTCTGTGAAAATACAACCTTATCCTTTAGAAAATCTCACTCATTAGCTTCAGAAGGAGATTCAATCATGCTCATCATCAGATGTTGACGAACTGCAGCAACTTGAGAGTGTACTTCAGATGTAGAATTTACCATAATATTGAGTCCTGGCACTTTCGGCATAGCAGAAGCAATAGTTAGAATTAATTAATAGAAGCAAAACCATGCTTGGGAGTACTATTGCTTATGTCTTAGCCTACCATGCATTTGAGCATTATGGGAATATAAACAAATGCTTCAAATCTAAATTAGGAGTAGGATGTCGAAGGAGACATCCATATGGATGAGGGATAAGAAATCTCTGTAACCAATGGGATGGTATCTACAAACTCTAACTGTGTGGTGTTTAAGAATTGGGGAATCAAATGAATGTCATAATTCTGTCTTCAATTACCAAGAATAACTATATAAACATTTGGGACTACATTAAACCTTTAAACTTACTAAATGTACTCGAATTGAAGAGGACATACTTGTCTGTGCAGCCTATTCACATGAGCTGCCTAAGAACGGTGTGAAGGCTGAACTGACAAACCATGCCGCAGCACATTGCGCCGGTCTGTCACTGGCTCACAGACATCTGAACAAGTCTGGACTAGGAAGGGTAGAGTGTAGCAACTGGAGATGAATATAACGTGGAAAGCAATAATAGATGGTAAGTCAAACCAGTTATCTATGGGACCTAGGGATGAATGATCATCTTAATTAATCATATAATGGATATGAGAGAACTGGGAATAGCAGCAAAACTTTAGTATTTTAAATTAATGTGGTGTGTAACATGTAGGTGTATGTAGATGTATGTAGATATCCAAATCATGGCATTTGCAGAATGGCATATGGGCTTGGAGTATATGGCAATCAATTATCAATGACATTTGACAAAGCATATTGTGGTGTAATGCATAACAGTTAAAGAGATGACAATAATTGGGAATGGATCTAATCTGATCAGGGCAATAAGATTCACACAATCATGAGAACTGCATTAATGTAGAGTACAACAACATAAAGGCAAAATATAATCAAGCAAGAGTAGTAAAGTTCAATGATGAGTGAAAGATGAATTCTGTGTTAAGGCCGAGACTTCCATAGAAGGGATGGGAAGAATGGAGTAAGTCCCATAAATGTTGTTTTCAAGCTTTCAGTAAGGTGTAACAGCTTTTCATTCATCACGGCCTAATGAGGATATGTGCTTCTTTAATGGTTTCAGATACCTAATATGGTAAAGTAGCATAAAAGCAAATTAAGCATTTTAAAAAAGTCATCTGTGGTAAGCTAAACCACAAATAACACGTATTTCAGACATGACATTGAACATATGTTACACTAGACTGATACATACTCATCCATCCAACAAATATACATTCCTTGTCTTCATCACATAGGACAAACAACAGATAACATATAATTTGAGCTCAAAATTCGTATCAAAAATGTATCAAAAAGAGTAGATCAAAAATCAAAAATGTGTATGAAAAATAAAAGTTCAGAATTCTGTCCAAAAGGTAGAAGTCCTTGAAGACCTGAAAAGTAAATACTAGCATACAATTGAAATATCAAATTAGCAAATATTGTACATATAGATTTCCAACCAATAATAAATTTAATCAATAATGTTCTGAGCTTATGGTCAATGTGTCATACCAAATAATTAGAATAATTATAACTCAAATATCAAATAATTAATACTTAAATATGCTACATTTTAAACTAGAAACTATTTCTCCTTTTTTTTTTTTCTTCCGTTCACCGCACAGCCAGTGCTGGCAGAACAGATAAGCTGTACTCTGCAGGTTTGCAACACAGACAACTTCCCCTTTTTTTTGTAAAGATACAATTTAACTCTTTAGCTAAAATGTCTTGTCAAACTCATAATTCTCTTCTCAGAATCATAATTCAGCAGTTCAGATTCTAAATTTTAACACTAGTATATGTTCTTGTCAGTACTCCAGTTCAGTATTAAAGGAATGTGAAGTCAGTAACGTAATAAAGGATCAGTATGTAAAGTTGAGAGCAAAGGGGATTTATATTGGTGGGAGATGTGTCTCGCTCCCCCCCTTGATCCCTCTTTTACCACAAACGTACAGTTTAGAGCAAAAAGGAAATAACATGTTGTAAGAGGAAGATATCGCATGCGCTGGGTGATCACCTTAATAAAAATACATTCACATTGAAAAGAGGAACTTACATTTAAAACTTAAAACTATACGGTACCATTGAAAAATTAACTTATACTAAAAATGCTTATACGAAAGATATACCTGCAAATGATAACACAAATAAATCTTAATAACTTGAACAATAAGACCAGTAAATACATTAACATGTGAAACCTAGCAACCCGTCATATCTGTCCACAAACCCATTAATTCTAGGGCGTTAAACGTCTGTGATGGCATTACAAAAGTTCTTCAATCTGATAAAAACTGACCACATGCAACTGATCCCAGTGCATGGCTGCTGTCCCTATTACAGAAGACAGGGAAGCACGTAATTAGTCAGCCAAAGTCTGTAGAGACATATCTATTTAATTTTGGATTTTATATACCGGAGGTTCCTGTATGCTACGCGTATCACTCCGGCTTACATGACAGACATCGGGAAGGCTGGCAAGGATTTACTAGTCTCTATGTACACAAACATCCTAGGTAAGCAAATTCTTATCTTATCTTCTTTGTCCTGAAATGAATATTGCAGTAATGCAAGCAATAGCTATAAAAATAAGGCTCAGAATAAGGAGATCATCCTAAAGGATGGTCGTACTAAATGTGGTTCTATTCAAAACTGTATTTCATATTAAGTTCACACTGTGTCCTGTCCAAGCTTCACTAAGGTGGCAATGTAAGGTCCAACATACGCTGATACCTTCTCTGATATGTGTGAACTCACGTTATCTGGGGACATGTATGTTGGCTATTAAAGCCTGGTGTCGTGGTAATGAAGGGGCGTATTTACTCTGACTCCCACTACTCCTCCAATTATTGGGGTCAAATTGTGGTGGAGGCCTATCATTAGGCGGAGGTCTACTTGGTCCCCTTGCAGCATATCTGCCTCTAATATTCCCTCTTGGGAATGAAAATCTGTTGTTAGGCCGATAATGGCAATCCCTACTATAATGGCCATACTGGCCACACTGAAAACACTGCCCACTTGGCAGACGACGTTGTGGTGTTGGCCAATCAGGGTGTGGTTTCTCCTCAGAAGGTGCTGTAGGAATCAAATGGAAGTATCCTACTGCAGCCATCGCCTTCTCTAAAGGTGGGGGGGGTCCTGTACTCTGCACTAGACATCTGAAGACAGTGTCAGTAGTACTATAAGGAGGCGGTGATGTGAATTCCTTACTAATTTCTTCCTCTTTTTCTAAAAAGGCCTTTGTCATGACAAACCAACTATGAATTTGGACATGGTTTGCCAGGGTTCTTACGTCTTGCCCATTAGATTTACGATACTTGTTTTCCAGAAATGTCATAAGCTGTACGAGCAAGGGCGTGTCAAAGGAGCCTCCTGCTGGCCAAGCAAGGAAAGCATCCTTCTCTGCCCACGCTACCCACTTAGAATGGTATTTACGAATCAACTTCTCATTGGGTTTAAGCAGGGCAATGACTTTGTTCAGGGGACATGACTCACTAACCTCTCCTACCATCTTGGGATCTCTCAATATTGCAGACCAGACTACGACACAATTATTAATAATAAATTTCGTGTAGCCACTCTCTTATGAGAAAGAGTGGTTCAACCTTACCTTAATTGTAGTTTTCACCGTACCGTGAATTCACGCTTCCGGTGTGCTGTACTTCTTCAAACGCGAAGGTATTCACAGCGGGGCAGGGAGAGACAGCCTGCAGACAACTATCTAACTATCTAACTATCTAACTATCTAACTAAAGACCTATCTACTCCTTTTCGTTCCGTTCGACTGGTTACCGGTTCCTACTAAATTACTTGGGCTCCAGTGCGTTACCGCCGAAACAACCGGGATAGGGCCAGAAGGCAGCGTCAAGTCTGCCAACTGTTTTCGAACTTATTAGTACACTAACGGAAAAACCTATGACTCACTCGTATAAGACAAGTTTTTACTTACCTTTCCAGACAGCTCCACGTACGTATTCCGTGGAATACTTGATCTGAAGGCTTCTTTTTTCTGCGGCACGTAATCCCGCTTCGGGATCCACCTGACTAGTTTCTACTCCGTCCCGGCACGTATCCCGGCAAAAGCCCGGAGCCCCAGGTGGTATGTCGCAGTATTCAACTTGGGCTAATTGATTGGTACTGTACAAGATCTGCCAGACAGCAGTGCGCGCCAAGGTCTAGGAGATAATAAAAGTTACTGAACAGTTTTTTTTTCTTTTCTTTGAGAGTAAGACTTACTTCCTCAAATGCTTCCTTAGTGGTTTCTGAAGTGCTTCAGGTCTCAAAAATCTCAAAGTAGATTCTGGATGCTTCAGGGTGGGTCCCACTCCCGAACGACGGCACCCTCACTTTCTTTGATGCTGGCGATGAGATATTCCTGAAGGAATGCTTGTCCGCGATGCCCGCATTCTCCACCAATATGTTTTCCCGGCGGGAATTCGGGAAAGTAACTTCAGACAGCTTTTTGATCTAAAAGGCAAATTTATTGATAGGAAGACAAAGACAATATAGAAAGAGGAACAAGGAAAGAGGAAGTCGTTGTTTCTCTGGAGACGCAGGTCAGTAGTAAAGGACATTCAGCTTGCTTCTCAGATGCGGAGCTCTTCGGCTGGAGTTTTTAAACTTTTTGCATTGTCCAATAGAAATACATTGATGCGCATCCTGGGTGTATTATCTTCTTCTAATATCCAATTATGAACGTAACTTTATAGTCCAATCAGGTACCGTCTCTGGGGTTTTGCCTTCTTCCGGTATTGAGCTTGCCAAAGCACATGGTTGTGAAATATGTTGCCAGCAGAATCAGGAAATACATAGCTCAGGCCTAAGGCCTATCTACAAGAGGCAGCAGTAATAAGAGTGAGAAATGATGTTAGTGTGTAGACTGTAAAAAGGGATGTTGAATGTGGTCAGCAACTATCTGTTCAACCTTCTACATGACAAGATTAGCAGAAGGGCACAATTAAAAAGGTTCCACCACAATATGCACTTTGCTGATGGTAGTGTTCCTTTACTCAAATGCAGGCTGATGCAATAAGTGCATCCAGCCAAGCACATGATTTTACTCGCAGCTGAGAGTATGTTTTATGTGCACAAAAATAGAGTCCGATACAACAAGAAGATTAGCGCATATAAAACGTGCATTCTAATAAACATATACCAGCTAGTGCCCATCACATTAGTGCACCCAAAGACTGGAGCGCCCAACGCATGTTTTTTTTATGCTGGAAAGTTAACCCCAGCTCTGGAGGTGGAGTAAAATTTACTTGCAAGCAAGAGCTCACCACAATCATAAAAAATGTGGTCTTCTGTATTGCCATAAATGTGCCCCTTGTAGGGTAGGATTTTTTTTTTTTTTTAGCAAGATTAGTATAAGATTTAGTTATTTGGGGTTAGAACAAAAAAATATTGTAGAGAACATGTTTATTATCTAAATGACACCTTAAAAAATCGTGTGTGATTCCTTTCCATTTGGTAAACAGGCATTGCAGATTTCCGTAATTTCATGTAAGCGATGCACTTTAGTCAGGAACGCATAATTTAGACATCTGTGCGCTAGAAACACACATTTCTCCTTAGCGCGCTCACTTTCTTTCACATTTAAATATTGCATCAGATGAACAGGGGCTCTGGATTGCATGCATGGTAGAAAAATGGGTACTGAATATGAGCACCCAGTTTTTTGCACATCTTATTGCATCAGCCAGTGAGTTGCACAAGGTCAAACTTTTAGGCCGATACAGAACGGTGTGCTCGGCCCCCGTTTAGCTGTGTGTTTTAGATGCGCTATTATTACCCCTTACACTTATACCCCAAATGCATGTTGATGAGCCTATTAGTTAGTCACCAGAAATACAGAAAGTAAAAGGTGCGGTGCCGCACATTTTACTCAGAAATTAATGCCTGGCCAAAGGGAGGTGTTAATTTCAGACGGCACGGGTAAGTGTACAGAAAAGCAGAAAAAAAATGCTTTTCTGTACACCCTCTGACTTAATATCATAGCGATATTAAGTCAGAGGCCCCAAAAATGAAAAAAAACAAAACTTCTTAAAAAAAAAAAAAAATCTGCCCGCCAGTGGGCAGCTTCGAAAACGGATGCGCTGACAGCCACCGCTTCTGCTAATAAGGAGGCGCTAGGGACGCGCTAGTGTCCCTAATTTAAATACAGAATCACACGCCCAGGAGAGGTGCACGGGCGCTCAATACGGAGTGCTGGCTCTCCCACAGGTTTTTTTTTTTTTAATCGGCCTGAGTGAAAGGTAGATCGCAGCATCTGCTTAGGGCTCTTCAGGTTCAATTGTTTGTCCATCACCACTGGTCGGGTGGGGACTGAAATACTTGTATAGAAAATAAACTATAAAATGACATTGTTTTGCATTTTAGAGACTCAAGGATTCTCTCAGTGCTGCTGTCGCTGGGTACTTAAAAAAAAATTACTATTATTATTTATAAAGGCCAGCTTAACAAGGCCAACTCTAACGTGGCCCTTCTTGTTAGGGATCCACTTTGAGTGCTCCCCATCTCTTTCCTTGTGTGTATTAACACAAAGCAGTACCGGAGACAACAAGTAAACAGTGTGATTTTTCTATCAGTATCATCAACGAAAGAGTTCTTATTCCCAAGGGAAGATACAAGCAAATCATTCGTTGTGATTAATCTTTAATAAAAAAAAAAATCAGATCTTATTCCCCTCTCGCATGGGATTTGCTTTAAAAAAAAAAACAACAACAACCCTCACTAAATATGTGGCTACTGCTTCACTCGGATGCCGCTGGCAAGCCCTCACAGGTTCCCTTCTGCCGCACCTTTGTTTTGCTGGGCTTTTGGTCCCCGTCAACGCCAGGAACTCAGCCAATGGGCGGGCAAGCACCGTCGTGACGTCACGGAAACTCTTTTAACTGGGAGACGGAAGCAATTGCGGCTATTCGCCTGCCTGCCTGCACGCACTATTTCATCTTCGTGCTCCCTTCCTGTCCTGCTCTTCCAGCTGAAGCAGTTACTAGCGATAAATAAATGTGCAGCAGCGGGAGCCATCTGTCAGTCCGAGGCGCTCGCATTGCCGGCAGGCCCGGTGGCAGCATCGCGAGCAAAGGCTTCGACATGTACCACCGAGACCCTTTCCATCGGCATCGCAACCCGCAGGTAAAGAAGGGAACGCCGGTGCCGGCACCGGCGGGAGGGTGGAATATGTTTCCGTTTGCTTGGCTACGAGATAGCTGGCGACTGAGAGGACGCGCAGGCCTTGTGTCCGCTGACCGGCGGCAACCAGTTCTAGCAGCCGGTGCCGGCAGCGGTGACGTCACACCGCGACCGGAAAGAACCCCGTTTCTTGGAAAAGCTGCGGCGGTGCTCTGTGCGCACGCGCAGGGCTGGATCTTTTCGAAACAGTGAAACCAGATCCTGGAGACTGTTCAGTGTGTGTTTGTACATGCGGCTGAGGTTGACAGGGCGCTTTCGGAGGCTCAGCCAGTTGCTAAATGTAATCATCTACATAAATAGCTTTGAAGTCTTAGAAAGCATTGATCAGATATCAGGTTTTCAAGTTTGAAGGTGTTGCCGATGATATCTCTCAGGCTTGCTGTTCAGTCTGTAATGGGAGGCTCAGCACCGTTTCCTTTGAGCTCCAATGAAGGGTGTACGTTTGTTACAGAAAGAAAACCAGGAGTAGATCATTATGATAGAAATGTTATATCAGCTACACAAAAGGTAAATGACACACAAGAAAGTATCCCCACGCTACCCCTACAGATGGAAGGAGCACAGTACGTTCTTGTACAGCTTATTTTTGCTTCATCTGAGGACTTCATGTGAAGAGTTAATGCCCACCCTTTTCAAGTAATTTTCAAATGCATTGATAGGCATATATGTATCATATGTATCTAGTTAAATACCCCTGCTTCTTTTCTCTGCTCCAAGTTATATTACTACCTTGTTTTATTGTAACTGCAACCCTTAACTTTCACTTGTATATTGTTACTATTACTACTACCTTTTTAATTTATGTTATTTATTTTTATTTATGACCTCTTGTTACCTTTTCACTTGTTAATTGTAAACCGACATGATGCGATACCCATCGCGAATGCCGGTATAGAAAAACTTAAAATAAATAAATAAATAATTTTAATATTACATATCTTCATTTTTTTTACAGTAAATGTATGCAAACATTGACACATAATGGACATAATTCAACTCCTTTTGTATGTCTTTAAGGTTCAATAGTGGCTTATCAAAATCATAGATTCTGTCTTCTCTAGGGTATGATCATTCATCAACATAGGTGCTATATTTTTTTTACTGCTGTAAAATAGCTATTTGGATTATATCTCAGTTTGTATAAATAATGCAGAAACCTTAAACTGCAGCTATCATTTGTGTTTTTTTAATTATTAGATTTAAATCATATTTTCAAAGAAACATGAAATAAAACAAGTAAAAAAAGAAAATTGCAAATCACAAAATATGAAATAACCACAACTAGAAAAATACAGTCCACGTTATTGGAGTCGGTCAAAGAAAATTATTCATACAGTACAGTTCCTGTTCATACCCCAGATCAGTCCAGACAAGTGAGTTTTGCATCCCTACCAGTAGATGAAGGCAGAGAACAAAAACTTTGAGGCACCACACATAACCGAGATTGCCACCTGCAATCCCTCAGTCTTTCTTTGTCTCCAGCAGATGGTAGAGGTGCAAACCTGCAGTCTAGAGAGATTAAAAATAAATAAATAAAATAGCTTGAGAGACAAAACATTTTGTTGGAGTACTCCCTGAGATGTTGGGATCTTCACGCCAATCGTGGTGCCACTGGAATCTGTTGGGGTGAGACGTGACTGACTCAACACAGCTGCACTGTGTTGAGCCTCAGGAGGGGAGAGATCCTCCGCTGAGGCTGCTACCGCATGGAGAGTCACTAGATCGGCTGGGCCCATTGCACTGGCTCCTAATGGAGTTGAGGGGGGTAGCATCCATATCTGCTTTGCACAGCAAGAAGCAAACAGTGTCTGGGTGCCCCGGGGACTCCCTTCCCCCTCCATTGGCCCTCATAATCACATCTGAGAAGCATGGTAGTGTGGGGGAGCCTGAAGAAGCTGAGATATGGAGGGTTTCTTCATGGAGTTCTGATCCTTCGCAAGGCCTTTTTGACAAAAAAAAAACAAAACAGGTGGGAGGCAACCCTGGCCCACAAATCACAACATCCTTCTAAGAGAGTTAAGTGGGCTCCATCAGGTGGAGCTGGAAGACTTCTCCGTCGCCTGGGTCTTGCATGTTCTTTGGCAGAAGGCGAGAGGGATCTCGGATTCATAAAACCTGCAGGAGGAGGGGGATCCGGATGCTAGGGATGATACTGGAAATGATCCCGTGGATCCAGCAGGTGGTGATCCAGATGGTGTCAAGGACTTGCCAGACCCGGAGGAGATCCAGGCCATGGAAGGGGATGACCGAGGGTTGTCCGGCTATTTCAAAAAGAGGAGTTGTGGCCTCTTATTCCACAAGTCCTGGAAGAGTTAGATATTAAGGTCATCCAGGAGGAATCAGATAACAAAGAGATGGACCCGATTCTGGACAGACTTCAGGGACCGCCAAAGGCCTTTTCATTGCCCAAGAAAGTGAAGAACTTGGTGGTCTGGGAGTGGGATGCTCCTGAAGCAGGCCTTAAAGTGGGCAGGGCAATGACGAAGTTGTATCCCCCGATGGAGGTGAAGTTGGAGCTTTTAATGCTTCTCAAGGTGGATGCTTCTGTTTCTGTGATGACCAAGAAGACAACAATCCCAGTGGCAGGGATGGATGTGCAAGACAGGAAATTGGAGATTCAGTTGAAACGGTTGTTTGAGGTGTTTGCATTGAATCTTCGAGCTGCAATGTGCGGTAGCTTGATGCAGAGGCCTGCTTGCTTTGGGTGCAAAAGGCTCAGGAGATGGAGGCTCACCTGGCGGGCAATGTCCAGCAGGCGATACATTTGGAAGCCAGGGTGGTCTTTGTAGCGGAGTCTCTTTATGATTTGGTTCGGATGTCTGTCAGGAGCATGGTTTCTGTGGTGTCAGTGCGAAGGCTCCTTTGGATGTGTAACTGGTCCATGGATGTGTGGTCCAAGTCACAGCTGTTCATCTTTTCTTTTAAGGGGAAGCTGTTCTGAGCAGATCTGGAACAGCTGTTGAAGCAGTTGGGGTATTCTAAGGGGAATATGTTGCCGGAGGATAAGAAAAGTTCCAAGAAATCCTTTCCCCTCTGTTCCCACTTTCAGGATATGTGGAGGTTTTGGACCGGCAAGAGTTTTTCAGCTTCGGGTCAGAAACAAGGCTCAGTCCTTTCAGGGCTCCCGTAGACCTCCCCAGGAACGCTTCCGGTCAGGGAACCGGAGGTGGAGTCTTCACAATGATGTCAGACTGGACCACTGGTCCATAAAAGTGGTAGGGGGAAGATTGACCCCCTTTTATAAGAAGTGGACCAAGATCATGTTGGACCAGTGGGTTGTGGAGGTGAATGAGATGGCTATGCATTAGAATTTTTTTGTCCAATCCGAGAGCCCTTCGTGGTATCCCACTGTGCATCCCAAAGCAAGCGAGAAGTAGTTTGGGTTACATTGCAACGGTTGTAAAGACTAGATACGATTATGCCAGTACTGCCAAGGGAGAGGGAACAGGGGAGATATTCAGTTTACTTCGTAATTGCCAAGAAAGAGGGTACCTTTCGGCCCATTGTATATCTCCAAAAGGTCAAACTGGTGCTGCGAGTTCTGTGTTTTCATATGGTGACATTGCGAACAGTGATAGTAGTGGTCCGCAGGGGAGAGTTTCTGGCTTCGCTGGATCTGATGGAGGCCTATCTGCATATGCCCATCAGAGGTTTCTGCGGCTCATGGTGATAGGGCAGCATTTTCAGTTTTGGGCTCTCCAATTTGGGCTGGTGACAGCACCGTGCACGTTCACGAAGGTGATGGTGGTGGTAGCAGCAACTCTGAGACAGGAAGGCATTTTGGTTCACCCTTATTCAACAACAGGCTCATACAGGCAAAGTCGGAGGTGGAATACTGTCTGTCGATTCGATGGGTTATGGAACTGATGCAGTCTCTGGGCTGGGTGATAAACTTGGCCATGAGTCATTTAATGCCATCCTAATCATTGGAGTATCTGAGAGCGTGTTTCGATACCCAGATTAGCAGGATGTTTCTTACCTCAGAGAAAGTGGTGAAGATGCAGGCTCAAGTGACTTGTTACGACTTGCGTTGCCCCAGGCCTGGGACTATTTGCAGGTTCTGGGTTCTATGGCTTCCACGCTAGATTCGTTGCCATGGGCCTTTGCACATATGCGTCCCCTCAAGAGGGCTCTTTTATCCCACTGGAATCCGTTGTCAGAGGAGTGTCTTCTTCCTTAACCACCATAAAAGACTGGATCTGGAATCCTCTGGCATTGATAATCTTGCCACATCCTGGAAAGGGACTCCAGATTGGGTGGATGCTAGCCTCAAGGGACAGACAGCTCAAGGTCTCTGGTTGCCAATGGAGGCATCCTGATCTATCAATTGTTTGGAAATGAGGGAAGTTTGTAAGGTATTGTGTTTTCTGCTGCAGATTTGAGGAAGAATGGTGAGTTTTCTCGGACAGTGTGACAACGGTGGCATATATCAGTTGTCAGTGCAGGATGAAAAGTCAAGCTGTGGTGCTGGAAGCCCAGGAGCTTGTGTATGGGCAGAGCAATATCTGGAAGGAATAGTGGCATCGCATGTCACCGGAGTGGACCATGTGCAAGCAGATTTTCTCAGCAGGCAACAGTTGGACCCCAGGGAATGGAAGTTGTCCCTGGAAGCATTAGATCTCATTTGCGCTAGGTAGGGCCATCCCCAGCTAGATCTGATGGCATCGAGAGGCAATGCCAAAGTGCTCCAATTCTTCAGTCGCAGATGGGAGGTCGGGTTTGAGGGGACAGATGCTCTGGTTCTTCCTTGGCCAACAGGGATCCTGCTGTACGTGTTTCCACTGTGGCCTCTCGTAGGTCACGTGTTGCGCCCATTAAATGTCACCCAGGGAGAAAGGGTTGAAAGGGTACTCGGAGTAAGGTGATTATCACCTTATTTCAGGCTAGAAGGCCTTCTACTTCCCTTGCTTATGTTAGGGTATGGGAGAGTGTTTGAGTCCTGGTGCTTGAGGGAGGGTCTGCAGCCTTTATGGGTGGGCATTCCTCACACCTTAGCCTTTTTCCAACAAGGTTTCAAGAAGGGCTTGGCCCACAATTCGCTTCAGGTTCAGGTCACTGTCTTGGGATGTTTTAGGGGCAAGTGTTATGGAATTATTTATTTATTTTATTTATTTATTAGCTTTTTAATACCAGCATTCGTAGGTATATCATGCCGGTTTACATAAAACTGTAGGAGGAAAATACAAAAAACCAGGGTGAGGGGACGGGAGCAGCTGGGAAGAAAATAGGAATGAGCGAGGAGAGGGAAAAAAGACAGATGAATATAATATAGGAACAGTACCTGGCGGCGCACGAGGTACAGAGATGGAAAAAGCATCCGATAAGCACTAATTTATTTATTTATTTTATTTATTTATTTATTTATTTAAAGAGTCTTCTATACCGATGTTAGTCGAAACATCACCTCGGTTTACATGGAACAAAAGCAACGGAAATTACAAGTAACAGGGGAAGGGTAGGGGGTACAAAAAACCAATAGGAGAGCAGAGAAGCTTAGGAACAATTAACAAGTGAACTATAATGTCATAAGAACAAGGTCATAGTCAAATTCAGGTCATGATCCATCACAATTCAATATTCATCAAGGGTGTTGGGGAAAGGCTTGTTTGAATAGCCAGGTTTTGAGCTGGGCTCTGAATTTGCAAATTATACATTCAAAACGCACTATATACAACCTTGCAAAAATTGCAGTCAGTAAAGATAAGGGGTCTAAAGGGCAGGGTAAGAAAATAAGAGTCTAGGGGGCAGGATAATGGGTGAAGAAAGGGGGGAAGGTACTGTAGACAAATAAACCAGATTATATGGTTTACAGCATGACGAGGGAGGGATGTGGTGAAAAAGGAGGCAATAAGTACAAGAATGACAGATTATGCAATCGTCACCAGGGCAGGCAAGGGAGGGTTAAAGGGTGGGGAGAGAAACAGGGGAGGAAGGAAAAGGGAGCAGAGGGACTAAGTTGGATCAAAGTCTGGATATGCTAGTTTAAAGAGCCATGTCTTAACCCCTTTTTTGAATTTCCGAATACATGATTCTATTCGGAGCTCAATTGGCATGGTGTTCCAGAGGGTGTGGCCTGCGATGGAGAGGGCTCTTTCTCTGGTGGAAGTGAGGTGTGCGATTTTAAGGGTGGGGATAAAGAGGGTTCCTGTGAGTGTGGTTTTGGTGGGACGATTGGAGGAGCGGAAGCGAGCGCATCCTCAAGCCAGGAGTGATTGTGGTTGTGCAGGGAGTTGTGAATAATGGTGAGGGTTTTGTATTTGATGCGGGAGGAGATGGGTAGCCAATGGAGTTCCTTAAGGATGGGGGTGATGTGGTTGGCTTTGCGGGTATTTGTAAGGATTCTGGCCATGGCATTTTGCAACATTTGAAGGGGTTTAATAGTAGAATAGGGGAGACCTAGAAGTAGGGAGTTGCAGTAATCCATTTTTGATAGTAATGTCGCTTGTAGGACTGTACGGGAGTCTTGAGCATGGAGCAAAGGTTTTAGTTTTTTGAGGATGTGGAGCTTGAAGAAACCTTCCTTTAGAATTGAGTTGATGTGGTTTTTGAAGTTTAGTTAGTGGTCTAGGGAGACACCAAGCTCTTGCACGGAGTCGGGGAGTGCCTTTGAAGGGAGGGTGAGGTCGCAAGCTGAGGGTGGCGTACGGTCAGGGTGATTTGATATGATGAGTTCAGTTTTAGAGGAGTTTAAAGCAAGGTGGAGGTTGGAGAGGAGGGTGTTTATGGAAGCGAGACATGTTTCCCAAAACTTGAGGGATTTAGTGAGGGATTCTTGAATAAGGATGAGGATTTGACCTCTCATCTGGACATCATTTGTTTTCTATAGGGGGCTAAACACTTGTGTCCACCGATGCGTAGGTTATGTCCACAATGGAACCTTAACTTGGTTCTGCAGATTTTGTTTGGCCCTCCATTTGAACCTTTTACAGGGGGCGTCATTGAAGGATCTTTCTGATGGCCATTTGTTCGGCCAGGCGGATTTCGGAGCTCCAGGCTTTGTCTTGTAGTGATCTTTTCTTGCAGATTTCGGATGATGGAGTGTCTTTGCATACAGTGCCTTCTTTCTTATCAAAGGTGGTTTCCTTGTTCATCTGAACCAGATGGTGGAGCTGCCTGCTGAATTTGTCTTTGGAGATTCCGCATGCGGGGAAATCTCACTTATTGGATGTTCGTCAGATTCTGTTGCGATATCTTAAGGTCATTAACAGTTTTCATTGGTTGGATCACCTTTTTGTCTTATTCAGTGGGGCAAAAAAGGGAAGCAAGGCATCTAAGGCCATGATTGCTTTTTGGTTGAAGGAGACTATTTTTTTGGCTTATCTTTGTAGAGGCTGAAAGGTTCTGGAGGGGTTGCGAATGCGTTCTATGAGTGCACACGCAGCCTCCTAGGCGGAGTGTCTGTGTCTCCTCAGGAGATCTGTAGGGCTGCGACATGGTCTTCACTTCACACTTTCATCAGGCATTACTGGTTGGATGTTCGTGCCCCGGAACATGCCACTTTTGGCGAGAGTGTATTGCGAGCAGATTTTTTGGGATCCCACCTAGTGTAGGGGAGCTTGGGTACATCCCACTTGTTTGGACTGATCTGGGGTATGAACAGGAAAAGAAAATTGGTTCTGACCTGCTACTTTTCGTTCCTGGAATACTACAGATCAGTCCAGAGGCCCATCCCCTTACTTCTGAAAGTTTGTTCTGGCAGTATTTTCTTCAGATTTTGATATGTGTATATATGTTGACCCAAATGTTTTGATGGGTTTTCGGTTTCTTGTTGGATGTGAGGGCTCCAATTCAGGAGACTCCAACCTGGGGTTTGTCTGTTAGCCCTAGGAGGAGGAAAATTTTGATAGTTTTTGGCTCTATGATGGCTTGGGTGCAGGCCAATACTGAGGGACTGCGGGAGGCACACTTGGTTTATGTAGCAGTGCTTCAAAAATTTTGTTCTCTGCCTCCATCTGCTGGTAGGGATGCAAAATCCACTTGTCTGCACTGATCTGTGGTATTCCAGGAACGAAAATTAGCAGGAAAGAACCAGTTTTCTTATCTTATCCCAATACCCTCGGTATCTAGCTATACTGGGGGAGATTTGTCTAAAACAAAAGTCTGCAAATGAAGAGGATCTACAAATACAAACTTTATTTTTCTGATAGGTGACTATGCATTTGCAAGGGAATTTGAGGTAAAACAAAGCTCCCAATGACAAAATCCAAGGTTTTAACTGGAGAAATTGCTTCCTCTTTAATTGAGTCTCTCTGGAAACATCCAGGAATATCTGCACTCTCTGACTGCAAAAAAATACCTTTATATTTAAAGTACTGCCTAAATAAAATCTCTTTATCAGCAGTCAGTGCAAAGGAAATCACCAAGGTGGATCTAGTACAAACATTATCATTAGAGGTCTGCAAAAACAAGGAAAGATCAGGTCTACAAATAGGATGCAACACCTCTGTTTCCCCCTCCTCTAAAGCAGGAATTTTCTTTTGATCAGGTATATAATAACATTTAGATATAAGAAATTTCTTATCTGGCATAAATTGCAATACATCACATATTTCTTGACATATTCTTCACCTAAAATCAAACGAGAACATGGAAAATTTAACAAACGTTAAGTTATTACATTTTAGCTTGTTTTCTAAAGATTCACACTTTGCATACATCAATATCTTATCTTTAATCCCTGTGTAGACACTAATTGTAAGTTGGAAATAGATGCGGAATAATTAGCTACTTTAGATTTTAATAATGAGAGCCTAGCGTCCACTTCATGTAATTTGTTGGTAGTGTCCTGAGAAAACTGACATAAATGGGAAACAGAATTAGATAACTTAGAATCAATACCAACCACTACTTTCCAGATATCTTTAAGGGATACCTCCCCAGACATGGACGCATTAGTAGGCCCTCCCATTTCTCCTCCAGTCATAACTTGAACTGGAGAAGGAAGTGGAACTAGGATGATATTTTTCCCATCACTTAACTGTCCTGAACATAGCTCCAGCAGACAGTAGGAACCTTGTGGCTGAGAAGAGGCAACATTACTAAAAGCCTGACAGAAATCTAGCTTGGGTAACTGGATTTGGGGGAGGAGATCTAACTTCAGGACTCACCGAGAGATCCTCCAGTTCCGTACTCATACAGTGATGAGCTGAAGTATATCTTTCATGGCGATCCACTGGCCCACTTATAGGAATAGAAGTCTAAGCTTGAGAGGTAAAAGGAACCTTTCCCTTCATTTTTTTCCCCATCCTATGCTGGTTATACCACAAAAAACTGGCATAAATGGTGCACGGCTTCAGCGTGCCGACAGCAGCATGCCTTGGGGCACCTCCTTTAGTAGGCCCCAACACGTTGATGACATCAGCGTTGGGCGGCCTGGATGACCCTGGCAAGCGCTTCTCTCCTTTTGGGGTCCAGCAAGCAGCAGGTCAGGCAAGGCAACTCACTTCCACGCCATGGGACACCTCCTTTAGTGGGCCTTCGAAGTGATGATGATGTCCACGTCGGGTGGCCTGTATGTCCCAGGAAGCACTTCTCTCCTTTGGGATCCAGTGAGCGGCAGGTCAGGGGAGATGACTTACTTCCACACTGCGGCGCGTCTCCTTTAGTAGGCCCCTGACATGATGACTTCAGTTTTGGGTGGCCTGGATGTCCTGGGAAGCACTTCTCTCCTTTGGGATCCAGCGAGCGGTAGGTCAGGCGAGGCAAATCCTGCAGCTGTCATTTAGTTAATCAATAGTAGTTCAAAATAATTAAATCACAGGTGGGTATGATAAAATGTAGAAGGTTCTTGTGAGACTGGAAGATTGGGCATCCAAATGACAGATATAATTTAATGTGGACAAGTGCAAGGTGATGCATGTAGGGAAAAATAAATCATGCTATAGTTACACAATGTTAGGGTTCATGTTAAGAGTTACCATACAGGAAAATGTTCTAGGCGTCATAGTGGACAATACATTGAAATCATCAGCTCAGTGTGTTGCGGTGGTTAAAAAAGCAAACAGAATGCTAGGAATTATTAGGAAGCGAATGATGAATTAAACAGGGAATGTCAAACTGCTTCTGTATTGCTCCGTGGTGAGAATGCACCTTGCGCCGACCACAGCTGAACACAGTACACATCTGTAAAAAGATATTGATGCACTGGAGAAGGTATAGAGAAGGGAGACCAAAATGATTAAGGGGATAGAATGGCTTCCCTGTGGGGAAAGCTAAAGAGGTTAAGGGTGTTCAGCATGGAGAAGAGATGGGGGGGGGGGGGGGGGGCTTATGATGGCGTTCTATAAAATCATGAGAGTAGACTAGAATGGGTTAATGTAAATCTATTGTTTACTCCTTCAGGTAATACAAGAATTCTGGAGTACTCCATGAAGTTAGCAAGTAGCACATTTAAAACAAATTGAAGAAAATTATTTTTCACTCAATGCATAATTAAGTTCTAGAATTCTATGCCAGAGGATATGGTTAAGGTAGTTAGCTTATCTGAGTTAAAAAAAAGAAAAAAAAGGTTGTGACAAGTTCCTGGAGAAGTTCATAAAGTGCTATTAGCAGAATTGATTTAGGAAATAGCTGCTGCTTATTACCAGCATTAGCAGCAAGGGATGTAATTAATGTTTGGGTACTTGCCAGGTACTCTTATCCTGGATTGGCCACTGTTGGAAACAGGATACTGAACCTGATGGATTCTCAGATTGACCCAGTATGGCAACTTCTTATGGTCTTATGTTCTTGTCAATTACAGTGAAAGAAAATGAAGGAATTTCATTTGCATTTGTTCTCTCTGCAATATCCCGAGGAAAGCAATATCTGGAGCATTGTCCTGGATGGAATATATGGGGACCTCTGGCCCTTTAGCAAAATCTCATTGTACTCTTTATCTGGCAAAAGGGAGTCTTAACACATTTGTGCCACTCTGCTTTGTGCTCCTTTTATACAGCTGGCAAGCAAGAATGTTAAAACATTTAGCTTTTTATCCCCAAATCATTCATGATTGGCAATTGATCTTTGCATGCAGATATCCAAAATAAACCCTTATGGTACAATAATGTGATTTTGTTAATTGGGAGCTTTATAATAACTGGAAACTTTTTGTTGTCTTTATATTATATAATCTTGTAATCAAATCTTTTCTGCTCTTTATAGGGAATTCTGAATTTTGGAACCAGTGAAAACAAACTTTGCTTTGATTTATTGCAAGAAAGGGTAAATATTCCTATATGTCTAAATATATTGCATCCTAACTCTTAGAAACTTGATCAAAAGTTGAATACAGATATATTATTTTTGCAAGGGAGTGACTAAATGACCACTATAGTTTCTAGTTCTGTAATAAACTATAAAATTAAACATCAACCAAACAAATCTAAACAAAAATAAGATCTCGCGCCCCCCTCCCCTAAGTCACAGTTTGAAACGCCTGCATAAAATGTGGGATTCATGTGGCTGAAGCCATGACTTCTGGTAATCTGTTAGCTGCTCTTTAAGGGGCTGTGACAGTGTAACTGAAGCCTGAAGGCAATGGTAATTTTCTTGAAAAAAGTACAAAGTCCGAGGCAGCGTCCCCCTTCCAAACCAGCTGCAATGGGGGAAAAGGAAGCAAGTTTAAAAAGATTGCAAATTAGTGACCTGACAGAAAATCACTGCTGTCTGAAGGGGTTTGTCGTGATGTGTCTCAGCAATTAAAACCACGATGATAAAAAAAAAACCAAAACAAAAACCCCAATATGCTCTGCAGTATATTTTACCCAAGGCCATCTTTTGTTTACTTTCACCAATTCAAATCCATGCATTAGATCAGTGGTTCTCAACCTTTTTTCGGCCGGGACACACCTGACAGATGGTTCTCAAGTGCGTGACACACTGAATATGTGACCATCACGGGACAAAATGTAAATATACATTCTGCATCCTCAGAAACCACGTCAACCCCCAAAAATGGGTGCAGAGCAGAACTAGGGCATTACCCGTACAGCTCACCATACAAAAAAAGATATTCTGGATCTGATGACATCTCAGTAAAAGCAAAACAAACTCTCTTTACTGACAGGCACAATACCCCTCCTTATGAAAGGACAGTAATTTACCACTACAAATATTTAACCAGGCCCTAAGCACTAATACACCTCCTATTGGGAAAACAGAGCAAGCCAAGCTGCTATAGATACCCACTTAGAAATAATTGTAAAACTATACTAATAAATGTTACAAAACAGCTGATGAACAGAATAACATCCAACAACTAAAAACTCATAAAAATTAATAAAAATTGTCTAAATATCAAAATATTTCAAAACAGCAGACACATCACATAATACCCAATAATTAAAATGGCAGTCAATCAAGAAAAATAAACTTAAAAAGCTGCCTTTACTTACCCTCTCCAGCAACTCTCCTACTCCTTTCCCTTGCAGACCAATAGCACTCACCAGAAGCAGCAGTGGCTGCTGAAGCTATGTCCTCACAGTCCTCTTCCTTAAGGCCCACAACCAGTCATAACTAGTCTCTGTCTCACACAGACTAGTAACTTCCCTAACTAGTATCTCTTCCTCACTCACACACACCGGTCACCTCCCTGACCAGGCTCTGTCTCTCACACACACACCAGTCACCTCCCTGACCAGTCTTTGTCTCACCCACACACACCAGTCACCTCCCTGACCAGTCTCTCTCAATTACACACATACTCTGTCACTTACAATCACACACACTGCCACTCATGCACCATTGTACCACACACACACACAAGCTCTCACTCATGCACCCAGGCACCCATTCTACCACACACTGCCACTCACCACCCAGGCACCCATTCTACCACAGGCACAACAAGCTCTCACTCATGCAACCAGGCATGCATTCCAACACACACAAAGTTGCCACTCACGCACCCAGGCACCCATTTTAACACACACACAAAGCTGCCACTCACGCACCCAAGCACTCATTCTAACATACACACACACAAAGCTGCCACTCACACACCCAGGCACCCATTCTAACATACACACACAAGCTCTCACTCACACACCCAGGCACCCATTCTACCACAGGCACACAAGCTGTCACTCGCGCACCCAGGCACCCATTCTCTCACTCACGCACCCAGGCACCCATTCTACCACAGGCACACAAGCTCTCACTCATGCACCCAGGCACCCATTCTACCACAGGCACACAAGCTCACATGGAGCCTCTTCTCATTGTTTGGCCCAATAAGCCTGGCCTCCACTTCTCAGCCGCCTCTGGCCTGACCTCCCGCAGTGCACAACGTCTCTCCAGCCGCCTCCCGCGGTGCGCAGGGTCTCTCTGCTCTTCAGCCGCCAGCGGCACGCAAGTCTCTTCGTTCTTCGGCCCCGCTGGCGTCAGCGTGCAGGTCTCTCCTCTCTTCATTCTTCAGTCCTGCTGGCGTCGGTGCGCAGGTCTCTCCGCTCTTTCAGCTGCTGCCGGCGGCGCACAGCGTCTCTTTGTTCTTCGGCCCCGCTGGCGTCAGCGCGCAGGTCTCATCTCTTCATTCTTCAGCCCCGCTGGCGTCAGCGCGCAGGTCTCTCCTCTCTTCATTCTTCAGCCCCGCTGGCGTCAGCGCGCAGGTCTCTCCTCTCTTCATTCTTCAGCCCCGCTGGCGTCAGCGCGCAGGTCTCTCCTCTCTTCATTCTTCAGCCCCGCTGGCGTCAGCGCGCAGGTCTCTCCTCTCTTCATTCTTCAGCCCTGCTGGCGTCAGCGCGCAGGTCTCTCTCCTCTCTTCATTCTTCAGTCCCGCTGGCGTCGGCGCGCAGGTCTCTCTGCTCTTCAGCTGCCGCTGGCGGCGCGCAGCGTCTCTTCGTTCTTTGGCCCCGCTGGCATCAGCGCGCAGGTCTCTCCTCTCTTCGTTCTTCGGCCCCGCTGGCATCAGCGCGCAGGTCTCTCCTCTCTTCATTCTTCAGCCCCGCTGGCGTCAGCGCGCAGGTCTCTCCTCTCTTCATTCTTCAGCCCCGCTGGCGTCAGCGCGCAGGTCTCTCCTCTCTTCATTCTTCAGCCCCGCTGGCGTCAGCGCGCAGGTCTCTCCTCTCTTCATTCTTCAGTCCTGCTGGCGTCGGTGCGCAGGTCTCTCTGCTCTTCAGCTGCCGCTGGCGGCGCGCAGCGTCTCTTCGTTCTTCGGCCCCGCTGGCATCAGCGCGCAGGTCTCTCCTCTCTTCGTTCTTCGGCCCCGCTGGCATCAGCGCGCAGGTCTCTCCTCTCTTCGTTCTTCGGCCCCGCTGGCGTCAGCGCGCAGGTCTCTCCTCTCTTCGTTCTTCAGCCCCGCTGGCGTCAGCGCGCAGGTCTCTCCTCTCTTCATTCTTCAGCCCCGCTGGCGTCAGCGCGCAGGTCTCTCCTCTCTTCATTCTTCAGCCCTGCCGGCGGCGCGCAGGTCTCTTCATTTTTCGGCCTCGCTGGCGTCGGGGCGCAGGTCTCTCTGCTCTTCAGCCGCCGGCAGTGGCACGCAGTGTCTCTTCTTTCTTCGGCCCCACCCCTGGGGAGAAGGGAAGCAGAAGCGGGGCAGTGGAACACCGGGAGCCGCGACACACCTGCTGGTGCTTGGCGACACACTAATGTGTCGCGACACACCGGTTGAGAACCACTGCATTAGATGATAGCATTTTCTCTTGCTTGAAATAAAACACAGTTTAAGAAGAAAAATGATTGCCATAACCTGAGCTTGTACCAACAATGGTATTTGTGTGTTTGTAAATAGCTCACAAGACCTGGGATGAATTATATGGAGTCCCACCTATTGCAGTATTCTGATACAAGGGGCATTAAAAGGTAGGAGAACAGCATCTGTAATGTTTCTCATGATCAGAGAATATAATGTTGAATGTGTGCTTTGTATTTTCTTAAATTTGTTTGAGGAGTAGCACCAGTCAATAAAGCTTTAGTCTTACCTACAGACTATCAGGCCGATAGCGCACTGTTAACCTGCCCTTAGACGCGCGTTTTCCCTTACCCCTTATTCAGTAAGGGGCGGAAAACGTGCGTCCAACCCCCGCGGCACCTAATAGCGCCCTCAACATGCAAATGCATATTCCCTGTACATACCAGGATCAGTCCAGACTGCTGGGTTATGCCTCCCTTCCAGCAGATGGAGTCAGAGAGAATCTGAAAAGCACCTCCCACATAACCCGGAGTGCCACCTGCGATCCCTCAGTATCTTTTCTGACTCCAGCAGATTGAGAGGTCTGATCTCAAAATTTCTGGGGCCTTGCCCCACCAGGTTTAAAAAAAAAAAAAAAAAAAAAAGAATAATAATACTTTCTACAAGGAACTTTTGGCTAGATCATTTAAAAAAAAAAAAAAAAAGAGAAACAGGTTAATCTTTTTGTTCCACTTGTTGAAGAGCAGCTAAACAGTGGCAGGCAAGGCAGGGCATTGCCCTATAGCCAATACCTGGAGATTTTTCTGCCATAGCCCGGTGAGCAGAGGGGGAGGATTTACCGGTGGGCCGGTCACTCTCCCCCTCCCTCAGAGAGGTACTAATTCCTCTGAGTTTTCCTTCCTTTTCCCCCAGTGCCTTCCTCATAGGGGCTGAGTTAAAAAAATAAATAAATAATAATAATGAGGTTCTTTATTTAATTTTACTCTGTTCTTACCTCAGCCGCGCCTGCCTGTCTCCCGGGCCTCCAGAAGGGGTGAACATTTCACCCGGCTGTCAGAGCATGCCTAGAGGAACGGCTTGTCACTCGTGTGGAGAGCCGGGGCTCCGGCTCTCCCACGAAGGCCTCTGCTCCCGGTGCCTCCCCGGGGGCGAGGGGCCTTCGCGACGATCCGAATTGGCACAGGGGGGGGCAGTCTCTCCATGGCGAAGGAAATTGCGCGATGGGAGCGAGGCCTGGGCCGCTCCCGATTTGCACGGGAGCGGCGGCCATTTTGTCGGCCTCGGAGGGAGACGCTGAAGATTTTGAGGAGGGAGAGGATCTCCCTCCTCCGCTGTCCCCGCCGCATAGACCGCGCGAATTGCCTGAGAGACCAGCTCCTCCTCCGATTCCTCCCCCGGGCGGGGGCTCTTAAAGTGGCAGAAACCTTTTTCCTCGAAGTTTATTCTATTAATGCACAAGGCATTTCTGGAGGCGGAGACTGAGTGGGATACCCAGTCTCCCAGCCCCATTAAGCTTCCTAGGGGTCAGGAAACGGTGCCCCCACATTTTCCTCCTTCTTCCCCGGGGGATGGCTTGTCTGACCCGATGGACCTGGTGGATCCAAGCTCTCAGGACTCTTCGGCTTCCGATATGGGTGACAAGGGGGATGTTACCACGCATTTGGAAGGAGATGACCCTCAGGTCCCCTCCGTCTGTTCAGGCGAGAGGAGCTAGACCCTTTAATTTTACATGTGCTCCAGGAGCTCGAGCTTCCTCTGTCCCAGGAGTCTTCAGATTTATCTACGGGAGACTCGGCTTTAGCGGGACTTCGCGCGCCGCCGCCGCAGACCTTTCCCTTTCACCCGAAACTTTCCCAGATTGTGTTCCGGGAGTGGAAGACCCCGGAGGCCTCTTTGAGGGTTACTAGAGCCATGGAAAAGTTATATCCTCTTCCTCTTGAGTCGCTTGATCTTTTTAAAATCCCTAAAGTGGACTCTGCGTTCACGGCCATTGCCAAGCATACTACTATTCTGGTGACTGGCGGCAGGGCTCTTAAGGACCTCCAGGATAGGAAACTGGAGGTGTTACTCAAGCGCATTTTTGAAGTTGCCGCCTTAGGAATTCGGGCGGCGGTATGCAGTAGCATGATGCAGCAGGCCTTGCTGCGTTGGGCACAACAGATGTTGACAGCCCAGGACCTTCCTCCTGGTGAGGCGGAACAGGCGGCCCGTATGGAATCAGCAGTCGCCTACACAGCGGATGCACTATATGACCTTCTACGTACTTCAGCACGCACTATGTCCTGCGCGGCGTCGGTTGTGGCTCCGGAATTGGTCGGCGGATGCCTCGTCGAAGTCTCAACTGGGATCCTTCCCTTTTCGGGGTAAGTTGTTGTTTGGGGATGGGCTGGAGCAACTCATAAAGGCCTTGGGTGACAACAAGGTTTATAAGTTACCGGAGGATAAGCCCAGGACGGTTTGTTCGCAAGGTAGCTACCGGGGCCGTTTTTGGGGGCAGCGCCGTTTTAGGCCTGGTCGGGGTTCTTCGAGCTATACTCCTAGACAACCGGCTTCTAAAGCACAGGCCTGGTCTTATTCCTCTCGAGGTAGACAGCCTCAGCATGCAGGCTCCCATGCATTCGCTCCCAGCGGCAAATCAGCTCAATGAAGGGATGCCGGCCCATTCCTCTCTACCAAAAATCGGGGGTCGGCTGTCCCTGTTTCTAGAGGAATGGGTCAAGATTAACTCTGACCAGTGGGTTCTAGACATTATAAGTCACAGTTACGTTTTGGATTTTGCTGGTCCCCTCCGGGATCTTTTTCTGGTGTCCCCTTGCGGGCCACCGCACAAGCAGCAGGTGGTTCTGCAGACTCTAGCACGTTTGAGGGAGCTGAGAGCGGTCGTGCCAGTCCCTCTGTCGGAATGTCGGACCGGTCGTTACTCTATATATTTCGTGGTGCCCAACAAGGACGGTTCCTTCCGCCCAATTTTGGATCTCAAGCAAGTCAACAAGGTCTTACGGGTACCTCATTTTCGTATGGAAACATTAAGATCGGTCATTGCGGCGGTCCACAAAGGAGAGTTTTTGGCTTCTTTGGATCTGACGGAAGCTTATCTTCACATCGGAATGCACAAGCACCACCAGTGGTTTCTGAGGTTCATGATTATGGGCCAACACTGCCAGTTTTGTGTGCTACCGTTTGGGCTGGCGACCGCTCCCCACGTGTTCACCAAGGTGCGTGCTGGTGGTGGTTGCTGTGAGCTTGAGACGAGAGGGGATTCTAGTTCATCCCTACTTGGACGACTGGCTCATCCGGGCGAAGTCGGAAGAACTCTGCAAGGCGGCAGTTCGTACGGTTGTCTCGTCTTCATTCCTTGGGTTGGGTGGTCAGTTATGTGAAGAGTCAATTGATCCCCTCCCAGGTGCTAAGAGGTTTTGGGGGCTCGATTCGATACCTTGTTAGGCAAATTTTCGTTACCAATCTCCCGCATGGACCGGTTGATGTCTCAAGTGCGTCGGCTGCTGTCGCTTCCCTCCCTGGTGGTGTGGGATTATTTGCAGGTTCTTGGGTATATGGCATCCACCCTGGAACTGGTGCCTTGGGCCTTCGCACATCTGAGACCTTTACAGAGAGTGCTGCTATCCCGTTGGGATCCCAAGTCTGAGGAGTACCAGATTCCCTTGCCACTCCTCGAGCTTGCCCGATCCAGTTTGGACTGGTGGCTCAACCCGGTTCACTTGCTAAAGGGGGTGAATCTAGAGAGTCCCCAGTGGATAGTGGTCATGACCAATGCCAGTCTCTCCGGCTGGGGGGCAGTGTGCCGGTCAAGGTCAGCTCAAGGTATTTGGACACCGTTGCAAGCCAGGTGGTCTATCAACAGATTGGAGACCGGGGCAGTTCGCCTGGCTCTGCAGCGCTTCTTACCAATGTTACGTGGCACAGCAGTGTGGATTCTGTCCGACCAATGCGACCACGGTGGCCTACATAAACAGGCAAGGAGGCACCCGAAGTCGTCTCGTGTCAGATGAGGCCGACAAGTTGATGCTCTGGGCGGACCGCCACCTGGACAGGATTGCAGCGTCGCACATAGTGGGGGTTGACAACATTCAAGTGGACTTCCTCAGTCACCAACGGTTGGATCCCGGGGAATGGGAACTGTCGGAGGAAGCGATGCGAATGATCGTGAGACGTTGGGGAGTCCCCCGCCTGGACCTGATGGCGACTCGTCTGAATGCAAAGGCGGCTCGTTTCTTCAGCTGCCGGCGAGAACACGGATCCGAAGGGGTGGATGCTCTGGTTCTACCTTGGCCACCGCACATTCTGCTTTACGTGTTCCCTCCATGGCCACTTGTCGGAAAGATTCTGCAACGCATAGAGTCTCACCCGGGACCGGTGATTCTAGTGGCTCCCGAGTGGTCTCGAAGACCGTGGTTCGCCGATCTAGTCAACCTAGCGGTGGATGGCCCTCTACGCTTCAGTCATCTGAGCCGCCTGATTCGACAGGGTCCAGTATTTTTAGAGCAGGCCGGTAGATTCTGTCTAGCGGCCTGGTTTATGAAAGGTGGCGGTTAAGGAAAAAGGGGTACTCGGAGGCAGTTATTTCTACTCTTTTGCATGCCCGAAAGACTTCTACTTCCCTTACCTATGTTCGGGTATGGAAAGCCTTTGATTCTTGGTGTAGCGAGGCAAGTTTGTCACCGCGCAGGACTTCTATCATTCACATTCTATCTTTTTTACAGGACGGTCTACGGAAGGGCCTGTCTTACAGTTCGCTCAGGGTTCAGGTTTCGGCTTTGGGCAATTTCCGTGGTAAGGTTAATGGCGTTTCCATTGCAGCGCACCCGGATGTGGTCCGATTTTTGAAAGGGGCCAAGCACTTGAAACCGCCGGTGTGTGCGGTCTGTCCGTCCTGGAGCTTGAATTTAGTGCTCTGTTGTCTTTGCGGGCCCCCTTTTGAGCCTTTGAAGCGTGCGACAATTAAAGACTTGACGCTCAAGGCGGTTTTTCTCGTGGCTATCTGTTCAGCCAGGCAGGTTTCGGAGCTACAAGCCTTGTCCTGTCGAGCCTTTTTTGCGTATTTCTAATTCGGGCATTTCGCTTTGCACAGTTCTCTCCTTTCTACCCAAGGTAGTTTCGGCCTTTCATGTCAACCAATCTGTCGAGTTGCCGGCCTTCTCGGTTGAGGATAAGGATCTGAAGAGGTTGGATGTCTGTAGAGTCCTCTTGGGATATTTGGAGGTCACTAATCCATTTCGTCTGTCCGACCACCTCTTCGTTTTGTGGAGTGATCCTAAGAGAGGGGCTAAGGCTTCTAAAACTACTATCGCCCGATGGTTGAAGGACGCTGTTGCTTCTGCTTACATATGTTGCGGGCGCCCAGTACCGGAGGGTCTTAAGGCGCATTCTCTTCGGTCTCAGGCGGCTTCATGGGCAGAAAGCCAGTGTGTCTCACCACAAGAGATTTGTCGGGCGGCCACGTGGAAATCTTTGCAAACGTTTGCTAAACACTACCGGTTAGACGTACGGGATCCGAAGGTGGATTCGTTTGGCAGTAGTGTGCTTTGCGTGGGACTCTCCAGGTCCCACCCCTTTTAGGGCAGATTGGGTACATCCCAGCAGTCTGGACTGATCCTGGTACGTACAGGGAAAGGAAAATTAGGTCTTACCTTTGATCATTTTCGTTCCTGTAGTACCAAGGATCAGTCCAGACGCCCACCCGTATACAGGAGAGTCCGATCAACTGTTTTTTTATATTCTCTTGACAGGTTCTGACGCCAGTCAGTGTCTTTTTGCAGAGCTTTCTTATGTACAATAGTTTCTCTTACACGTTCATACACGTTCTACCTGGTTTTCAGGTTCAGTTTTAACTTGATCTAGCCATTGTTTGATACAGCGTGTTTTGCGCATAGTTCAATATATGGTAATGGTAGTAAGGGCCATTCATTCTGCTTTGATATCAATGATACTGAGGGATCGCAGGTGGCACCCTGGGTTATGTGGGAGGTGCTTTTCAGATTCTCTCTTACTCCATCTGCTGGAAGGGAGGCATAACACAGCAGTCTGGACTGATCCTTGGTACTACAGGAACGAAAATTATCAAAGGTAAGACCTAATTTTCCTTTGATGGCCCTATTAGGTATTCCCGCGCGATACAGTAAGTAAAATGTGCAGCCAAGCCGCACATTTTACTTTAAGAAATTAGTGCCTACCCAAAGGTAGGCGCTAGTTTCTGCTGGCAACAGGAAAGAGTGCACAGAAAAGCAGTAAAAACTGCTTTTCTGTGCACCCTCCAACTTAATATCATGGCGATATTAAGTCGGAGTTCCCGAAGAGTAAAAAAAACAAAACAAAACAATTTTAAATGGGCCAGCGGCTGTCGGGCCGAAAACCAGACGCTCAATTTTGCTGGCGTCCGGTTTCTGAGTCCGTGGCTGTCAGCGGGCTCGAGAACAGACGCCGGCAAAATTGAGCGTCGGCTGTCAAACCTGCTGACAGCTGCAGCTCCGGGTCAAAAGGAGGCGCTAGGGACGCGCTAGTGTCCCTAGCACCTCCTTTTGCCCGTTTCTACCGCACCACCTAATTAGCATACTGTATCACGCGCACCGGCAAGTGGCTGGCGTGCGCGCCGGGAGAGCGGGCGTTCGTCCGCTCTCCCGCATTTTTACTGAATCGGCTCGTATGACAGTAGGTTCATTATTCAATCACTTTTCTTCCTTATGATTTTACAGCAGGGGCTTGATCTGGTAAGAGATCAGGAAATACTGTATCTGGCCTTATACAGACTATGTGGGGGATTTACATATCAACAGAGAAAAGGAAGGTTCCAGAGGAAAAGCAATTGTCCTCCAATAGCTAGGAAACTGGCTCAGGGATTGGGGCCAAAACACTAAAATACAGAAGAATCATGCAGTGCCACTGATCTGCCATGATCTTATCCTCGTATTATATGAATTTCTCAATCTTGGCTAACTCTCTTCATGCAATTGGATTGTCCCACTGAAGATACATTTGGAAGTCTTGCAATAAACTGAGAGTCTTCACCAAAAAGGGGAGCCTAATTCCTTTTAATCTGTAAGGAGAGTCCATAGTACATCTGCAGAATTCATTTCATTGTACAGATGAGCAACTTGAGCACATGTCTGACACATTGTAACACATACAGAAAACAATGCAATTTATACAATTGATCCATTTTTTGTACTTGTTCCTGTGTGTCTTCTACTTTCCTGTCTTAAATTTGCTTTTCATTTTATTATTGTTAGAACTTGCTGTAGCCTTTGAGACTTTGTGACTGTTCCATGACTTGATAGCAGATTTAGATGCAAATATTGTTTACTCGTAAAACTTTCCTAGTTTTGGTATAAAAATATTAAAGTTGTATGAATGGAAATATACCTACCATCATGGAATAGTCAGCCCAGGGTTGCACAATATTTTTCATATATTGAAGACTGCAGAGAATGATTACAATAAAATGTGACATGATGCATCCATGCCACATTCCTTGAAATAACATCAATATCAATTCCCTTCCACTGGCACTAACAGTTCTCCCAGGATTTCCTGGGTAATTGTGCTAGGAACTACCTACATTTATCTCTGCAGTGTGGGTCCACAAAATGTAGCCACATCATTTCCCTTGTAACGAAAAATATGAAGGGTTACCCACTTTTCTAACCTGTCCTATAAAAGCAAGTTTGCTTAATGTAAATGGTGTATTCCTTTGATAGCAGACTGAAATAGCCATGCTGTCTGGGAGTGCCCCCTGGCTGTCCAAGGCGGGAACTTCTTTTAGAATGCACAGAGTTTTGCTCCTGCTCACCTGCATGGTGTGTTCCCGCGTGACTGACTGCCTGCCTGCCTCTCCTAAGTTGGTTAGAAAGCAGCATTAGCAAGGAAGAGAGAAAGCAGGCAGAGGAGGGAGACTGTCCAGGGAGAGGGTGGGAATGCATGACTAATTCATCCTGCTATCTACTGAAAACACTGTTTACAGTAAGCAAACTTGCTTTTTTCCCCACAGATAAGCAGGCTGAATTAGCCATCTGTCTGGGAGTCCTCATCTAGGGAGACCAAGCACAGTATAACTTCTGCTCAGAAATGCTTTGTATGGTTGGACATGTATAGGATCATCTGTGCAGTGTATCCCTGTAAATGGTCTTAAGAACTAGTGGCATGACACAGTATCTCCTGCCCCATGGATGTATCAGAACTGGCGTGTTGTTGAAGGCAGTAATGAGACGTGAAGGTATGCAGCGATAACCATGAAGCCGCTCTGCAAATGTCCTGAATTCGTACCTGCCAAAGGTGGGCAATTGAAGCCGCCATAGCCTTCAGCTGATGTGCTCTGACCTGGTAGAATAGCAGAAGTGGATGCATTGAGTCAACCAGTTCGCTAGTGTCTGTTTAGTGACTGATAATCCAGGAGCATTCGGGTTGAAGGGAAGAAGGAGCTGGGAATGCCTCTTTGGTGTGTTAGTCCTTTGCTTATAGTAAGCTAACACTCTTTTGCAATCCAATGTGTGCAGTGGAGCTTCCGGTCTGGATGCGCATGGCTTAGGGAAGAAAGTTTGCAACGTTAGTTTGATTCAAATGAAAAATCGAGACTACGTTTGGAAGGAAGGATGGACGGGTCTGTAGGGTGAGTTTGTCATGATAGAATTGGAGGTAAGGAGAATAGTGAACTAGTGCTTGCTCGTCATGCTGAAGTTGTTGCTACTAGGAATAATACCTTCCATGTGAGAAACTTCAGTGATGTTTGCATCACGTCAAAAGATGTGAGCATCAGCGCCTCCAAAATTATGTTCAAGTCCCAAGGAACGGCTGGATGCAAGGGCAGAGCCTCAAGGCACCCCTCATGAAACGAGACATGAGGGGGTGCATGGACATGGAGGCTCCCTGAACAGAAGGATGGTAGGATGGTATGCTGCTATGGATGAAATCGTCAGCCCAGAGACATACAGTAAGTACAGGTATTTACATAACTGCTCCAGTGAGGATGGAAAGGGGTTGAGCCAGACTAACATACACCAGTGGCGGTATCTGTACCATTTAGCTGCATAATTCCTTTTCATGGATGGTCTTCTTGAAGAAATAAGAATGTCTTGATTCTCCAGGATAGGAAGATGGCTCAGTTCTTCCCTTTCAATCTCCATGCTGTCAGATGAAGGGAGTCTTGCATGGGATGAAGCAGTGTTCCCCCTCTCCTGCGTTGAGGCCCGTCCTGTGTGTATGGAGAGGTGCATGAGGTAGGCATACCATGGCTGCCTTGGCCTTGCGGGCGCTATGAGGATGAGTTGTGATTCTTCTGTAGTGCATTTCTGGATCACCCGAGTGATGAGTGGGATTGGTGGGAGCACTTATAACAGGTGTCGTGTGTGTCGTCCCCCCCCCCCCCCCCGCAGTTGAGCAGAAAAGCATCCTGAGTCACCCTTTGGTTGCTGGGGTACAGAGAGCAGAACTTTGGTAGTTTCATATTGCATTCGGTGGCAAAGAGATCTATGTGGAGTGTTCCCCACCTCCAGAATAGGGAGGATGCCACGACTGGATGTAGCTCCCACTTGTGAGGATGGAAGATTCTGCTGAGTTGGTCGGCTTCCATGGTTTGTATTCCTAGCAGGTAGTTTGCCTGCAGCTGTATTGAGTGAGCTAGCGCCCATTCTAATGTCAGTACCCATTCCTTGCACAGTAACTTTGAACTAGACCTGCCTTCCTTGTTTATTTAGAACATGGCCACTTGATTATCCGTGTATTCCATGCTAGACAAATACTTCACCTCAGTCACACATGCAGAACACAGGTGAGCCCTCACCAATTACAGAATAAAGAGACAAAGTATAACTAGAAATATGCAGACAAAATCTGAATTGGAAACCATAACAAGACAGACTCTGTATGCAGTGCAACAATGGAAAAACAGAAACATGACTATTCCTCATTAAACATCAAACATTTAAAATCAAGATATGTAATCCATCAATCTTAATAGAAAAACCAAAATCATAAAAAGAATAAATATTCAAACAGCTGATGAAAAGAATACCCAATAATTATTATTTTTTTAAATTATTCCCAAATACCCTTAAACGAGAATATAAATCAAATAAAATATTTAAAAACAGAAGACATCAAATCTCAGCCAATTATTAAAACTAATAAGGATAAAAATAAAATCCCCTGCTCTCCATACCTGGGAACTTCTGATTTCAAGTCACCCTGAGATTGACATGGATTAGTTTGGGGAGAGAGTGGTACAACTTTCTCCTCTCTCTCTCATTATACCCATATTCTCCAACACATACACACACACACACACACTTGCTTACTCACACATCCTCACGCATGTTTTCTCTCACATGCTCTCTCATGCACTCTCTCTCTCTCCCTAGAACATAGAAACAGAGGCTTCCTCAGGCCTGCACAGCTTCTTTCTCACATACACATGCAGTCTTACATGCTATTTGCTCACACATGCTCTCACACACATACATATGCGCTCTCTCTCTCACACACACACACACACACGCTCGCACTTTGCTCTCGCTCTCCCCAGAACATACCAGCTGACAGGGCCTTTTCTCTTTGGTGGTGCAGCCCTGCAGGCTGCAGCATTCTATTTTCAGCCATGCAGTCCAGGTGACAGGAACCTCTTCGCTTCAGCTGCATAGCCTGGCACAAGTTAGCCCTTCAACCATGTGACTGGCCTGACCGGCCCACTGGGGCATGCTTGAAGCCCTGATAGGCCAAGCCGCCCCTGCTTGCCTTTCACATGTATGACAGCATCTCAATTTCATACAATGATTAATTAAAGAAATATATTTAATATATATTTAACAATTTAAGTTTTTTTTTGTTTTGGCTGTTACGGTTTGCGCAGTTTCCTCTTCTAGATAACAGCTGCTCTGTCTCTGCATACTGCCTGCTACAGATGATGTACCAAAATGCTTCTGTCGTATTCCTGTGTTGTAAGATGTGGGGATACAATTCATGTGTGGTGTACTATGGGGCCTACAAATTTCCTGTTACAGTTTGAGAACACTAGAGACAATCCTTCTAATGCCATGTTAGGAAAATGATGGGCTTCGTGGCATTAGTGGCACTGAGTGTAAGGTTTGAAGGGAATGGGCCCCACTGAGGCAAAGCTTCAGTTGACTGATTCCAGAGCAGTCCTAAATGCAGAAGTCTCCTTTCTTTGTGCTGTTAAGTTTTTCACTCTTAGTTTTATGGGAGAATTGGATGATGCAGAATGTTTCCACTTTGTGTTTCAGATTCAGAGAAGCAATTGCAAACTTCCTCACAACGTACGGGAAAGCAGCAGTACCAGTGAATCCAGAGCATGTGAGCACAATTGGCTTTTAATGTTATTGGCTGTAATGTTGCCGGCTATGGATGTGTTAGTTTCTTTTCACCTACATCCCGCCTCTGCAAATTTTGAGTTGATTATCTGCTAAACCCAGTACAATCCTATTGAGGCTTCTTTTTTTTATTGGAGATAGGATGAAGGGAGGAATTGTTATCCTCTCATCTGTATGGAGACAGGACACACTGGAAGATTATACCATTGTATAGGAACTGCATGAGTGCTGAGTATCATACAGCCATTGGATGGGACCCTAAGAGTGGGGAGGAAAGGAAAGTTGAATAACTGTTTTGAAAGCCTTAATAACACTTCTTAGGAGTAGATCAATTCCCTTTTGTTCAACAGGAGAGAGTTCTTCTGAGAGCACAGCAGAATGGCTATAAGGTGATGACACTCTTGGAAGTGAGACAAATTGTATGCTTGCATAACGGCAGCCATGGCAGGAAGAGAGTCTGCATGAAGCCGTTATGACTAGTTGTAGTTGATTTTACTACTTGAGACCCAATTATCAATTGATATAGGAATGTAAATGTCTGTACTTGGGACTTTGCCTAACTGTCTTCTCTTATTACTAACGTGATCAGACTTGGTCTCTCTCTCTAGATTGTTGTGATGAATGGCTGCTCATCCATCTTTGCTTCCCTTTCAACTGTGCTGTGTGACCCTGGAGGTAAGTAGAAAGCATTTAATGAGCATGTGTTCCATTGTTCCTTAAACATTTGTAGCTGTTAGGCTTTGCCTGTTATTTGAAAAGGTACCAGAGTATTATAAATCTTTATTTAAAGATGACTGTTGACCCATAATGAAAATAACTTTTCATTTTGTGACTTATTATGAAGTAAGTCTATTCCAGTGTATTACAAAGCATTTCAAACTTTAATGGTCAACATGTTAACAAACAGATTATTTCCATTTATAAACCTTCCCCTCCAGCTAGGGCTATCTAAGTGAGTACATAATACACAGTGGAAAAATACAGTCCAAAAACATTTGGATTTTTTTTCTCTTTGTACGTACATTTGTATTATTTCTCTATAGAGATCATAGTAAGATGGTAAATGATGGCGGATAAAGGCCAAAATGGCCCATCTGGTCTGCCCAGTAGCAATGGGTCTACTTTGGGTATATGTGCATACAGATTGCCACTTGGAAACTGACACCCATTCCCCCCTGTGTGTCTTTTTATGTTTGTAAGTACCACTTTGTGCAGGTTACCCCATACTGTCTAGGAAACGCAGTGTAGCCATGTCTCTGCTGGTTTGGGCTGTAACTGCCGCTCCTTGAAGGTTACCCCAGTGATTCATTACCATTCTCTTGCCACTAGGGATCCTCTGTGTTTATCCCATGCTTTTCTGAGGTCTGTTAGGATTATCTCCACCATCTTCAGGAGGGTATTCTAGGCATCCCCCACCTTCTCCATGTAAAATGTTTCCTGATGTAGTTCCTGAATCTACTCTCTTTTTTTTTTCCATTGAAAAAGCGCTGCTTCTTGTGTATAAATATAAGGTATTTAAATATCTGTATCATAGTCCCTGTCTCACTTCTAAAATATTTCCACCACAATGCATGCAGAAACGTGTCACATAGTCCAATTTTTAAAGTTCCAAATAATCTTTTTATTTTTAAATGAATGGCAACTCCACTGTTATCATATAAATACTTCAAAAGGTCCCCCGGGGAGGGGGGGACACATGCGACAGCAGACAGATATGCTCCAGCTGGGACGAGGACCAGCCTTCACCTTTACCAGCCTCTTCCCCCACAGGTTGAGCCCTTGGGTTCTGAGGCTGGCTAGAGTCCCACAGGAGAGCAGTCAAGCGGTGTCGTTCCAGCAGAGCTCTGGGCAGATGGCAGTCTGGCAGTGTTAGAATCTGGACAGATGGCAAGGAGGGCGGCAAGCAGGCAGTGTCAGTATCTGAGCTGAGGTCAAGGAGGGCGGCAAGCGGGCAGTGTCAGTATCTGAGCTGAGGTCAAGGAGGGCGGCAAGCAGGGCAGTGTCAGTATCTGAGCTGAGGTCAAGGAGGGCGGCAAGCGGGCAGTGTCAGTATCTGAGCTGAGGTCAAGGAGGGCGGCAAGCGGGCAGTGTCAGTATCTGAGCTGAGGTCAAGGAGGGCGGCAAGCGGGCAGTGTCAGTATCTGAGCTGAGGTCAAGGTAATGTGGAATCAGTTGGGAACAAGGATGAGACAAGGAGGCAGAGAGAACCCGCAGAGGAGAGAAGACGGAGACTGGAACAAGCAGGAGGAAAGCCAGCAACTTGAACTGCAAGAAGGAAGCATGTCCGTAGACCTTTTGCTGAGGCATCTGCTGGTTGTAAGGCTGGGCTTTAAACAGGCAGAGACTGGCAATGTCATGCGAAAGCGCCACAGTCCTATTCCTGCCGTGGAGCCTTTGACCCAGGGACTCTAGCATGCACCTATGGAAGCATGGGGGCATCGAGGGTGAGTGGGATTGATGGTGGCAGCCCGCATTACAGCCTCTCTATCCTTTCCGAGATACAGCCATCAGAACTGAATATCTGAGGCAAAAATGAGTTTTGAAGTTCTGTGTGCTAAGCCCTTGATTTTATACCTGAGATTTATTAATTTTTTATTTAAGCCTGAAGAGGCCTGGGAAAGGGACCCTAATTGCTATATAGAAGAGAATGATTGGGAGGACAATATACCTTCATGTGGCTGAAACTTCAGTGGAAAATACATATAAGGATTAATCTAGATGGCACCTCACTCCATCTTGGTTACAGAAATTATATGGCCACCTATTTGATAGATGTTGGAGGGAATGTGGGGAAGAGGGTACCGGGGGCCATGACTGGCGGAGTTGTTCTGTTTATGATTTTTGGAGGGAAATTCAAAGGCTTCTGTAACAGCTGGTAAAAATCACTGTAGACTGGAATCCAGAAATCTTTAATTTTCCAGTGGAGATAGCATCAAGGAAATCAAGTCAGCTTATTGTGCAAGTCTTTATAACAGCCAGATGTGCAATTGGGGTAAACTGGAGGAAAACATCTGCACCAGATCTATTTTATATGGGAAAGCTTACAGCAATTAGGAAGGAGAGATTTTCTGCCTTTAAGACTGTATGGAAGCCATTCGAGCAGTAGAAAAAAATTTCGGGACGTGGCTGATTGAAAGGGAGGGGGGGTTGTTTGTAATGAATGAAACTGATAGAAGTTTATAATAACAATTTAAATCAAAAATATGTTATGGGTATGCTTGGGTCTCATTGAGAAAGCCCTGGTGGGAAAAGGGCTGAAACTTTAGGTAAACTTTGTCTTAGGCTGTGTATGAGAATTTTTGTGTGCTTCTCTATCCAAAGAGGAAAAAGTGCAACTGGGGAGACTAGGTGAGCTGGTTTGGTCTATGCAAGCACTGGGGATGAATTTGCTTGGAAGTTATCTTGTTCTCATACATATCTTTAATTTTGGCTGTTTCTGTTTTAGATGGATACCTGATTCCAACCCCATACTATGGTAGCATTAACCCACACACTGGACTGTATGGAGAAACACAGCCGATTCATGTGCCTTTGTTCAGTGAGGTAAGACTTTAAATCAAATGACCGTGTATTAATGAAATTCAATGAAGATTATAGCTAAACATTTTAACAATGTTCTGCCTCAAAGGTAGCGGTGTCCCGTTTCCAAAATATGGACCCGTAAAGCTGTCTGGATCTTGCCTGAATGACAAAGGCAATGGACTGGTATTTGGTTTTGGTCACGATCCTTTCTTAAGTAACAATCCTGGATCTATTATTTATTTTTTTTTAATCAAAAAATGGTCCAGAAAAGAATCCTGTCCAAAAATACCTGAATTTGAGCATGTCCCCTGGATCATTTTCCAGGAGTTGGCCTACCTCTCATAGAAAGTGCTGTATAAATTCTGATTTGTATCTGGTTTCCAGCTGCAAATGCTGGTGCACTGTACAGGAGTGTGATAGTGAAATTCTGTATAGTCACTGCTGCTAGTTTATTCATTTGCTGTGATCATGGATTCCTAGGATCACTTACCAGCAGAGGGAACACAAGCAGCATTGACAATTCAGGAATGTTGGAGACAAGCAAAGGATGATCAACACAGACTGGAGCTTTGATTTGTGACATTTGTCAGGGCAAGAAGCAAAATCTAGCAACAACAATTTTTACTAAAAAGACACGAGTGGTCGTCCTGGTGAATCTGTGGCAATACTATGTGCTGCTATGGAGAGGACATGGGTTTGATTTCTGGGCCATGTCTGCTTTCCCCAGGCTGGCCAGGGCTGAAGAGGGAATCTCAGCCATCACTCAACAGTGACACCTATTGGTCAGGTTCAGGTTGTATGTTTAATGGGTTCTGGCAGGAACTGTGTTCCATAGTCCCTGGCCAAGGACTGTCTGTGCAATAATGGCTGGTCTAGGTGGAGGGAAAGAGGATGTTAAAAATAAAGAAATACATGGAAAAACTATGATTCAGGTTCATCATGGTACACCAGTCCAAACAGGTGGGTTATGTCCCCCTACCAGCAGATGGAGACACAGCATGCAACTTTTCTGACATCACCACCATATATAGGTGGTGCAACACAGAGATACTCCGTGTGATGAGTAGTGTGGGTGTGAGCCCTTAATGCTGTGGCGTAGTTGATGTAGCCTCGTAGATGAACTTACGCCTACGTCAAAAGCTTGCGAACGTGCCTTGGAGCAGGACATGCTGGAGCTTCACTCATACCAGCCGCCTGCCCCACAGTTTGAGCACTTGGGTTCTGGAAGCCGACCTTATCCAGGACCTAGTTGGGTCCCCAGGGCGATTATAGTGAGTGAGAGTCCAAGAGCATGCTGGGGTCAGGGCAGGCAGCAAACAGGAGAAACTGGGAACAAGCCAAGGGTCGGGGCAGGCAGCAAGCAAGCAAGCATAGTCAAGTCCAAGGCTATGGTCCATTCCAAGTCCGAAGCAAGAGGTCCGTACCAGGAGATCGGGCTGAAGAGTAGATGATGACAGGTGAGGAGACACTGGATAAAGTGGGCTGGGCAAGGCAAGGCTGGAAGATGCAGCCTAGAATAGGAACACAGGAGCAACACGCACTTCACTAGGTAGGAGAGCTGTTGCTGAGGCAGGTTACTGGAGTCGTGGCTGGGTTTATGTTCAAACAGTTTTTATTGAGAAAAGAGCACATAACATTTGGTGCGCATTGGACTCTTATGCACACCAAGTCATATAAACAAATGACTTTTTTTTTCTTCTAAAAAGTGTAAATACGTAGAACATCGTTACATTCTACCCTCTCATCACCCAACAGTTGAATGAAATCTCAGAATCAACCATTCCCTGTACGTACTACGGGCACGACGAGACAATGTTTGAATATATATTTCCCAAATGGATAAAAAAGTTCTCCGATGTTTAAATGAAACGTGAGATAACATATTGTCCATTTGCCTCATATTATGCAGAAGGTTCCTCCATTGCCAAAATATTGGAGCCTCCTTTCCCCTCCAGTGCATAAGAATTTGCTTTTTTACCTAATAAGCGATTTACCTAGTCCCCGAATAATCAATTGGGGGATGCATTCAAACAATAGTAAATTTGGGGAGAAAGGAATCTGGACCTCCTAGCAGCTTCTCCAGATAGGTTACAATTTTTCCCCAAAAGTGATTAATAACTGGGCATGCCCAAAATGCGTGGGATAAATTAGTATTACTTAAATTATATTTCTCAAACATCTCAGATACAGACATTTTTGCTCTAAATACCAAACGTTGGGACACATTTGACTTCATAAAAATGTGTATTTCATTTCCCTAAAGTACATATTTGTGGATACTTCTGACATATGTTTAATGCCTGATTGTATAAGACTTGAGTCAACATGAAAAATCCCCTCTCTATTCCACCTATCCGCTGATATTTAACAGTTATCTTCCTTAGTGAATTTCCTAAGAGTTTTTTATGCAGTTTGGATAAAGATAAACATTTGAACTCCTCAAATAGGAAAAAATCATCAAATAAGTCTAAAACTGATGACTTTAAGAATATCTTGGGTAAAGTCCCAATACATGATGTAATTGTAAATAAGAAAAGTAATGAGTTTCATGCAAGCCGTGTTGCTCCTTTATTCCCTGAAAAGGTAACATCTGACCCTCCTCATCTAAAACATGACTCAATTGTGTGATACCTTTATTCGTTCATATTCGAAAACCCACCAAAGTAATTCCCGGGGAAAAGTCGAGATTTCCTTGCAAGGGCCGTGGCTGGGTTTCAATACCCAGCTGCATGGGCATTAGAGAGGTGCATCGGTCCTGCGATCTCTCTGTCTTTCTTCAATAGCTTGGAAGGTAACAGCATGGGAATGGCAGTCATATTCTTTCCCCACAGGGCAGGCTGTGGTGGGGGAGAAGACTGCTAATCCCTGTGGGTATCTCCTGTGCCAGGGGATCCAGGGTCCCACAGGATGACACTGCTTTAGATGCTGAAGATTCTGACTCAGAGCAGTCTTTTTTGGCAGATTTTGTGCATTAAAGGCACAAAGTCTCTCTAAAGAAAAGAACTGGTATCTGCATTTACTAAAGTCTACTATCCCAGTTGAGGGCTGTGCGGCACTTAAGGACACTCTAGATCGGAAGATGGAACTTCATCTTTAAGAAGATCTTTGAGGTTTCTGCCCTAGCGCCCTGAGCTGCGGCATGCAGTAGCTTCATAGCTCGAGCCTGTTTGCACTGGGTGCAGCAGATTCTAGTGGCTGAGCCCAAGGAGATGCTTCCTGAAAAGGAAGCAGAGTGGCTTGAAGCTGGCTTGCCTTTATAGCTGATGCCTTGTGTGATTTACTTTGGACGTCGGCCAGGAATATGGTATCAGCGATTTGGGCTAGGAGACTGCACTGGCTGCATAACTGGGCTGTAGATGTGTGGTCCAAGTCTCATTTTGATAATCCTCCCTTTTAAAGGCAAACTGCTTTGTTGGGAAGACTTGGAGAAGTTGGTTAAGCACCTTGAGGAGTCAGTTTCCCATAAATTGCTGGACGATAAACCCAAGGAGGTTCGAAAAACTTTCCTCAGTAGGCAGAAGTCGAGGGACACCAGGCGTGATCAGCTAGGAAAAGGTTTTATTTATTTTTATTTATAATTTTTATATACCGACATTTGATCAGAGATATCACACAGGTTTACATTCAGGTACTGTAGGTATTTCCCTATCCCAGTGGGCTTACAATCTAAGTTTTGTACCTGAGGCGATGGAGGGTGTAAAATGACCTGTCCAAGGTCGCTAAGAGCCATATTTAATTGGTTACTTAGAGGGTGAAAGGGGTTAGTTCAAGTGTTGGTTTCAATATACATTGGATTTTTTATACAGTGATTATATAACGTGGGAATATATACACAGGTTTATACACCAGGCTTGTATGTCAAGGATTATATACAAGGGCTCTATATATATACTCCAGTGTTGTATGCCGAGGGTTATCAGTAGGATAAATTCGGGTATGGAGAGAGAGGTCATATTTGTGGGAGGTTTAGTATTCTCCGTGAGTAGCACTACTGTGTGGTGGGTGATGGGGTAAGTGAAGGGGGGCGTAGATTAATGTGAGGGCAGGGAGTCAGGGTGGTATAGGATGCAGTGTAGTGTGTTTGAGATCATGAGTATGCTTGTGTAAATAGCCAAGTTTTTAGTTTTTGTTTAAATTTGTGCAGGCAGTGTTCTTGGCGAATGTCAGCGGGCATAGAGTTCCAGAGTGTGGGGCAAGCAATGGATAGGGCACGTTCTTTGGTAGCATTGTAATGGGTACATTTGGGCGTGGGAATATTTAATGTTGCTTGGTAGCATGAACGGGTGGGTCTGTTTGTGTTGCAGAAGGTGAAAGAGTTATTGAGCCAGTTCATATCTGGGTTGTGTAGGGATTTGTGTATTATTGAGAGAGTTTTGTAATATATGCGTTGTTGGATAGGTAGCAGTATAGTTCTTTCAGGATTGGGGTTATGTGTTCATTCTTGCGTATATTGGTGAGGATGCGTGCAACTGCGTTCTGTAGCAATTGGAGGGGGGAGATGGTGTTTTTCGGAAGGCCAAGGAGTAGTGAGTTGCAGTAGTCTATTTTTGCGAATATTGTAGACTGTAGTATTGTCCGGAAATCGTTGAAGTGTAAGAGTGGTTTCAGTTTTTTTAGGGTATGCAGCTTGAAGTAGCATTCCTTGAGGGTGGTGTTAATGAATTTTTTGTGGTTGAGTTGATCATCTATGATGACTCCAAGATTCCTTGCATGTTGAGTTGTAGGGAATGAATTTAGGGGAGTGTTGTGTTGATTAGGGATGATATGGTTGTTGGGTTCTTATTTGCGGTGCCAATTTGCATCTAAGTCGCAGTCCTTTTGAGGAAACTAGGAGGCTTCAGGTTCCACATCAGGGGCAATTAAGAGTTCCTAATGAAGATCCCTTTGTCTTCTCCCTCTGTATGTGCATGGGGGGGCAATCGGTCTGCTTCTATGAGGAGTGGACCAAGATAACAATGGACCAATAGGTCCTGCCTTGGTAAGAGATGGCTGCATCTTAGAATTTGCTCGACCAGTGGACGGGGCCTTCATGGTATTTCTGTGTGCTTCAAGAATGAAGAAGTTGGCAGTACGGTCTACGCTGGAGTGGTTGTGCCTTCTGGATGCAGTGGTCCTGGAGCCAGAGGAGGAAAAAAAATCTAGGAAAGCACTCCATTAGATCTCAAGAAAGTGAATGTATCCCTACGGGTACCTCGCATGGAAACTCTGCACTCTAACATAGAGGCCATCAGAAAGAGAGAACTTCTAGCATCCTTGGAGTCCTTTTGGAGGACTATCTTCACATTCCTATTTGGAAGGAACATAAAAAGTTCCTCAAATGTGCAGTGCTAGATGAGCATTTTCAGTTTCAGGTGCTCCCCTATGGGCTGGCAATGGCTTCTCATATGTTTTCCAAGATGATGGTGGTAGTCGCAGCAGTTCTGAGAAGGGAAGGTATTCTGGTGCATCCCTGTGTGGACGTTGAGCCTAGTGCCATGAGGCTTCTGTAGGGGTGTACTACTGCTGCCTCTTTGTGACAGTATGTATGTATGTATATATTTGTCAAATTGTATGGTCTTTCTGCCTTCCCTATTCACCCTTCCAATGTTTTGGTCTAAAGGGGTGGATTTTGGGGGGAGTTCTCTCCCAGCATGTTGAAGGTGTTAACTTTGGATTTGTTTAATACAATTTGTTTGATTAGTGCTTTGTCATAGGCATACTGGAGTTTCTCTGTAGTGCACCTCCTATATAGAGTGGCAATGTCATGGAGAAAGTCTGAGTGCTCTGGCTCCATCTGCTGGTAGGGGGTCATAACCCACTTTGTTTAATTGGATTGGCATGGTGTAAACAGGATTCATGAAAAGAAAATTGACAGATAAGAAAATTTCTCCTTCCCTGTACGTACCAGGATCAGTCCAGATTGCTGGGTTATGCCTCCGTCCAGCAGATGGAGTCAGAGAAAAGCTGAAAAGCACCCCTAGATATACTGGTGTGCCACCTGCGATCCCCCAGTATATCTCTGACTCCAGCAGATTGAGAGGCATAACTTGCGGTCCTGATCTTTTCTAAATTTGAGTTTGGTTATTCAGGTTTGACTTTTTGCTGACCTTTGACTAGATCAATTTCTTTTGTTTAAGGTAGTTAGATCAGCGGATAGGTTTGGTTTCTGTCCTTTCTTTTCACATGCGCTGGGTGAAGTTCTGATGCTTGGCAGGGCAGTGCCCTAAGGCCTATTTCCTGGAGATAGTGATCCCTTGGGACCAGGGGGAGTATTCACCGGTGGGCTGGTCACTCTCCCCCCTGTATGTATATTCCAGGGGTGTTTCACCTCTGAAGGGGGCTCAACTATCACAAAAGAAGCGAGGATCAGATTTTACTTTTATAAAAAAAAAACAACATACAGTAAGTACTGTTGGTGGCAGGCTGTTTGATCGCTTTGTTGGCCCCGGCCTGCCACGTTAGGGTCCCGGGACTCCAGAGGGGGTGGCCTGGTCACCCGGCGCGTTTTTATTTTACCTCAGTCACAGCTCTGCTGTTTTCACGTGCTTTTTTTTTTTTTCCTGCTCTAGCAGCTTTGGGCTGCTATGCCGTGTGCGTTGGCCTGCACGGCCTGCGGGGACTCGGGGGCGCGGCTCTCTCGAGAGGGTCTCTGCTTCCGTTGTCTTCCCGGGGGCAAGAGACCCTCTCGGAGGCCGAGCGCTGCCTGTGGGTCCCCCCTTTCGCGGCTGCACGAAACGCAGAGAGTGCCCATGCCGAGCAGCGAGGATGCAGCGTCGGACAGAGGGGATTTCCCTCCAGATTCTCCTCCGGCCCTCAGCCCACAACGAGATCGCGATTTCATGGCGCATAAACCCCCCCTCCCCTCCAGACCCACCGAGACAGCTTTAAAAAGGCAAGGTCCATTTTCTTCGCGATTTGTTCTGCTGATGCATCAAGCCTTCCTAGAGGCAGAGGCTGGCTGGGAGGATGCGGGTCTCTCTCCCCCTAAAGTCTCCAAGTCCGCTGCAGGCGCTGGGAATGCAGGGGTTCGTTGTCCCCGGCCGCCAGTAAATCCGGGGGATGCAGAGCCAGCTGTCCCGTTCCCAGACCCTTTGATTCCGGATGTAGGGAGTGATTTAGAGGGAAATGTCCCGGTTGAAGGGGATGACCCCCAGATCCTCCGTTTATTTGGTAAGGACGAGCTGGATCCCTTAATCCCACAGGTCTTGAAAGAGCTTGAGATTCTGCCCCCCCCCCCCCTTGCTGGAAACAGATGTTTCCCCAGGGGATTTTGTTTTGACGGGAATTAAGGGACCCCCTCAGACCTTCCCATTTCATCCAAAATTATTTCAGATAGTATCTAGGGAATGGGATTTTCCAGAGGCCTCATTAAGGGTTAGCAGGGCTATGGAGAAGCTGTACCCCCTCCCGGCTGAGTCATTAGATCTTCTCAATCTACCCAAAGTGGACTCGGCGGTCACGGCCGTCATTAAACATACTACTATTCCCGTGACGGGGGGAGCAGCGCTTAAGGATCTCCAGGATAGGAAGCTGGAGGTTTTGTTGAAGCGCATTTTTTAGGTTTCTGCATTAGGTGTCCGGGCCGCGGTCTGTAGCAGCCTCATGCAGAGGGCTACGCTTCGCTGGGTACAGCAATTGCTTACAGCCCAGGACCTACTGCTTGAAGAGGCGGAGCAGGCGAACCGCATGGAATCTGCGGTCGCATATACTGCAGACGCCTTATATGATCTCCTTCGGACTTCCGCCTGCACTATGTCCTCGGCAGTATCCGCGAGGATACTTCTGCGGATGCTTCCTCCAAGTCCCGATTAGGTTCCTTCCCCTTTAAGGGGAAATGGTTGTTCGGAGACGAGCTGGAGCAGCTCATTAAGGACTTGGGGGACAATAAGGTCTACAAGTTGCCCGAGGACAAGCCCAAGCAGTTTTGCACTTTTGGGAATTTCAGAGGCCGTTTTCGTGGTCAATGACAGTTCCATGCGGGGAGGGGTGTTTCCTCCACACAGAGACAACAGGCGTCTCAGTCGCAGGCTTGGACGCACTCCTTTCGTGGCAGACGGCCTCAACGTTTGGGGGCATCGCATGCCTTTACCCCCCAATAAGGCGGCACAATGAAGCAGCGCCGACCCATTCCTCCGTTCCTTTAATCGGGGGGTCGCCTGTCCCTATTTCAGGAGGAATGGGTCAAGATAATATCGGACTAGTGGGTCCTTGAAGTTATAAGTCACGGTTACGTTTTGGATTTTGCTCGCCTGCTTCGAGATCTGTTTCTTGTGTCTCCTTGCGGTCCTCCGGCAAAGCAGCAAGTAATTGCGCAGACGTTGGACCGTTTACGGGCGCTGGGAGCGGTGGTCCCAGTCCCAGTCCCGCCTGCCGAGCGTCGGACCGGTCGGTATTCCATTTACTTTGTGGTTCCAAAGAAGGAAGGAATGTTCCGACCAATCTTGGACTTGAAACAGGTCAACAGAGCTTTGCGCGTTCCGCGTTTTCGCATGGAGACGTTGAGGTCTGTCATTGCGGCCATCCACAAGGGAGAATTTTTGGCTTCTTTGGATCTAACTGAGGCGTATCTCCACATTGGAATCCAGGAGCACCATCAGAGATTTCTGAGGTTCATGGTTCTGGGGGACCATTATCAGTTTTGCGCCCTGCCGTTCGGTTTGGCGACAGTCCCCAGAATTTTCACCAAAGTATTGGTGGTGGTCGCGGCTTCTCTTCGCCGCCAAGGGATACTAGTGCATCCCTATCTGGATGATTGGCTCATAAGGGCCGAGTCGGAAGCTCTGTGCAAGCTAGTGGTTCAGTCAGTGGTGGAGCAGCTACAGGCGCTAGGTTGGGTGATCAACTTCACGAAGAGCCATTTTACCCCAACTCAGCACCTGGAGTTTCTGGGAGCCCGATTCGATACCTCGGTGGGCAAAGTGTTTCTTCCACGACAACAGATGGTCAATTTAATGGCTCAGGTGCGGAACCTGTTGGAACTGCCATTGCCTACGGCCTGGGATTATTTGCAGGTACTTGGGCATATGGCTTCTACTCTGGAAATGGTCTCTTGGGCCTTTGCTTATATGCGCCCTTTGCAGGAGGCACTGCTTTCCCACTAGGATCCCAAGTCAGAGGACTACAACATGCTAGTGCCCTTGCCGGAGCCGGCACGGTCCAGTCTCAGTTGGTGGTTAATACTGGACCATCTCCTTCAGGGGGTGGCCTTGGAACCTCCACCTTGGATCATTGTTACGACGGATGCCAGTCTATCCGGGTGGGGGGCAGTCTGTCAGTCCCGAGCAGTGCAGGGACGATGGTCCCCCCGGCAGGCCACATGGTCCATAAATCGCTTGGAGACCCGGGCGGTTCGTCTGGCCTTGCGTCAACTCCTCCCGATGGTGCACCGTTAGGTGGTGCGAATTCTATCAGACAACACGACCACCGTGGCATATATAAACAGGCAAGGAGGCACAAGAAGTCGCCCAGTGGCTGCCGAAGCGACTTTGTTAATGGCCTGGGCGGAACGCAATCTGACCCGCATCGCGGCCTCACACATCACAGGCATGGACAATGTTCAGGCAGCTTTTCTCAGTCGACAACACCTGGATCCAGGAGAGTGAGAACTGTCGGCCGAGGCGATGCAACTCATAAATCCAAACGTTGGGGGACACCACGCTTGGATTTAATGGCGACTCGGCAAAATGCCAAAGCGGCTCGTTTCTTCAGTCGAAGAAGGGAACATGGATCGGAAGGGGTGGATGCGCTGGTACTTCCGTGGCCTCCACGCATCCTCCTTTATGTGTTTCCCCCGTGGCCCCTAGTGGGAAAGGTGTTGAGACGCATCGAATCTCACCGGGGTCTGGTAATTCTTGTGGCCCCGGAGTGGCCAAGAAGGCCTTGGTTCGTGGATCTAGTCAATCTGGTGGTGGACAGTCCATTGCATCTCGGTCATCTCCCAAATCTTCTGAGTCAAGGCCCAGTATCTTTCCATCTGGCGGATCGCTTTTGTCTAGCGGCTTGGCTTATGAGCGGAGACAACTGAGAAAGAAGGGTTACCCGGAAGTGGTGATTTCTACTCTTCTCAGGGCACGCAAGTCCTCGACATCTCTCGCCTATGCTAGAGTTTTGAAGGTCTTTTACTCCTGGTGCAGTAGGTTAAAACTGTCGCCACGGAGGGCCTCTTTGGGGCATATTCTCGCGTTTTTGCAGGACGGTTTGAAAAAGGGCTTAGCTTACAGTTCGCTTCGCATGCAGGTAGCGGCCCTGGGCTGTCTGAGGGGGCAGGATTGATGGTTCTTCTCTTGCCTGCCACCCGGACGTTGCTCGTTTTTTACGTGGGGTTAGGAATTTGCGCCCCCCTGTTAGGGCTCCATGTCTATCCTGGAGCTTGAATTTGGTTCTCCGTGGTCTCTGCGCTTCTCCATTTGAACCTATCAAGAGAGCCACTTTGAAGGATTTAACTCTCAAGACAGTATTTCTAGTGGCTATTTCTTCAGCGCGTCGCGTTTCAGAACTTCAGGCATTGTCGTGCAGGGAGCCGTTTTTGCGTATATCTGAGTCCGGGGTATCCCTACGCACGGTGCCTTCTTTCTTGCCTAAGGTGGTTTCGGCCTTCCATGTCAATCAGGCAGTGGAATTACCTGCCTTTTCTGAGGAAGATATTTGCTCTTCTCAAGGTCGGGATCTGAGGCGTTTGGATGTCCGGTGGGCACTTCTGCGGTACCTGGCGGTGACTAATGATTTTCGACAGTCGGATCATCTATTTGTTTTGTGGAATGGCCCCAAAAAGGGTCTTCAGGCTTCCAAGACTACTGTCGCCCGCTGGTTGAAAAGCACGATTGCTTCCGCATACATCGGGTGCGGACACCCTGTACCGGATGGGCTTAAGGCTCACTCTCTTCATTCTCAGGCGGCATCATGAGCTGAAAGTCAGTTTGTGTCTCCCCAGGAGATTTGCAGGGTGGCCACTTGGAAGTCCTTGCACACATTCGCTTGACATTATCGGTTAGATATCAGTGATCCATCGGCGGATTCTTTTGGTAGCACTGTGATTTGAGCAGGACTCTCTGGGTCCCACCCCATTTAAGGCAGCTCGGGTACATCCCAGCAGTCTGGACTGATCCTGGTACGTACAGGGAAAGGAAAATTAGTTTCTTACCTGATAATTTTCGTTCCTGTAGTACCTAGGATCAGACTGATAAAACAAGAGGGTAGATTGTCTAAGAACGCCATTTGGGCAACAATGTGGATTAGACACCAAAGTAGTCCAAGTGTAAACTTTTATTTGAGTGGAGACATAAATTCATACAAGTGCCTGACCTAGGATCAGTCCAGGCGCCCGCCCAAGTCTGTTTGCTACTGGAGAGTCCGCTCGTATGTCTTTCTGTTCCTTTGTCTCCTTACAGTCCCTGCAGCTGCAGAGTATCGGAATACGTGTTGATGCGTAGTTTCAGGCAAGTTTATACAGGGTTTTCTATTTTCATATAGGGAGACAAGTTTTTGTTTTCAGAGCACTAGGCCTACTTGATCTAGTCATTGGTTGAGTTAAAGGAGTTTACTATTCAGCAGGAGTGGATGTTTCTATGATTCATTCTGCTTTGATATTCTTTATACTGAGGGATCGCAGGTGGCACACCAGTATATCTAGGGGGTGCTTTTCAGCTTTTCTCTGACTCCATCTGCTGGACGGGAGGCATAACCCAGCAGTCTGGACTGATCCTAGGTACTACAGGAACAAAAATTATCAGGTAAGAAACTAATTTTCCTATAGTTGCAACTAAAGAATTATGGCACCATAGCCTAAAAGAAGCCAGTTCCAATTGCCCAAAAGGATCGAAAGAAAACTGCCAGGATAAAAAACCCCCCACAATGATGTAAATTCCAAAAGTCTCTGTTTTCCTTTGTTTTGTGTAGGTGACTGATGGCGAAATGCACCCTTTTCAATTAACAGTTGAAAAATTAGAGGCTGCCATGCAGAGAGCCATGGAACAGGTAAGAAAAGTGCTGCATCCCAGCTCTCCCAGCTACTGTAATCTTCTCTCAATAGGACTTTGAGGAGGAGAGTTTAAATAACCCATTGCTGATGCAGATACCATTTGGCACTGAGGTGAGGTGTCATTTAGGTATTGCATGTACAATGGAGAAGATGATTTTCAAAATGTATACACACAAGCTGTATAAATTTATATCCCCCTTGAGTCATTTAGGAATTCAGGAAACTGCCCTACATTATCATTATTATTTTTTTTTAGCTTTCCCAATTGCTTACTGAGATGGAAAGCAGCCTCCCTGTCAGTAAGGTGCATACCTAGTAAACAGCTGAGCTTGAAATGGTCTGAATGTAGGGTTCCAACAATGTCAGAAACAATGGAATGTAGGGTTCCAACAATGTCAGAAAGTTAATGTAACTTACCTGTTGACTCATAATTAACGTTATTAATTCTCTGAATGCTCTGCATTTTTGTGCTGCAGAATTGTAGTCATTGCCTCATAACAAAGACATTGGCTGTCAAACCCCAGTCTTACCTATATGCTGATATATTCATCTTCTAATCTCCCAAAACTAGAATGTGTTTCCTAGTTGTAGGTAGACCCTCAGAAAAGACTTAATTTAGTATTTCTTGCTGCTTTTCATTTTAAAATATTTGATTGCTATAAATTGGCTGGTATCTGTCTCATGGTGGGCATTTGATGAGGCTTTGAGAGCTCTGTCAAGCTCCTCGCTAACATTGACTATCAAAATGCATGGAGTGTCCATTACCCTGATTTATTAAGAACCAGATATGCTGCATGTTTTTCACATTTGTGCTATGGGAGAAATGCTCAGTACATCTGACTCTAAATGATCTAAGGACCTTAATAAACCATTGAAGCATGAAATACAAAAGTGCATGCATACATTGGGGGAAAAGTAAACAAAATTAAACATTTTCTTGTATGGTACTTGGCCTGTTTATAGATCAGTAAGTGAAATATTCACTTCTACAACTTATGTTGTGGTTATACTTTAATTCTGGCTCTCTCCCCTCTTCTCCAAGTAGGGAAGAGCTAAAGTGAGAAAATTGTGGGCCAAGTGGGCCAAATCTGAGCAAATAGTTAACAGGCAATGAGATGGCTCAGTTGGGAATGATAGACGCAGCCTGCAGGCTGTTTGCCTCAGCTGAGTTCTTAGTGACTGTAATCGCTTTTAATCGGACTAGACTTTCCTTTAGAGCTCTTCAGAATATAAGAGAAACATTTCTCTTGAATTTGTTTTCTCATGGAAGAAGTGTTAGACGTGACTCGCTTTTGACGTTCTCCCATTTTGTGCCTTTGGGAACGCCCTTAAGAGCATGCCACAGTTATCATGTGCAATATTTGCAGCCATATTGGTGCTGGAAAATGGGACCAACATAAGATTTACCTGAAGACGAGTGTGAGCTTTCTCATGTAAGTCATCATCACAGGATGATTCCTAGGTTGCTCTAATAAAAGGTATTGCAGCTGGCAAAGAAGCCAAGACTGTTTGAAGAAATATGTTTTTGCGAGAATCTTTTCCAGTTGTACTCTGCTCTATGCTTATTGAAGAAGAGTTTTTAAACACCGATTTCAAGGTGGCTCTTCAATCTTTGTAAAACTGAGATATTCAGGTTACTGGTCAGCATCTTCTTCATTTATTTGCCAAAATTGGAGTTTCCTAGCCTACCAAATAGAGACAGTGGCATCTTCAGACCTTCCTAAACAGCTTACAGCATGCTCATTTTAATAGCAGCACCAAGGTGTGTAAGGCAAGTTTATTTATTAATAAACAAGTTTGAGGTGAGAGAAACGCACACCTACACCTGGCCTAGATTGTCTTCTTAATTTGTATAGAACAAATCAGATGCATACAGTGCAGAAAAGAGAGAATCCCTACTCATTGGAGCTTGCGATCTAGACAAGACAAACAGCAAAAAATAAATGGGGTTTTGAGTTGAGAGCAAGCCCATAGGAGGTTTAAAGTAGGTGCTCCTAGGTGGGAATTAAATTGAGGATCATCAGATATGATTGTGGGATTGATAATTTTTAAAGGAGAACTTAGGCTGACCAGTAACAGCATATATAACCTATTTAATTACTGTATCAATCTCAGTACTGTCTGAATAAATTGAGAAATGCACGTCCTAGTCCAGAGCCTAAACGGACAGCCTTATTGCTTAGGCTTGTCAAGCCACTGCAAGAGCTTGCACTAACATATTTCAGCAAACATCTCTACTGCTCGGTGCTAATACTCTAATACTCTGGAGAAAGCTGACAATAAGCAAAAACCTGCTGAAATATCTGCCCATTACACTGTTCTGGTTGTACTGCCTTGCAATCCTGCACACTTCTCTTGAATAACTGAGGAAAATTTGAGTTAAATTGCAGTGCACTTTTAATATCTCCCTTTGGGAATACAAGAGGCCCTGAAAGGTTGTAAGAAAACCTGTCTGCCTTTTACTGCATTTCCCTGCTTTGGTGTGGGAGAAACTGTAGTTTCGTAATGCTAGTGGCTGGTGGTAACTCTCCTTGTGCAGGATTACAGCTGTGCATGTCCAATTGAAGTTGTATAGCAAGACTAAGAGAGCACCTGTCCATGCTGCGCCGTTGTTTGACGTCTTCTCGGCGTCTCCGACTATCAGTTTTTCTTTTTTCAGGGCATCAGAGTCAGAGCTTTAATCCTGATCAACCCTCACAATCCGTTAGGGGACATTTACCCTGCACACTTACTGAAAGAATGTCTAGAGTTTGCGTACAGGTTTGAGTCCTAGTGCTCTTTGTTTTCCATTAGTCACGTACATGGAACCACGAGTTTTGGTAATCACCCATTTTTCTTATGAAGTTTTCCTCTGCGAAGAGGGCCCAGCATGGTTTTGGGGGGGGGGGGCAGGGTTGTTGGGTTATCGAGTTTGTTTTAAGACTGGCTAAAACAGCTGGAGACAGAGGAATGTAAATTGGTATTGAAGGCTCTGATGATCTGAATAAAAAGCCACAAGCTTCTGCTTAAATTCAGCTAAATCTGGACCTCCCACTGTCTGACCAGAGAGTCTGAGTTTTAAGATTTTTTTTTTTTTTTTAATTTGGGTGATTACCAAAGCAATGACTGGCTATGGCAAAAATATTTGACAGGTTTAAGTTTTTTTTTGTTTTTGTTGTTTTTTATAGAGACTTACATATGCATTTGACAGAGGGGAAGCAAATAAAGAAGGCATTTTAGTATATTGAGAGTTGTCTTGTTATAGGAATAAACCTTGCATGATCAAGCTGTGAAGGATGGAAAAGGAAATGGGATTTTAGATGTTTAAAATCCTTGGGAAGGCGGGTGAGCTGGATTTGCTTCCTGAGTCCGACTTGGGCCGGCTGAGATTGCTGTGGAGACAGCATTCACAGTCCCTGGGCTGGTTGGAAAGAGGCAGTCCCGGCTGTTCCACAACAGCAGCATCTAGTGGCCAGAGTTGGGTGCCTTTACCGGCTTCTGAAGGAGCTTTGGCCAACGAATGTCCCTGTGATAGCTGAGCAGGATAGGGAGCGGGTGCTTATTAAACGGAGGGAGGGAAGACTCTGGGGAGTTGCAAACTATAGCACTGGGAGTGTAAAGGTTTCAGTTGTGCTGGAAACTCAAGAGAATCAGAGGAAAACTGCTGGACCTTCCCCCTTCCACCCAGCACCCAACCTTGTAGGTAGTTTTATGTAAATATCTTTAACTTTATTGGAACATATGAATGTGTAGTTATTTTTTCGGGCTGGTTTTTATTTTGGTTGGGTTTTACAAGAACTAAAAGAAATGGTTCTTGCTTATTTTATTCTTTATACAAATTATACTTCCTGAATAGCTGAATGATTGTTCCCTCCCACCCCCAATATCTTACATTATAAAAACAGCCAAAGAGTAATTCAAAAACATCACTATTGATTTCTGTGCAGAACAGTCGTGCACCTTCACACCTACAATGGAATTTTACATAATGAACATGGGACGGGTTCCGATTTGGCCACAATAAAGTAATGGATAATGAAAGCTCTACAAAGTGTACCAGCAATTACACTTCTGACTTGCCATTTGTAATTTAAGCTTAGTATTGTGCATTTGGAAAATAAATGGGATGAGCACAGAGGTCATTTAGGAGAGCACAATAGTGTAATATGACATATTTCCATGAGCAATGTGATAATAAATGCATTGTACTTTTATGTTGCTGATCTGTGACATTTCCTCTGTGTAGGTATAAGTTGCACGTAGTAATGGATGAAATTTACATGCTCTCTGTTTATGGCGAGGATGCCGTCTTCACCAGTATCCTTACTTTAGACGAGTAAGTGTCACGGAGGACCTGGCTCAGGTCAGCTGGGGATTCTGCAGAGCCAGCGTTCACAGGCTCTGAGGGGAGGAGGTCCTGTCAATGTGGTGACCCCTAGTGGATGGATTTAGGGCCCAGGATTGCAGGGTTCAGGAAGGAGCCCTGGTGCATGGCCTCTGGCTGAGGACTGATTACTGTAATGACTGGGACTGAGTGAGTTCAAAGGAAGAGAAATATAAAATAGAAGAAACGTCTCCTAAGTTTGGGGTGTCAGTTCCTAGTCTTAGCTCTGATTTCAGCAGGAAGTCCAAAGGAACAGGAGGAGACTGCTGGGCCAAGAAAGAACAGTATATAAGCTGTGAGTCTGGAGAATAGATCTGATTAGACTCTCGTCCTCTCTTTAGTTTACCAGACCCGGAACGAACACACCTAATGTGGGGATTTAGCAAGGTAAGCTTAAAATGTGGCTTGTTTTTCCCACACAAAAATCCTATTGTAAGAAACCTCTTGTTTTAATGGATCTTGGAGCAGGTGCTTGATGCTCTGCAGCTTTCTGCAGATGCACTGAAAAGCCCATAAAGTCTTTGTGGTCAAATTAGTATCCCATGCTCCATCCCCAGCACTCTTACCTTCCTTTCCATCCCTGCCACCCCCTGTTCAATTGAATCCTGTTGCTTTACAATATCTCTAACCCCATTTAAATATGCAACTAAAGAGAGGCTGCATACTACTTTTCTGAGACTTTATAGTTTTAATGCTATGGTTAGCAATCTTTGTTATGCTTGCCAATTCTCAACTTTCACTTCTATCTAGAAGTACCTAAAAAAAACCAGCATATGATTGGCTATTTTGAAAATGCTACATACTGTATGTAGATACTGCTTAATCTCTGTGGTATCATTCAGATAATGTAGCCATACATGTAGTGCTAACATGATTCTGGAAAGACTGTTCTCTGGCCTTCAGCTAGATTGGAGAGGAGTATCTTGTATAGAAGGGAAGTGTGCCCCAGCCTTGTAGGTTTGATTTGGGACTGCTGTGCCCAAAGCTGTCAGTATGGCTGCTTTGCCTAGACTGAGGCTGGCAGATGATGCATTGGAAACAAGAGCCAAAGGAATATTCGGGTGCAGCATGCATAGGAACTCCCCAGTATCTGGTGATAACGTTAGCATGGCAGCCTGGGAGTATTTAACATGAAATCAGAACTCACCTGTGGAACTGTAGTAAACCTTTCTATGAGGTATTTTGTGTAGTGTTGGGTTCAGAGGAGTAGTTTTCTAATGGGGAACCTTCCTATTGATTTAGATATTGGGAGAAGAGATTGCTGGACATTGGGCATCGCTGTGTTCTGCATTTCTTCATTATTTTAAGCACCTCTCCCATGATGCATCTAACACATGGTTGCCTGGTACTGCCTTGTTCATGTGCATGTTAAGGCTTCAGTATAATTGGAATGTAGTTTTCTCATCTTTTCAAGGACTTTGCAATGGCTGGCATTCGTGTTGGTGTGTTACATACCAAGAATCAAGAAATCCTTACAGCTGTTGGCCAGCTGGCTACATTTCATGGTTGCCCAGGACCAGTTCAACATGTTCTTAGTCAGTTGCTCAATGACAGAGGTCAGTAATATTGGACTGTGTCTTTGGGCTGTATTTATATAATATAAACAGTGGATTGAAAGACATAATTGTTTTGTTTTTTTTCTTTTTCTGCAGACTGGCTAGATAATGAATATTTTCCTACCAACAAACGGAGACTTCAGGAAGCCCATAGTTTGCTTGTTGGTGGGCTTACAGAGCTTGGCATTCCTATTCCCAGGAGCTTAGGGGGCTTATATGTGTGGGCAGACTTCAGAAAAGTAAGTATGCAATATGTTCATCAGAAGGGAGTCCCCAAACAGGAACCAGCTGTGGAAAGACTCATTGTACAAATGATTGCTGTTCAAGGATGAACTTCTTTGTAAAACTGTTTGGGGGTTTTTTTGTGAATTTTCATTTGGCAAACATCTGAGCCCAAGTGAGGCTCTAAGATGCCTGCTGCAGAGACTTCCTTCATCTGCCAGCAGCTAAGACAGCACAGTAGGGTTCAGTTTTAAGGTAAATTTTCATTTGACAGCTGCAAACTCTTCTCTGCTTGGCTGACGCAGCTACTGAAATCAGTAGGAAGTCACTGCCACTGGTAGTACAAAGCCTATGTCAGACTTCAAGCCTCACCAAATAAAAATTCCTGAAGAGCCCTGCTGTCATGTTTAGGTGAATAGACACTGCTCCCCTCTCCAGTGGTCGGCTCCCTTGCTTTTGGATTTGTCTTTCAGGCAAGCAAATAACCACTCTCCCATTCTCACTTAGCCTACGTATAGAGATCAAGCCTACTCTGAACTGTTCATAGATGCAATAGAAACAGTTCAGCATACAATCTTCTAGACTGGATTTCTCATCACTTCTGGTCTGAATCCTGGTATTTTTAGCCTCTGGGCTGCTTTATTGCCATAGCTTCTGATGTTATGAAGGTAAACTGATAGATTCAAGGGTTCTAAAATGGATGGATGAGTTCAGGTCGCTTGATTAGCAATATTCAAATCATCCAGTTAGCTGATGTGTTTCCACTTGATGACTTTCAAGGGGGATTTTCATTGTGTGAGCGATGATGCGGCCAGGCCATCTGTGTAAATGACATTGTGTGCAAGGCTTAGTGCACAGTTGTCTCTAATAAAGTTGTAAATTGTGATTGCTTATATCGAAGGTCTGCTAGGTAGGATTAATAATTGTCAACTTTCCTGGACCAAATGTTTGCTGACATCACCCTATATAGTATCCTTTTATTGCACTCAGCCTGCCAATATTCTCTGTCTCCAGCAGATGGTAGGCAAGCTTATCCCATGCTCTGGCTGAGACCTGCATTAGGTCCAAGGACTCCCTTCCTCAGTTAAGTTATTCTTGGGCTGATAGTCTGGGCTCCCCCAATTAAGCTTAGTCTGTCAGCCTGGGTGGGGGGCTTCCTTGGAAGGGGGCTCTTGCCAGCTGATCTGTGAAACCATGCCCCCCACTTCATCGCCTCCTTCCTGGTTGCTCTTTGGCTGTCTTGTCTTAAGTCACTGTCCTGGGGCTGGGGTTTCTTCTTTCTCCAAAAAAGGGGGTCTCTTTGTCTTCCTGGGCCTTTCTTCCCTGTCCTGCAGCCTGTCTGTGCTAATTAAGTTTAAAAAAAAAAAAGGAATATAGTGCTCCTTGTTTGGTTTGAAGGAGTAAACTGCTCTTCCAGTGCTGAAGTAAAGCAGGACGGCAGGTAAACTTTCTTTTCTTTGGCTCAGTCTGTTTCTCTGCAGGAAATTTGTAGAGCAGCGACTTGGAAGTGGCTGCATATCTTTGCAAGGCATCATCGTCTGGAAGTGGGGCATCTTGGTCGTTTGGCGTCTTGGTCGTTTGGCGAGAGTATCTTGCGTTTGGCGTCTTGGTCGTTTGGCGAGAGTATCTTGCGAGTGGGCCTCTCCAGGTCTCACCATAAGTAGGGAGCTTTGGTACATCCCAGGAGTCTGGACTGATCTGGGTACGTATAGGGAAAGGAAAATTGGTGCTTACCTGCTAATTTTCATTCCTTTAATACCACGGATCAGTCCAGAACCCGCAGAATCTGTGGAGGTGAAGAGTTGTCCACTCAGCTGAGGTTTATTAATAGAGAATACAGTTTTTTCATGGTATTGAATATAGACTTGTTGAAAAAGTTTTTCTAAATTTTAAGTTGGTTGATGTTTTTACATACTTTTCTGCTTGAGAACAGGTCAATAGTGAGGAACTGCAGGTGGCACCAGGGACTATGTAGAAAGTATGTATGTAGAAACTTTCTCTCTGCTGGCAGGAATGCATAAACCCAGGAGTCTGGACTGATCTGTGGTACTACAGGAATGAAAATTAGCAGGTAAGAATCAATTTTCCTACTTATGTCAGCAAGGGGTCTTATTGCTTCAGTCTTAGACATTAGGTTTTCTTGAAGAAGGTTTATCTAAATGTTTAGCCCTAAATTCTCTAAAAGTACAGATAGTGGCAATTTTTATTTTTAAATAATAGTGGGTAGGTTAATGGGGGAGAGATGGGTGAGTGACTCAGTGGGAAGGTGGTGAGAATGAGAAACAAGAGGGTGAGTGGGAGTGAGGGGGGTGAGTCACTGAGAGGGAAGGGGAGTGAGTGGGAGAGTGAGTGATAGAGGGAGTGAATGGAAGTAAGAGTGAGTGACTGAGAGGGAGGGGAGGAATGGGAGGGGAGTGAATGAGGTGTGAGTGACTGAGAAGGAAGGGTAATGAAGCAAGGGAAAAGGGTGAGTGACAGAGAGAAGGGAAGAAGGTGAGGGGATTGAGTGACTGAGAGGGAAGGAGGGTGAATGACTGAAGGTAAGTGAGGGAAAAGGGAGGAAGGAAGTAGAAGAGGGTAGAAGGGTGCATGATTGCGTGTGTGTATGAGAGGGAAAGAACATTTAGGTGCTCCTCCTCTCCTTCCGCCTACTAATCCTTTACAATCTCAGAGTGACTGGAAATGAGAAATTTCCAGGTATGGAGAGGGGGAATGGGTCTTTTTTATCCTTATTAGTTTTAATTATTGGCGTTTAATATGTCAGCAGTTTTGAAATATTTAATTGATTTTGGGAAAATGTTTAAAGTTTTTTTTTAATCCTTATTCTTCTTAATTATTAGGTCATCCGTTTTGAAATGTGCTTTTTATTAGTATGGTTTCCTCACTATTATGATTGATCTATATTTCTTGACTTTGTTTTATGAGGTATGGTGATATTTCTGTTTTTGATTTATTGCACTGCATATGAGTCTGGCTTTTAGTGGTTTCAAGTCCAGTTTTTTTGTCTGCACCTTACTATTTATATTTTATGGCCTGCATTTATGACTCAGGTCAGGTAGTCTGTTAGGTGAGAAAACACCTTGTACCTGTTGGATTGAAGGTTTTTTCAGATTTTTGGTAGAGGCTGGGATCCATGATTGAAGGGACTCCTTGGGTATTAAAAATGATGGCGCTTAAGCCTGCTGTATACTAAAATGCCTATAGCAAGTGGTGGGGATTTGATTGCTGTGTCGAGGAATTCCAAGGGGGACTTGTCCCACCCTACCCTAGTCCTCGTTGCGCTTGATAACTTGTAATAAGCCCCCAGCCCACCCCTGATCTAAATGTCCAAGTGAGGGAAGAGTCAGCCTTTGACTTGGAAGATCTTTGAGCAGGGTTAGCAGAGCCAGCCAAGTTAATGGATATCTTGGGTATGTCCCATGCATATGGACTGGTCTGGCTGGATGAAGAGAAAAGTGAAATTTAGATCTTACCTGATAATTTCCTTTACTTGATGTAAAACTCGACGTGGATATGGACCCTTAGTGCTGATGTGTGGTTGACCCTGCTTAGTGAGCAAGCCTACTAGGCCCACACCGTCAACTGGCAGGGAAGCCTGGAAGCGGGACTGGCTGGAGCTTTGCCTATACCAGCCGCCTCCCCCCCCCCCCCCCCCCCCACAGGTTGAGCCTTGGGTTCTGGCGGCCAGCAGGTCTTAGGAGGGTCCCTCAGGCAGTCTGGAGACAAATCCAATGCGAGGTGTGGATCTATGCAGGCAGTGGTTAATGGTGCCCTGTTCCCACCGTGGGGCCCACAGATGACATTAAAAATAAGCGCAGGTTCCTTTAAGAATGAGCGTGTCGGTTACGTGCACACCTACGAGGCCAGGCAGCTGATGGCATTCTTTGCCGCATGCAGCAACCGCATTTTGGGCTCAACGATCAGCATGGCAGTGTTGACGGTAAGCACGGCAGTTCGTGGGGCTGTACCATGAGCCGCCAATTGTGACAGTACCCTCTCTCCAAAGCCGTCCTCCCTCCCGTCCTGTGGGCCTGGGTTTCTTGGGGAAATTCCTGGATCAATTGGGCTGCTTGGAGATTGGAAGTCTGCTCCCAAGAATTTTCCTCTGGTCCATATCCTTTCCATGAGCGAAGATACTGAAGTTTGTTTTGGACCCATCTTGCATCTAATATTTCTTCCACCTTATATTGTATATCTTCTGCCTCAATCCAAGGAGCCAGGAGCAAAAATTTCCTTGGCCATGAGAGCAAGACTGGTTTAAGCAAGGAGACATAAAATGTGTCATGTATTCAGAGGGATGGAGGTAAGCGAAGCTTGTACACGACTGGGCCCAACTTCCAGACCACAGGGAAAGGCCCAATGAGAAAACTTTAAGGAGGGTATCTTCAACCAGAGGTTCTTGGAACATAGTCACACCAGGGTTCCAGGCTGCAGAGATGGTGCCAGGCCTTTGTTTCCTATCCACTTGGGCCTTGAAGTTGGTGGAAACTTGGGACAAGAGATGATGGGTCTTTTGCCATAAGGCATGGAGTTGTTGCCCCATTAGGATAGCTGCTGGACAGGTATCTGTCGTAGGAAAAGGTTTGGGTATTCGAGGATGGCGTCTGAAGACAAAGTAAAAGGGAGAGGAACCTGTAGATGCATTGTTGTGATTATTATGCTCAAATTCTGCCCAGGAGAGCAGGGAAGACCAGTTATTTTATCTCAAGGTAACATAAGCTCACAGGAAAGTTTTGAGCTCTTGGTTTATCCACTTGGTCTGTCCATTGCTTTGTGGATGACAGGCAGAAGTCAAGTCCAAGGTAACACAAAGTTCTAGCATAAAGCTCTCCAGTAAAGGGCTGTGAATTTGACCCCCCCCCCCCCCCCAACACCAATCTGAGAGTATCTCCAAAAGAGTTACCACAAAAGGACCCAACAAAACCCAGGTGTGAAAAACTTACTCAAGAAATAACCAAGGGTAACAGAGCTAGTAAAGAGACCATTATAAGTGGGAACCTTTAATTGATAAAGAACAGGTTTTCCCAACTTGGCTGGACTATCCATACTAGCCAAGTCTCTGGGGTAAAAGACAACACACCAATTTTGATTGTACTCTGGATCCTTGAGGATCCAGCAACAAATCATGATTCGCCCAACGACCTCTCTTCCACAATTGTTTGAGAACCTTCTTAGGATATCCCCTCAATGGGGGACTTACTACCAAGGAAAACTGTAAATGAGGATTCTGTAGGTTAAGCCATGACAAAAATTCATCTAAGGTAGTCCGTGGACCTGACCATAGAAGAAGAATGTCATAGATATAACGTCTCCAGAGTAATATCTGCTGTCTTTATGGAAATAAAGACAGAATATGTTTCTTAAACTTCCCCATATATAAATTTGCAATATCCAGGGCCGTTGAGGCACCCATCGCCACTCCCTTGATTTGTTTAAAATAGCGGTCCCTAAAGCTGAAAACATTCTGTTGTATCGCAGATCTGTTGAAACACAGATGAAAGACTTCACAATTGAATTGCGGAAGTTTAAGCACTCAGAATATTTGAGAGACGAGAATGATTACAGATGTGGGTCAGTTTATCAATGGATGGGCCTGGGAGGTTCTCATTTTAGGGAGAAAAGGTCACTTTTCAAAATGGGTAGTAAGTCCTACATTGATACATTTTTTAGATATTGCCATCTCGTATGATGCAGAAGGATTTCACTTTTCAATTTTTAGGAAAGAAACAGATCGTAATACATTGCTTTATTACCGTAGTTGCCATTCTCTGAAGTTGAAGCAGAATATACCGGTGGGACAATTTCTGAGACTAAGGAAGTTGTGTTCTTCAACAGCTGAGTACATGGATAGGTCACAGGAGATGTTTCAGAGGTTTAGTGATAGGGGGTACTCTAAGAAGGTTCTCAAACAATCGTGGAAGAGAGGCAGTTGGGCAAATCATGATTTGTTGCTGGATCCTCAAGGATCCAGAGTACAATCAAAGTTAGTGTGTGTGTGTTGCCTTTTACCCCGGAGGCTTGGCTAGTACGGAAGAGTATTTTGAAACATTGGGGGGTTTTAAAGCTACATCCGTCATTTCAAGATATTCCAATGTTTGCCTTTTCTAGGGCACCAAATTTGAGAGATCATTTGGTCCATTCTGCACTGTCTGTGGATCCAATATTAGTACCACAGAGGGGTCATTCTCACTGTGGGAAGTGTAGTGTGTGTCCATTATCTTTCAATGGGGAGAAGGTGTCGTTGCCCAATAGGCATCCTTTTACTTTACGGTCCTATACCACTTGTGATTCTTGTGGAGTGATCTATTTGATTTGGTGTCCCTGTGGTTTATGTTACATCGGTAAGACATCCTGCAAATTGAAGATTTGCATCCAAGAGCACATTAGCTGCATTCGACACAATAGACAGAAAGCCCTTTTAGCCGCTGTGTCAGAGGCCTCTGACCCCGCCCCCGAACTGCCCCTTTTTTGCAAGCCCTGGGACTTACACGCATCCCAGGGCTTTACGCGTGCCGCTGGGCCTTTTTAAAATAGGCCCAGTGCACGTAACTCCCCCCCCCCCCCTACGCGCGTAGGGCTTTTAAAATCCATTCCCTTACCTTTTTGTAGAACTGTAAGCTTGCATGTTAAAACAGTAGTTACCTTTTTTATAAGGCTGTCATTCCATCTTGCTGGTTTTCTTTTTAACTAATTGTAACTATTATTGTGTTGTCTTAAGGTTTGTAATATTGCAGGCAGTAATGTTCTGATTTCCCTTTGCCTTTAGTTCCTGACATCTCTGACGGTTGAAGCTGAGCTGGCATTGTGGTGGAAGCTGATTGAGGAGAAGCTGTACATTAGCCCTGGGAGTGCTTTCTACTGCTATGAACCCGGATGGTTTAGATTGGTATTCTCCAATTCCAAGGACAAAATTAAGTTGTGTATGTGCATTTTATGTAAACATAGCAATGAACAGCAAATGTATGAACTTCAGCCTGTGTTGGAGCCCTGACAAAGTGTAGCTATACTATAAATGAGAGAGAGGCAATTTTTTCATGTGTCCTTTAGAAGAACAGTGATTGATTATATCAGCATTTCGTTTCTGAACCTGCTCTTTCCGTTCACATTTTTGGAAACTCTAATGCACATAAGAGAATTTACTTCCAAAAATATGGCATAAGTATTTTCTCTAGGCTTCCATTTTCATGATTGTAAACATCCCAGAGTTCTGAAAGCACTCAAACATGACATTGCACTTATTACTAGTAATCTCATTCAAATCAGATGCGGAACGTGAGGGTTGAGGGTGGGAAACATAATACTCATTTTTAAAAAGGGCTCTAGAAGTGTTCTGGGAAACTACTGACTGGTGAGCCTGATGTTGGTACTGGGCAAAATGGTAGCAGCTATTCTGAAGAACAAAATTACTGTTCATGTGGATAGACACAGACTAAAGGGAGAGAGTCAACAAAGATTTAGCAAAAGGAAGTCTGTTACATTTTTTTGACTGGGTTAACAAACTTGTGGACAAGGGTGAGTCAGTTGACATAATGTATTTGGATTTTCAAAAGACATTTGACAAAACCGTCATGGCAGACTAATCAGGATAGTCATTTCTATCAGAGGAGAAATGCCCAAGGCATCTGTACTTTGAGCTGTGCTTTTCAATATATTTATAAATAATCTGGAAAAGGGTGTGATGAGTGGGGTATTCAAATTCATAGAGGATTCAAAATTGTTCAGTTTTTGATCACCAGCAGCTTGAGAGGAATTGTAAGAGGACCTTGCAGATGAAATTTACTGTGGACAAGTATAAAATGATGCACATAGGGAAGTATAATCCAAACAATAGGTACCAGATGCTGGGTTGCACATTAGATCATGAGAGGTCTTGAACGAGTAGCTGTGACTCGGTTATTTTCACTTTCGAATAATAGAAGGACTAGGGGGCATTCCATGAAGTTAGCAAGTAGCACATTTAAGACTAATCGGAGAAAATTCTTTTTCACTCAACGCACAATAAAGCTCTGGAATTTGTTGCCAGAGGATTTGGTTAGTGCAGTTAGTGTAGCTGGGTTCAAAAAAGGTTTGGATAAGTTCTTGGAGGAGAAGTCCATTAATGGCTATTAATCAATTTTACTTAGGGAATAGCCACTGCTATTAATTGCATCAGCAGCATGGGATCTTCTTAGTGTTTGGGTAATTGCCAGGTTCTTGTGGCCTGGTTTTGGCCTCTGTTGGAAACAGGATGCTGGGCTTGATGGACCCTTGGTCTGACCCAGCATGGCAATTTCTTATGTTCTTATGTTCTTATTAGGCATCACCACCCAGGGAAAGGATCTTGGAATCATTGTGGACAATACTTTGAAATTCTTGGCCCAGTGGGTTGCAGTGATTAAAAAACCAAATAGAATGTTATATATTATTAGGAAAGGAATGGAAAATTAAAATAGGATATCATAATGCCTCTGTATCAGTTCATGGTGAGACAAGAGATATGATAGAGGTCTATAAGCTCTTGAGTAGGGTGGAATAGGTAAATAGGGAATGGCTATTTACCCTTTCAGATAGGACTAGGCATCACTCCATGAAACTAATAGGTAGCACATTTAAAAGAGGTCAGAGAATGTTTTTTCACCCAGCGCACAATTAAACTATGGAATTTGTTGCCAGAGGATGTGGTGAAAGCAGTTAGCAAGTCCATAAACCATTATGAACCATGCAGACTTGTAAAAACCACAGCTTACCCTGGTTATGAGCAAGAAGGATTGAATCTATTCTTTGGGATGCTGTCGGGTACTTGTGAGCTGGGTGGCCACTGTCTGAGGCAGGATGCTGGATTTGATGGATCCTTGGTCTGACCCAGTATGACATTTCTCATGTTCTTATGTAGAACAAGGTTGCTTGAGAGGATGTACTTGGGGAGGGCAAGGAAATAGCTAAACTACAACTCTGTAGAAAAGAAGCCTTTGGAGAGTTGGTATAAAAGTGTGGACAGGCGTCATATCCTGCTGCTTTTTTATGCCCTGGGTGAAAAACTTGTTGGTTATTGGAAAACATTTTCGATAGAGCACGATTTATTTCCATAAATGCGGATGCTCTTGAACTAGCAGGAATTCTTTCTTCCATCCTGAGTAATGGTCCCTGAGCTCTGTAATTTTAGGTATTTCTGCTAGGTGTCCTCTGTTGTCCTCTTAACCTCCATCATGGAGCAGGAAGAAAACAATTTCAAAGTGCTGAAAAGCTAGCATCTTATTAATTTGCTTTTTTCTTGGCAGTGGTGCACTGCATAGAAAAATTAGTTTCTTACCTGATAATTTTTGTTCCTTTAGTACCACGGATCAGTCCAGACCGCCGAGATTATGCCTCCCTTCCAGCAGATGGAGTCAGAGAATCAAACTGAAAAGCACCCCTCTTAACCAGTTTGCCACCTGCGATCCCTTCAGTATAATCAATATCAAAGCAGAATGAAGAAACTTTAATTGTAATTTAATTTATCTTTAAAACCAATGGCTAGAACAATAACCACTGCGAACATAAAACTATGCGTACGGAAGGAGTGCCAACTTGAAAAATTTTATATCAATATCTTCATAGTCTTCAATACAACCTACAGAAATCATAAGCAAACAACCGAACGGACTCCCCAGAACATGCTACCCCGGGCAGGCGTCTGGACTGATTCGTGGGACTACAGGAAAGAAAAATTATCAGGTAAGAAACTAATTTTCCTTTCCCTGTACATACCCGAATCAGTCTAGACTGCTGGGATGTACCCAAGCTGCCCTAAATGGGGTGGGAACCTGAGCGTCCCACTCGGAGCACACTACTGCCAAAACAATCGACCTCCGCAGCTCGGACGTGCAAACAGTAATGCCTAGCAAAAGTCTGCAAAGATTTCAAGTAACCGCTCAGCAAATCTCTTGCGGCAAAACACACTAGCTCTCTACCCAAGATGCCGCTTGAGATCTGATCGAATGAGCCTTGAGACCATCCGGAATCGACTGACCATGACAAATGTAAGCCTAAGCTATAGCATCCTTCAACCAGTGGGCAATGGTAGCCTTGGATGCCGGCAGTTTCTTTGGACCGCTTCATAAGACAAAAAGATGGTCCGAAAACCAAAAATCATTTGTCATCTCCAAATACCAAAGGAGCACCCATCAGACATCCAATCTCCTCAAATCGCGAGCTTGAGGGGATTCCCGATCTAAATCCAGAAAAGCCGGCAACTCCACTGACTGATTCAAATGAAACGCAGACACGACTTTCGGCAGAAAGGAGGGCACCGTTCGAAGTGATACCCTGGACTCCGAAAAATGCAAGAACGGTTCCCTGCATGACAAGGCTTGAATCTCAGATATCCGCCTGGCCGAACAGATAGCCACAAGGAAAACAGTTTTGAGCGTTAAATCTTTTAAGGTAGCTCGCTTTAGAGGTTCAAACAGAAGACTGCACAATCCCCGGAGTACCAAATTCAGACTCCAAGAAGGACAAACTGGACGAACCAGAGGTTTGAGATGCTTCGCACCCTTCAGAAATCGTGCCACATCAGGATGAGTCGCAAGGTACGTGCCGTCGACCGTACCCCTTAAAGATCCTAGAGCCGCCACCTGCACCCAAACCTTTCCTCAAACCCTCTTGTAAGAAGGCGAGAATCTGCATAACAGAGGCCCGGTGCGGTGAAACCTTTAAACCGCTACACCACAGATCAAAAACCTTCCAAACCCGAACATACGTGAGTGAGGTAGAAGTCTTGTGTGCCTGTAGGAGAGTGGAAATAACGGAATCCGAATAGCCTTTCATCCTCAACTGCCTTCTTTCATAAGCCAGGCTGCTAGACAGAAGCGATCTGCCCGATCGAAAAATACGGGACCCTGAAGAAGCAGATTCGGAAGATGGCCGAGACGCAAGGGACCATCCATTGCCAAGTTGACCAGGTCTGCGAACCACGGCCTCCGCGGCCATTCCGGGGTTACGAGGATGACCGACCACGGGTGGCTCTCTATTCTTCACAGAACTTTGCCCACCAATGGCCAAGGAGGGAAAACATAGAGCAGAACATCACTGGGTCATGGGAGGACCAGAGCATCCACTCCTTCTGCCCCTTGCTCCCTCCTGCGACTGAAGAAGCGAGCCGCCTTCGCATTCCGCAGAGTAGCCATCAAGTCCAGACTGGGAACCCCCCACCGTCGAGTCAACAGCCGCATTGCTTTCTCTGAGAGCTCCCCACTCTCCGGGGTCTAACCGCTGATGACTGAGAAAAATCGGCCTGCACGTTGTCCACGCCGGCGATGTGCAATGCCGCCAACCGAGCAAGGTTGCACTCTGCCCAGACCATCAGTTCGTCCACTTCCACGACGACTGGGCGATTCTTTGTGCCACCTTGACAATTGATGTAGGCCACCGTCATCGCATTGTCGGATAGAATCCTCACCGACTGATTCCGAACGAGTGGGAGAAAGGCGCGCAACGCTAGATGGGCCGCTCAGGTTTCCAAACAATTTATGGACCACTGTGCCTCCTGACATGTCCACTGACCTTGCGCCGACTGCGTCTGACACACCGCCCCCCCCAACCTGAGAGGCTGGCATCCATTGTCACAATGACACACAGGGGGTTCTCCAGGTCCACCCCGCGATGCAAATGTTGTGGAACTAACCACCATGCTAAACTGGCCCTGGCGTGGTCCTGAAGCAGCAAGGGCAAGTGGAATTCCTCCGACTTGGGATCCCAGCGGGAAAGCAGCATTCTCTGCAAAGGTCTCATATGAGCGAAAGCCCAGGGGACCAGTTCCAGAGTAGATGCCATAGAGCCAAGAACTTACAAGTAGTCCCAAACTTTGGGCACCCGTAAGGCCAACAGCTGCTGGATTTGAGTCATCAGCTTGCCTATTCTCTCCTGACGGAGAAAAACCTTGCTGATAGATGTGTCGAACCGGGCTCCCAGGAAGTGTAACTGTTGCGAAGGGACCAACTGGCTTTTGGGGAAGTTGACAACCCATCCGAGAGAGTAAAGACGGTTCAAGACCAAATGAACCTCTAACTTGTAGAGTTCCTCTGTCTTGCTCGAATGAGCCAGTCATCCAAGTAGGGATGAACTAGGATCCCTTCTCTCCTGAGTGCCGCCACCACCACCACCACCATCATCACCTTGGTGAAGAAGCAGGGAGCCATTGCTAACCCGAACAGAAGCGCTCGGAACTGGTGGTGTTCGCCCTTGATCATGAACCGCAGAAACCTCTGATGATCTTCCCGGATGCCTATGTGAAGGTAAGCCTCCTTCAGATCCAACGAGGCCAAAAATTTGCCTTTGTGGACGGCCACAATGACCGACCTCAGCGTTTCCATGCAGAAACGAGGTATCCGCAAAGCTTTGTTCACTTTCTTGAGGTCCAATATTGGGCAGAAGGAACCCTCTTTCTTGGGAAACATGAAATATATGGTGTATCTGCCTGTCCGGCATTTGGCCGGCGGGACCGGGACTATGGCTCCGAGGGCTTTCAAGTGACACAGAGTTTGGTTCACCACCAGTTGTTTTGCATGAGCGCCACAAGGAGACACCAGAAAAAGTTCTCTTATCTGCCGAGCAAAATCCAAAGCGTAACCATGTTTTATAATATTTAGGACCCACTGATCCGAAGTAATCTTGTCCCATTTCTCAAAAAACTGAGAGAGACGCCCTCCTATCTCCGGAACGGAGGAGTGGGTCGGAGCACCTTCATTGGGAAGATTTATTGCTGGAGGAAGCCTGGGAGACCCCGTCCCGGGCTGTCCGTCGACCGTGAAAGGAATGGGCCCAAGTCTGGGACCTTGTCGACTGCTGACAGGGAGCAAAAGATTGAGTCCTGCTTGAACAGTAGCAGCGCTGCCCCCGAAAACAACCTCTAGAAGAGCCGAAGGACCTAGAGGGCCGAGGCTTGTCCTCTGGGAGCTTGTACACCTTCTTGTCCCCAAGGGACTTGACAAGCTGCTCGAGTTCCTCGCCAAATAAAAGTTTGCTTTTAAACGGAAAGGAACCCAACTGAGATTTGGAGGAGACATCAGCGGACCAAGTGCGGAGCCAGAGGAGCCTCCTGGCCAACACTGTCGAGGACATTGTGTGTGATGAAGTACAGAGGAGATCATACAAAGCGTCCGCGGTATAAGCCACGGCTGCCTCCATCCGATTCGCTTGTTCTGCCTCCGCTGGGGGCAGTGCTTGGGCCGTGAGTAATTGCTGCACCCATCAGAGAGTCGCCCACTGCATGAGACTACTGCAGACCGCCGCTCTGATACCAAGTGCAGAAACTTTGAAAATTCTCTTGAGAAGAAATTCTAGCTTCCTATCCTGGGAATCTTTAAGCGCAGCTCCTCCAATCACCGGGATCGTGGTGTGCTTGGCAATAGCTAAGACGGCCGAATCCACTTTAGGAATCTTTAGAAGCTCTAAGGATTCTTCAGGCAGCGGATAAAGCTTCTCCATAGCCCTAGTGACCCGCAGGCTAGCCTCCGGCGCGACCCACTCACGAGTCATAAGTTGTAAGAGCATCGGGTGAAAGGGAAAAGTCCTGGGGAGAGGTCGAAGACCTGACAAAACTGGATTTCCCAAAGCAGGCTCTGCTACAGCCTGTGGCGCCTGAATATCCAGCTCCTCTAGTATATGGGGGATCAAGGGGTCCAGCTCCTCCCTGTTGAACAAATGGAGAACTCTCAGGTCATTGCCTTCTACCGGAACAGATTTATCCACGTCTTCAGACAAGTCTGGATCCTGAGACGCGAGACCTAGCGGGTCGGTACGCGGAGCTGCTGCCACGTCTGGAGCAGTACCCCCCACATGGACCCTGGGGACCTCCGGGCCCTCAGCTGGCTTTGGAATCTTCGCTGGTGGAGGAGCTTCAGCCTCCAAATAAGCTTTGTGCAACAGAAGTACAAACTGGGAAGAAAAAGGATGGGGTCTCTTTAAGGCGCCCCCCGCCCGGGGGGAGGGCCTGATGGAGGAGGAGAATCATGCTCCGACTCCTGAGGCCTTGCAGAGTTCAAACTAGGCGGTGACAGCTGCGGAGGAAAATCCCCTCCCTCCGAGCTCTGCCCTGCCTCCGAGTCCGAGAGAGCCAAAATGGCCACCGCTCCCACGCTGATCAGGAGCGAGGCAGGCCTAACTCTAACTTCTCTGCAGCCGCAATCGCGTGTTAGACACTCCCTGGCCTGCCCGCGGCTGTTCTGACGGCCCCTCTCCCCCGGGAAGGCAACGGTAGCAGAGGCCGTTGCGGGAGAGCAGCGTTGTCGGCTCCCTGCAGGCAGAGCACCACGATCCACGCAGCATACCAGCACAGTAAGTCCCTTGTTGTCACCCTTTTGGAAGGACTTGCACACCTGCTCAAATAGAATTATTATTTTTTTGAAGTAGCCAAAGGCAAGGAGGGGCTCAAAAATCCCTCACTTTCCAATTCCTGAATCGAAATCCTTATTTACTGGATCAGGACCGCAGGTTATGACACCCTCATCTGCTAGAGTCAGAGAAAATACTGAAGGGATTGCAGGTGGCACACCGGTTAAGAGGGGTGCTTTTCAGTTTGATTCTCTGACTCCATCTGCTGGAAGGGAGGCATAATCTCGGCGGTCTGGACTGATCCGGGTACGTACAGGGAATGTGGTTTTAGTGCTGCACACAAAGATGTGAGAATATCCACCACAAAACATTGGGCTTGGTTAGGAAAATGCTACTTCTATCTGTTTATTTATCCAACAATTACATAAGTATAGTCATGAAAAACTGCAAATGGTGTTTTCTGTACTAAACGGATATCAAGTTGTATCTTGATAGCTTTGGCAGCAAAACAAATTCAAGGACCAAAGAAGAAAAAGCACAACCTAAGAGCTTGTTGAGATGGTTAATACATTTCAGCAGAGATGGTTGTCTCCATCCAGGGGGGGGGATGATGACAGGATGGAGCGGTCCAGCGAAGGTATGGGGTCTGTATCAGACGTGGATAGTCTGAAAGATCTAAATATGTATAGCCTGGAGTAGAAGAGTTGCAGGGCAGATATGATACAAACCTTCAGATTCCTGAAAGGTTTTAATGATGCATAAACTTCAAACCTTTTCTATCGGAAAGGAAACAGTAAAACTAGGGGGTTACAAAAGTGAAACTCCAAGGGGGGCAACGCAGACCCAACGTCAGGAAACATTTCTTCACAGAGATGGTGGTGGATGCTTGGAATACCCTTCCGGAGGAGGTGGTGAAGAAAAAAAATAAATTCAAAGGGTAATGGGATAAACAGCGTGGATCCCTAAAGGCCAGAGAATGGAAATGAAGAAGTGGGTGCATTGGTGTAACCTGCACGGAGCGGCATTTACTACCCTTAACAGAAAATTGAAACCATTGCTGGAATTAAATGATTTCAGATCAGTTCTCCAAGCACTGATATTTGCGAACGTTGATTACTGCAATACCCTGTTATTGGGTCTGCCACGCAGCTCCATCCGACCACTCCAGGTACTGCAGAATGCTGCTACCTGGGTTTTAATGGGCAACAGAAAATTTGACCATATAACCCCAGAACTTATGTCATTGCACAGGCTACCAATCAACTTCTGAATACAGTACAAAACGGCCTGCATTATCCATAATATAATATATGGTACCAATACCAAATGGTTAAATACTTCCATACGTTTGCATGTTCCTCAAAAAAATCTGCGGGCAGCTCATTAAGGTCTACTAACGGTTCCAACAATCAGATCAGCTCGACTTAGCCAAGTACGCGAACGAGTAATTTCTAGAGCTGGTACAAAACTATGGAATACTCTTCCTACGGGTATAAGACTACAAGCCGATATAAAAAAATTTAAAGCAGATCTCAAGACTTGGCTATTTAAGCGTGCATATGCGGAATCGCAATGATCAAAACAAAACAAGGATAGCTTTAACCAAGCACTGTTTGTCACTTTATCTATTTTATTGATCTTATTTCTAACTTATTTTTTTAAAGATTATTTTATTATAATTATATTTTATGCTGTTTTAACTATTATGATGCTTCTATTGTTATTATATTTAGTTCTGTTTTTATTGATTATCTTTTATTGTATGTTCATGCTTTGGATACATTGTACCCCGTTATGATGGTTTTACCGAGATAACAGTATAGAAAAAATTAATAAACCTTAAACCTTACTAAGCTCAGTCAATAGCCTTGAAGCATTTGACACAACTGCAACATTGGTCCCCACTTTGAAGGGGGGAGGGGGGAAGGGAAACTGCATACAGACAACAATCAATATAGGCCCTGACTCTTACAGTCTAGAGTACGGACATGTAGATATAAAGGAAAAAGCACAGGATGCCTTTTACGGCCAAGTCCCAAAGCAAAGGACGTCAAGCAGCATTGTCTGAATTATCAAGAAGGCTCCTCACCCAGTAAAACTGTTGCTAGCAGTAATTTATGAGTTTGACAGTTTCTTGGTTTTGATTGATTGTAAATATTACTACCCTTTTAAGACTTGGGGATAACTGCACGGAGCAGCAGTTACATTAATGTTTCTCTCAAGAGTAGTATCCTGCAGAGAGTGGCAGCTACTATCATAAGAAGCTTGCTGGGCAGACTGGATGGGTCATCTGGTCCTTATAAGAACATAAGAAAATGCCATACTGGGTCAGACCAAGGGTCCATCAATCCCAGCATCCTGTTTCCAACAGTGGCCAATCCAGGCCATAAGAACCTGGCAAGTACCCAAAACCTAAGTCTATTCCATGTTACCGTTGCTAGTAATAGCAGTGGCTATTTTCTAAGTCAGTTAATAGCAGGTAATTGACTTCTCCTCCAAGAACTTCTCCAATCCTTTTTTAAACACAGCTACACTAACTGCACTAACCACACCCTCTGGCAACAAATTCCAGAGTTTAATTGTGCATTGAGTGAAGAAGAACGTTCTCCGATTAGTTTTAAATGTGCACAATGCTAACTTCATGGAGTGCCCCCTAGTCTTTCTACTATCCGAAAGAGTAAATAACCGATTCACATCTACCCGTTCTAGACCTCTCATGATTTTAAACACCTCTATCATATCCCCCCTCAGCCGTCTCTCTTCTCCAAGCTGAAAAGTCCTAACCTCTTTAGTCTTTCCTCATAGGGGAGCTGTTCCATTCCCCTTATCATTTTGGTAGCCCTTCTCTGTACCTTCTCCATCGCAATTATATCTTTTTTGAGATGCGGCGACCAGAATTGTACACAGTATTCAAGGTGCAGTCTCATCATGGAACGATACAGAGGCATTTTCTGCATTCATTACTAAGTTATGTTACTATGTGATGTGTGTGACAGCCAAAATCCAAGTTTTGCAAGTGCCAAAAATGTCTCTTTCTTATTGGCAGGCCTTCAGCGATTGCAGAAAGTACTGGAGAGGGAGATGTGTGAGCCTCTTCAGAGCAAGATGCCCAATAATTTCAATGAGCTGCAGTTATCCAGTCCAGAGTGTGAATCCTTGGACAGTGGCTTAGACTCTCCTCATGACGAAGTCACAGAGACATGTTTACACCTGGAGAAAATTGTTGTATATTGACACTGTCACTCCTTAAAGCAATTGGCACTAAACCCAGTCTGTTTTTAGGCTATCCCTAGTGAATATAAATTAAATTAAATATATTTGCCTGCACCATCTCACTTGTATGCAAATATCCCTCATAAATATGCAATAAGAATAACCTGAAAACCAGGATGGTTTGTGGCCCTCAAGCACTTTAGTTTGCCATTCCTGAGTTAATATATTTTCTCTTTACCTGAAAACTATGCATCCTATAACTGATCTGTTTATTAGCTGTAAAGTTTCAGCTCTGGTTCATTTTGCAAAAAACTTTTGTTACTATTTTATATTTGTTATAGTTCTTTTGTGTATATGTGATTTTTTGTTGTTTTTTGGGGGTTTTTTTTTTATATAAAATGATGCATGGATCTAATAGGCAATCTGCTCTTGTTTTGGATCATTATTTTCTGAGAGCTTGGTCAGTACTGCTTCCTAGAAATGCTAATGGGCCAAAAGTAACCAGTGAAGAAAAGGGATAGTGGACCCATTGCCAGAGAAAAGGGAAGAGCTCATATAAGATTCAGTATTAAGGCAGCAGCACCTACTCCCCTCTCTTGATGAAATAGGAATGGGATTCATGAAGGGTTTCCTACTTTTCTGGCTGTGTAATCCAGCTCGTTCTCTCATGCCCTTGTTTCTCAGAATTAGTAACAGCCATATTTGGAATGTATTTAAAGTATTCTGTCATTGCATTTATCGCTCCAACTGCTAGCAATCAGCTATTGTATTATGGCACGGGCAATCCTAGAGACTGAGCAACAAGGAAAAGGAGAGAGAAGAAGGATGCACTAGACCAAAACGGAAGGAAAGAAGCTTGACAGCACCGGGCCTTAGTAGGACTGGCAAGGGAAAACAATGTGCTGAATAAAAAATGAAATGCAAAAACTTAATTAGGGGTGACAAGGTTGGCTTCAAAAATGTCCTTATTTTGCTCCTTAGAAGGCCCCTGCTAACTTTGAATACTAAATGGATCAATGCAATAAAACTGACCTGGGGCTTGGTGCTCGTTCCTCGTGGAAGGTTTCTGCCCCCTCATTACTGCTATTTCTGCCTCTGGCAACATTTTTTATAACTTCAGAAGTGGATCTTGTCTTTTTTTTTCCCTTCAACCAATCGTTGTTATATCCATTGCACCCCTGTTCTATGCAAACCGACATGATGCGAGCTCTTCATGAATGCCGGTATAAAAAAACCTTAAATAAATAAATAAATTGTGAGAGAATGAAATGCATTGAAAGTATCCATTCTAGAAACAGAAATTATTTGGTTTTGTAAGGGGTTGTCCCCACTTTCTAAAGCAAATGGGTAGGTGTGATTGGTGGCAACAGTGCACAAACAGCTGCAGGCTAGTCAAAAGATCAGGTTATGCTCTTCTCTGATTATAAATGTTCTTATGTAAATAGTGCAATCTGCGTGGGCACTGTACTAAGGGGCTATATACAGTGTCTACGAGTACTTTATGGGAAAACAGGCTTAGTCTTAAGATACATTTTTAATTGTATAATAAATTGTCTGAGCTTTGTCAATTGTTTTTCCTTTCAAGCCTTTCAATTTAATAGTAATTCCCTGTTCCTGTATGTACCCGGATCAGTCCAGACAGTGGGTTGAGCCTCCTTTCCAGCAGGTGGAGACAGACTAAAACTTGAAGGATGCCCTATATCAGGACAGAGCCTATCCTCTAACCCTCCAGTATTCGTCTGTCTCCAGCAGGTGCAGCATCTCCCCTTCGGTTCTCTGCTGTAGGCTAGTCAGCCTTTTCTTCTGTCTTTTCTTAGGCTCAAGCAAGTATTTCTTTTGGTTCTCGCTTGTTTAAAAAAAAAAAAAAAAAAAGAAACAGAAGGGAAGTTGCCTTTTTATTTTAAGTGCTTTTTCCTCTTCTGTGTGGGAGACGGTTCCGTCTCCCAGCTCTTGCCCGGCTCAGGGGGGCTTTGCCCCTTTTGCAGGAGGGGATTCCCTGCATAGCCTGAGTCCGTGGACGCTTCCAGGTGTGGGAACCAAGTCTCTCTGGGTCTCGTTCCCCCCTCTGGCTGCCGAGAGGGTTTTTGAACCCGCTGCTGCGCTCAGTAAAAAAAAGTTTTAAACTTTAAATAAGTTGCAGGTACTCACCTACCTCTAACTTATTTGCAGCAGTTGACCAGCATTTTTTCTTTTTTTCTGGTCAGAGCAGGCCTTGAACCGGCAACCAGACTAGCAGGAGGCAGCAGGTTTCCCTCCTGTTCTCTCCAGCTGTGCAGGATGCCAATCAAACCTTTTTTTCTGCTTTTTTTTCCTTCAGCCGCGGCTCTGCTATGTCCTGGCAGGCAGCCTGCCTTTCTTGTGGGCTGCCCTCTTCGCGTTTTTCGCGGCAGGGGCTCTGCACTGCTTGCCTGCCGGGTGGGGAAGGTCCCTCCTCGGCAGGACAAGCAAATTTAGCCCGGGGCTCCACTCATCCCGGCATGGCCAGGCCTTTCCCGGGTCAGCAGAGCCCGGGAACGGCGGCCATATTGGATTTTTCGTCTGGGCCGATTTCAGTGCTCCCTGGGGCTGGGGGGCCGGATTTATTTGATTTAACCCCTGATTTGGCCCCCGCCGGTCCCCAGGAGGGGGGTCCTGACCCCTCCTTGCTCCCCCCCTCTGGCAAATCCAGGGTCCCTTTTTCAGCGGATTTCGTCCTCCTCATGCACAAATCTTATTTAGCTAGCTTGCATGAGCAGGACGAAAGTCCCCCCCCCCCGCCAAAAATCCCTCGCTCAGTGCTGTTGACCGCCGGACCGGCTGCAGAGCGCCAGGGACCGGTGCGGGTGGTCCCGGGATCCCCCCCCCCCCCGGTGTCTCTCGGGTCCTCGGACCCTGCCGCTTCCTCGGATTTGGCAGATGCCCCCCCCCCCAGAGGGGAATGACCCCAGAGCCCTTCGTCTATTTCGTAAGGAGGAATTGGAGCCCCTCCTGCCCTTTGTTCTGCAGGAGCTGGGTCTAGAGAGTCCTTCCATGGATAATCTCATGGCCTCGCTTCCTAAGGATATGAACCCGGTCCTGGGGGGGGGCTCCGGCCTCGGCCTTTCCCTTCCACCCCATGCTCAAGCTCCTTATCCTGCGGTAATGGGAGGCCCCCAAGGGTGCGTTCCAGGTGGGGCGTGCGATGGATAAGCTCTATCCCCTTCCAGAGGAGGGTTTGGAGCTGCTGCGATATCCCTCTGTGGATTCTTATGTCTCTGCGGTGGCCAAACACACCACGATTCCGGTGGAAGGTTCCATGGCTCTGAAGGATTCACAGGATCGTAAGTTGGAGGCTCACTTGAAGCGCATCTTCGACGTTCTGGCCCTCGGGGTCCGGGCGTCTTGCTGTAGCAGCCTCATGATGCGGGCAGGCCTTCAGTGGGTTCAACAGTTACTCTGCGCCCGGGATCTTCCGCCAGCAGAGGCAGAGCAAGCCAAACGTCTGGAGGCCGTAACCGCCTACTTGTCGGACGCCCTCTACGACCTGGTCCGTGTGCAGGCAAAGGCGATGGTTTTGGCGGTGGCTGCCCGGAGGCTCCTTTGGCTTCGCCATTGGTCGGCTGATCAGTCGTCAAAGACTCGGCTGGGCACCCTGCCCTTCAAAGGTAAGATGCTCTTTGGAGAGGATCTCGAGAAGCTTATGGACTCCTTGGCTGACAACAAGGTCCATAGGCTTCCAGAGGACCGCCCTAAGTCTTCCCGGTCCTTCGCGCCCTCCCGCTCTCGCTTCAGGGGCCAGCGTCGCTTCGCTTCTCGGGGGTAGGGCGGTTCAGCGAGGGGTTCTTCTCGTGCTCAGTCCTGGTCACAGTCCTTTCATGGCAGGCGGCCCTTTCGTGAGGGCCAGCCCATGCGTGCCACCTCTAAACCTGCTACGTAATGAAGTTCAGCTGACCCATTCCTCGGTTCCTTACCTCGGCGGACACCTCTCCCTGTTCTTTGAAGAATGGGTCAAGATCACATCGGATCAGTGGGTCCTCGACATTATCAAAGACTGGTACGCTTTCGAGCTCGTCAGGGACCTGCTAGAGCTCTTTCTTTTCTCGCCTTGCGGATGGGCCAAGAGGGATGCGGTGGTCCAGACTCTCTCCAAACTCCTGGATCTGGGAGTGGTGGTCCCAGTTCTGGAAAAGGAGATTGGCGCAGGCCAGTATTCTATTTACTTCACCGGCCCAAAAAGGACGGATCCTTCTGCCCCATTCTGGACCTCAAGAGGGTCAAACGGGCTCTCAAGACCCCCCACTTCCACATGGAAACCCTGCGTGCGGTCATTGCGGCGGTCCGCCCCGGAGAGTTTCTTGCTTCTCTCAATCTCGCAGAAGCTTACTTCCACATTCCCACATTCCCATCCACCGCGACTACCAGAAATATCTCCGATTCGACATCCTCAAACAGGACTTCCAGTTTCGAGCTCTGCCCTTCGGCCTCGCGACCGCTCCTCACACCTTTACGAAGCTCATGGTAGTGGTAGTGGCGGCCCTGCGCCGGGAGGGGATTCTTGTCCACCCCATCAATCGCCAAGGGGGCACTCGTAGTCCCCTGGTAGCCTTGGAAGCCAGCCGTCTCCTCTCTTGGGCGGAGCGTCACCTACAGTGCCTTGCGGCCTCTCACATCGCAGGCAAAGAAAATGTTCAAACCGACTTCCTCAGCCGGCAGTCGCTCGATCTGGAGAGTGGGAGCTCTCTGACGCGGCCATGGCTCTAATAGTGGACAGGTGGGGTCCTCCTCACCTCGACCTAATGGTGACTCTGCGCAATGCCAAGGCAAATCGGTTCTTCAGCTGCTGGCAGGAGCACGGCGCAGAGGGTGTGGATGCTCTGGCTCTACCTTGGCCAGCGGACGTCCTTCTGTACATGTTTCCCCCGTGGCCACTGGTGGGGAAAGTTCTCAGGAGAATAGAGCTCCACCGGGGACCGGTGATTCTCGTCGCTCCCGAGTGGCCGCGAAGACCGTGGTTCGCGGATCTCATCAATCTAGCGGTGGACGGGCCCCTGCGCCTCGGTCATCTTCCTCGTCTCCTCCGGCAGGGGCCTGTATTTTTCGACCATGCCGATCGCTTCTGTCTAGCGGCCTGGCTTTTGAACGACGTCGCCTGAGGCGCAAGGGTTATAAGGAGGAGGTCATCTCCACCCTGCTGCGAGCCCGGAAGCAGTCGACTTCTCTGGTCTATGTGCGCATCTGGAAAGTTTTTGAGTCTGCGTGTGCGGAGTCTGGTGTTCCGGAACGCTCCGCCTCGATTCCTCTGGTTCTTTCTTTTCTTCAGAAGGATCTCTCTAAGGGCCTCTTCTTCAGTTCTCTACGCGTTCAAGTCTCTGTGCTTAGCTCTCTCCTGGGTCGGGTGGACGGTGATTCCTTAGCTGCTCACCCGGACGTGATTCGTTTCCTGAGGGGTGCTAGGCACCTTCTTCCCCCCTCTCGTGCCACGTGTCCGTCGTGGAGTCTCAACCTAGTCCTTCGTGCTCTCTGTACGGCTCCCTTTGAGCCTCTTCGCCACGCTACACTCAAGGATCTAACACTCAAAACTGTCTTTCTGGTCTCTATCTCCTCTGCTCGCCGGATTTCCGAGCTCCAGGCGCTGTCCTGTCAGGAGCCCTTCTTGCGTTTTTCTGATTCCGGGGTTTCTCTCAGGACGGTTCCTTCCTTCTTGCCTAAGGTTGTCTCTGCTTTTCATGTCAACCAGTCAGTAGAACTGCCCGCGTTCTCTCCGGAGGAGATTGCGGGTACGGCTGGTGGCGACCTTCGTCGGCTAGATCTCAAACGAGTCTTGCTTCGCTATCTCCAGGTCACCAATGACTTCCGCGTATCGGACCATCTCTTCGTCCTTTGGAGTGGTCCCAACCAGGGTACACAGGCTTCTAAGACCACGATTGCGCGGTGGTTGAAAGAAGCCATTTCCTTGGCATATCTTTGTCAAGGTCGTCGCTTCCTGAGGGTCTCAAGACCCATTCTCTGCGTTCTCAGGCTACTTCGTGGGCGGAGAGTCAATCTGTTTCCCCGCAGGAGATTTGCAGGGCCGCCACTTGGACGTCTCTGCACACTTTTGCTCGGCACTATCGTCTGGATGTGCACGCTCCGGTTTTTGGTTCCTTTGGGCGGCAAGTGCTTCGAGCGGGACTGTCTCGTCCCACCCAGTTTAGGGAAGCTTTGGTACATCCCACTGTCTGGACTGATCCGGATACATACAGGAAAGGAAAATTTAGTTCTTACCTGTTAATTTTCGTTCCTGTAGTACCACGGATCAGTCCAGACGCCCTTCCCTGTCTGTCTTTCTGTCCTCTCGAAGCTTGTTTTCTTGCAGGTTTGCAGATTTTCATATTTCACTTTGTGCAAGATTACTGAGCAATTACACCGGAAGCCTTGGTCGTTTTTATACCAAGTTTATACAAGAGCGTATGGTTATACCATGTTTCTACTTTTTTCTATAGTTGCTCCTTTGAGCTTTATGGTTACTTGCTTGACCCTATTCTTGGGTTTGTTGTTTTTTTCTGCTTTGACATACATTATACTGAAGGGTTAGAGGATAGGCTCTGTCCTGATATAGGGCATCCTTCAAGTTTTAGTCTGTCTCCACCTGCTGGCAAGGAGGCTCAACCCACTGTCTGGACTGATCCGTGGTACTACAGGAATGAAAATTAACAGGTAAGTACTAATTTTCCTTAAGTACCCGGATAAGTCCAGACTGCTGGGTTTTGCCTCCCTTCCAGCAGATGGAGACAGAGAAAAACTTTGAGGGCAGCCCTCTTAAGCCAGAGAGCACATTTTTTGTTTTATACATTGCTACATCCCAATTAATAGGAAAAGATGGAAAATTTTACAAGACTCAATTAGAGATTTAGATAAAAGAAGAAAGTAACCCTTTCCTTTATAAATAAATGAACTACCATCCCCTTGCTGGTCAAAGTAACAAAATATACAAAATCTATATATTTTTTTCTTAAACTTTTTATTTAACCAACAGCATGTGTGTATATATATATATATATATATACATATATATACTTTTGGTTAAAATCCCATTTTGGGCATAACACCCAGAAAAGAGGTGTAGTTATTTCCAGCGTTAAATCGTGCGATACCTTGCGTTATGCTAATGCACGCAATGTTAAACACCCCTCATTTTCATAAACTCTGCCCAAACTCCTCCCTTTTGACTACATTTTTTAAACTTTCATACGCATCTCATGTTGGGTTATTTATCACATGCATTACGGCCTAATCACAGGCATTAGGGCACTAATGCCCGCGATAATGCCCTAACATGATTTGATGAATGACCCCCTGAGTACAGAGAATGTATATACTTAAAGGGTATAAATATGCTGCTTTTACCAAATGCTTGAAAACATTTTTTAAGAAACAAAGCTGAATTCAATATTCATATCAAATGGAGGAGAAGACCTCAGAACCCAAGCATGTCTAGTTAATGAAACTTAAGAACATGGAGGGGTAGATTTTTAAAAAATGCGCGTTCGCGTACTTTTGTTGGCGCACCAGTCGCAAACAAAAGTACGCTAGATTTTAGTAGATAACGCGCGTAGCAAGGCTGCCGATTTTGGGCAGCTGGCGCGCACCAAGCCGCGCAGCCTGCCTCCGTTCCCTCTGAGGCCGCTCCGAAATCGGAGCGGCCTTGGAGGGAACTCTCTTTTGCCCTCCCCTCACCTTCCCCCCCCCTCCTCTCCCTAACCCCCCCCCCCCCCCCGGCCCTATCTAAACCCCCCCCCCTACCTTTGTCCACGGATTTACGCCTCCCGGAGGGAGATGTAAATCCACGCGCGCCAGCGGGCTGCTGGCGCGCCGAGACGCGACCCGGGGGCGGTTCCAGAGGGTGCGGCCACGCTCCCAGACTGCCCCGGGCCGAAACCACGCCCCCGGGCCCGCCCCCGAAACGCTGCGTCCGCCCCCAAAACGCCGCGTCGATCAGCCCCGCCCCTGACACGCCCCCGACAAAAAACCCCGGGACTTACGCGAGTCCCGGGACTCTGCGCGCGCCGGCAGGCCTATGGAAAATAGGCGTGCCGGCGCGCAAGGCCCTGCTTGCGTAAATCCGGGCGGATTTACGCGAGCAGGGCTTTTAAAATCCGCCCCACTATGTATCATAGAATCTTCTATCATAAAAACCTCCAACCTTCCTTAGTTCATTGTCCATTGTGCTTCTCAAATTATAATTGCATGCCGCCACCGCCATTGGCCAAGCCTTTTGCCACAAGGCTGTTTCAGGGCGTCTGTCTAAAACACAAATTCTTTGTTAGAACACTTATGTCCTTAATTTTGAAGCACATTTAAATGTTAAAAGTCAACATTTTACTCATATTCCTTGTAAATTCAGCATCATTTACTCACAGAGCTAAATGCTGTCCCTTGGCTTGTTTGGCAAAAGACTCTGTGCATGTGCAATCCATTTAAATATATCAAACACTGAAGACGTGCATAAGACCATCTTATTGCAACTAATTGTTTTGCAAAAAGCACGTGGCCTTTTTTAATTAACCATTTCTTCAATCTCGACTAATTTTTCAATGTCCATCTTCCAAATCATTTTTGAGAAACTATATAATTGGTCTAGTGCATTAAGCTCTGTTGATCAATTGATGTTTATCATACACTCTTAGAGGCAGATTTTTAAAGGCCTCCATGCGGCAAAAAGGGGAGATTCGCCTGTGGATTTTAACAGACCTGCAGCCACGCGCAGGCCTTAGAAGAAAGGGGCAGGGCCTGGGCGGGATATGGGCAGGCCAGGACAGCGCCATTAAGGCACAGTCCCACTGAAGCGCGCACCAGGAATGACGGACTCGCTTAACCTGATGCTGCTATGGACCGTGGGTAAGTATTAAAAAAAAAATTCTAGGTTAGTGGGGTTTTAGGGGTCGGGGCGGATAGGGTAAAAGGGAGGCAGGTAAGGTAGGTGGTTTAGGAAGTCTGCTCCTTTACTTATTTCTTAAAGAGTTCATTGCTTCTGTTTTTGCAATTAAACCGGCAAATACACATTGAAAAACTTACCAGCCATCATTTATAAAATAACAAAAACAACCCACAACTGGCAAATCCATGTGGGGAAAATTCATCAGCCACCATTTATGAAAAAAGAACTCCATTCGATGGCAGCATTTAAACCATTGGGTTCCAACCATTGTAATCTAGGAATTCATCGCTGTTGCAACAGTACTATTAACTTTGCTCAATCCCCTCCCCTAATATGTTTCTTCTCTTGATCAATCGCAAAGCATCTCAGACTGTGAAAATCATGATTATGCTCCAAACAAGAGTTGTAATTGGTGCCTCCATTTTTAGCCTTTTCAAACAATTCTTGTGTTCTGCTAAATGAACCTTGAGAGTCCTTATGGTCTTCCCAATATATAAAAATGGGCACGGACAATGAATTGCATAAATCACGTATTCAGATGCGCACGTAGTGAAATGTTTTAAAACATTCGATCATATGGATTGCAGAATTCTTTAACTTGCAAAGTAATATCACACATGGAGCATTTAACACACTTATAATGCCAGTAGAGTACGGATCCAATGACAGTTTTTATTGCACAATTCTCTGGCATCTGCAATAGAGCTGGTCACAAATATTCTTTCAAATTTTTTGAGCGGGTATAAGAAGTTCTGATTTTGTATTCTCTTAAACACTGGTGTACATCCAAGACATTTTGATGTTTATAATTTTAACGATACAGGGCATTGCTGTAGAATATCGTTTAATGAATGTTAAGGTCCCTTCATTGGAATGTTCTGAATTGGTTCTTAATAATAAATCCCTATTGAAAAACAATGCTCATTTATATGCTCTTTTCACATTTTTAAATGGATATCCTCTCTTTAATAATTTCTCTTAAATGTCTTGAATGATCTTTAAATTCAACAATGTCTGTACAACTCCTGCAAATTCTCAAAAATTGTGAAAAAGGTAAACTGTCTTTAAATGATTTGGATGGAAGCTGGAATATTCTAAAAATCTATTGTGAGCTGTAGATTTAGAAAAAAAGAGTTGTAACAAGATTCCCTTCTTCATCTTTAACAAGCACATCCAAAAATGAGATACTCTGAGTCAAAATTGTAGAATGATTTCAATTCATCTGTTGAACCTGACCAAATTAGGGTCTAGATTCATCATTTTAATATAAAATTGTGAAAAATAGCACTTGCGATAAAAAAAAAAAAGAGGGGTGGTTAGAGTAATTTTACTGATACCAAATATCTATTTTACTACAGTGTGATTACATTTATCACACTTGTGATATTTTCACGTTGCAAGCTGAGAAGTACCCAGACAGGCTTTTATTGCATTTTGGGCTGCTGCTGGCTAGAGAGAGAGAGAGAGAGAGAGAGACTCTTTATAAGGCTCTCATAAAAGTAAACTATTTATACCACTGTAAGAGGAGCAACTAGTAACTTAGGGTAGGTTCTGGTGGTGGCCTTGGACTGGGGGAGCAGTTTTACATGCACAGAGGTACGAACAGCACAGTAGACATCAGTGAAGATTTGATGTGATTTGGAGTGATGAAAGGTACACAAAGATGAGATTTGTACATTGTACACTCGACCTAGCTTGATAACAGCTAGGTAGAGAGTGCATCAAGCTAGGTTGAGAGAACAGTGGACCCTTGAATTACGACCGGCTTGACTTACAAACAACATGGGTTACGACCAAGTTGTCTGGTTTTGAGTTACGACCAGATTTCGAGTTACGACCCGAATGCTGCTCGTTCCGCGCGCGTGTTGTTGTTGTTTGTTTTTTTTTGGGGGGGGGGGGTTCGCAGATTACTTGTAATTGGTCCTTTGTTACTGCCAATCGCAATTTTTTGGTCTTGGTGTGCGATAGCGTGCATTACGCTATCGCACACAATGTTAAGCACCCCTCATTTTCATAAGCTCCTCTCATTTGACTGAATTTTTAAAATTTGCCTACACAAGTCACGATACGTTATTTATCACATGTATTATGGCATTATCACAATAAGGCCCTAACGTGATTTTATGAATGACCCCTTTGTTTAGAATTTTCAAAAACTTTTTTGATTTTTTAGGGTATTTTTTATGAATAAATCTCTGGAACAGCAATGGGTGCCACAATGGTCCATCTCTGGCTAATCTGTATATGGAAAGATTTGAAAAAGAATGGGGGTTGAGAGCTCGCCATTTAGAAGTAAGGTAAAATTGTGGAGGGGATTCATAGACGATGTCTTTTTCATGATTTTCACAGTCTGCGATGCGTTGTGATTGATCACGTGAAGAAACATATTAGCGGAGAATATCAAGAGAAGTTATTAGAACAGTTAGAACAGCGATGGATACATAGATTGCAATGTTTGGAACTCAATGGTTTAAATACTGCCACTGAATGGAGTTCTTTTTTATAAATAGTGGCTGAGGAATTTCCCCCACGTGGATTTGCCGGTGGAATTTTTTTTTATAAATGGTAGCTGATAAGTTTTTCCATGTGTATTTGCCAGTTTTATTGCAAAAACCGTAGCAATTAATTCTTTAAGAAACAAAGTGTTTTTGATAATGGAGGTGTTGATATATGGTATTCAATAGAAGCCAAAACAAAAGAGCACTCAGCAATAAGAAAGAGACATTCAAATAATCACTTATGACCTGTAAGTCACAGTGTTGCCTGAATGCTGCCTGAGAAAGGGAAGTAACTTTCCAGTTTTTACTTGGAAAACTTAAAATTCTAAAAAAAGAGAATTAAGGGGTAGATTTTAAAAAAGAGCGCGATCGCGTACTTTTGTTCGCGCAGCAGGCGCACAAAAGTACGCTGGATTTTATAAGATACGCGCATAGCCGCGCATATCTTATAAAATCCTGGATCGGCGCGCGCAAGGCTGCCGATTTTGGGCAGCCTGCCTCCGTTCCCTCTGAGGCCGCTCCGAAATCAGAGCAGCCTCGGAGGGAACTTTCTTTCGCCCTCCCCTCACCTTCCCCTCCCCTCACCTTCCCCTCCGGACCAGCCCCTGGGTCGGATGATGGCGCGCCAGCAGTCCGCTGGTGCGCGTAGATTGACATCTGCTTCTAGCAGGCGTAAATCGAGGGACAAAGGTAAGGGGGGGGGGGTTTAGATAGGGCCGGGGGGGTGGGTTAGGTAGGGGAAGGGAGGGAACGGAGGGAACGGAGGCAGGCTGCGCGGCTCGGCGCGTGCAGGCTGCCAAAATCGGCAGCCTTGCGTGCGCCGATCCAGGATTTTATAAGATACGCACGGCTATGCGCGTATCTTATAAAATCCAGCGTACTTTTGTTTGCGCCTGCTGCGCGAAACAAAAGTACGCGATCGCGCTCTTTTTTAAAATCTACCCCTTTGCGTTCAAATTTGACTCCAGTTTTTTTGTGTGAGTTACATGGTATTCAATAACAGTGTTTGATAAACATCAATTGATCAACTGAGCTTAAGTGCACTAGCCCAATTATATATAACTTCTCAAAAATGATTTGGACGATGGACATTGAAAAATTAGTTGAGATTCAATAAATGGTTAATTAAAACAAGCAACGGGCTTTATGCAAAATAATTAATTGCAATATGATGGTCTTATGTGCCTTTCTTTAGTGTTTGACGTATTTAAATGGACTGCACTTGTGCCGGCATCTTTTGTCAAACAAGCCAAGGGAGAGCGTTTAGCTCCGTGAGTAAATGGTGCTGAACTTGCAAGGAATGTGAATAAAAAGTTGATTTTTAATATTTAAATGTGCCTCAAAATTAAGAAAATAAGTTATATAAAAAAGGAATTTGGGTTTTAGACAGACACCCTGCAGCAGCCTTGTCGGCAAAATATTTGGCCAATGGCAGTGGCATGCAATTATAATTTGAGAAGCACAATAGAAAATGAACTAAGTTTGAGTAGCTGTAAGGAGAGATGAAGGGGACAGTCCAAAGAAACATGTAGATTGAAGGTTGAATGGATTGTTACCGGAAGAATGTGTTTAAAAGCTTTACACTGCAAAGCAGAATAGCGTGAGATATCTTTGCTACAAACTACCAGAGTTCAGCTTTGTGGCTGCTGTCACAGCAGTGGTTAGAAGCAGTTGTTTTCATGAAAGACAAAACTGAAGATTGACGAGAGTGGATACAGAATCTGACCTTGCACTACAAGCAATTGGAACTCCATAGAAGATCATTGGTGGTTCTATTACAGTGTTCATGTAGCCGATGTGATGAAGAGATCATCTAAGGTTTAAACATCATATATTCCCCTGATGAAGCCACTTGGCGAAACAAGGGCCCAGTTGGGATTAATAAAATCATAAGGTTAAAGGAGCAGAACTACATGAAGACTGGGATGAGAAAAATATAGCATTTGATTGATTGATAAATGCACATTTAAATTTGTTAGCAATTGAAAGATGTTGTGTAGTGATTGTTTTTAGAAATATATGTATGCATTCTTTGCACAAACAATTTATTGGTAATAAATGAAAGGATAGATATGAATGGGTATGTTTGAGGATGAATGAATGAGTGTTGGTTTTGTATTACAAATAAATGAATAATGTAATTTGAAGAGATATAGAATATAACGGTCTTTATAAAAGACTAATATATAGAGAACTGTTTATTTTGTGAGAATTTTCTATGTATTCAATAAAAAATTAAATTTGAATGCAATAATTGTGCTTGTATATCGCTCCGAAGGGAGTGTTTTTCTGTTCATGGTAGTGTTGAAAAAGCACAAAGAGAGGTGGAATATTGCCTAAACATTGAATTGTCACATGGTAGGAACACAAGATGGCACCGGCCATCCAGTGCTCCTGCCATGTGACAGGATCCGGCCAATGGCACGGATACCCTGTCACATGGTAAGGGCAAAGGGCCATCGGCGCCATTTTGATTAGTGGCAGCCGACGGCCCGGGAGCGGGAGATCACTCCTGGTACCCCCACTGGACCACCAGGTACCTGTAAAAAGTTTTTTGGGGGGGTCGGGAGGGTGGGGGAAGCTAAGGGTGTTAGTTTTAAAGGGTCGGGGTAGGTTTAGGGGTTATTTTTGTGTGCCGTTTTTCCCGCCCTCCCCCAAAATGATAAGAGAACCCTCACGATCAATATCGTGGGGTTTTCCTATCGTTTTGGGGGAGCCCCCGATTTCTGACGATTTTGAAAATATCATCCGATATTTTCAACTGTCCGAAGCCCGATTCACATCCCTAATAACTGGATGTCTGGTGGGTGTGAGGATCACTTAGTAACTTGCCTGCCTGGTGCAAAGGTGGCAGACCTCACATGTCACCTAGATAGGATTTTACGTAGCACTGGAGAGGATCTGGCTGTTGTGGTATATGTGGGTAACTCCAACATAGGAAGGTACGGGAGAGAGGTTCTGGAAGCCAAATTTAGGCTTTTAGAGGGTTATTTTCCAACTTGCATTAAGGCATTTTCACATGTGAAAAATGCCTTAACGCATGCGAAAAGCACCATAACGCATGGTGCGATGCTAATTTTTAAATGGGAAGGAGTTGGGGCGGGATGTTTGTAAAAGTGGGCTGGCTTCGCGAAGCCATAACGCATGATATCGCACAGTTTTAACGCCGAAAATAACTACACCTTTTTCATTGGCGTTAAGCAGTGCAATATGCCCATAACGCAAATTGCAATTTTTTCGCAAATTGTGATCTGGGCATTTTTAAGCTGGGGAGGATTGGGGGAAGGACCTGAGATAGGGGGGAGGATTGGGAGAAGGGCCTGAGATGGGGGAGGGGAGGGGGAGGGAGAGAGAGAGCCTCTGGGGGTGTCACTATAGTAAGCAGCTATTTATGCTACTATAGGAGGCCCACCTAGTAACTCGAGGTGAGGTTTAGGTAATGTAGGGGTTAGGGGCCACTTTTACATGCAGAGTGAGATGTACAAACAGAACAGTGCTCTCTTGTGAAGATTTGCTGTCCTTTGGAGTAAGGAAACTCACACAATGATGAGATTTGTACAAAGTTCTCTCAACCTAGGTTGATGAGTCCATCATCGTTCTGTTCGTACGTCTCACTCTGCATGTTAAAGTGGCCCCTAACTCCTACACTACTACCTAAACCTCCAGTTACTAGGTGGGCCTCCTATAGAGATATAAATAGCTAACTACTACAAGGGCCTCTCTTTCTCTCTTCCCCTCAATGGTTGTAGGTAGGAAATGCAATAATTGTGGTATTATCGCAAAGTGTGAAAGGTTAACGCACTTTGCATAAAACTTATGTGAAATGCTAAGATAACACACATTGCGATAAATAGGCTATTACCATAAAACACGCCCCTCTTCCTATCGCATGCGATAGTTTGATGAAACTAGCCCTTACGTAGAAAGTTGAAATCTAGGACCTCAAGAGTAGCATTTTCAGAAATGCTCCCTGTTCACCATGCAGAGCCACAAAGCCAAACAGAGCTCCAGAGTCTCAAAGCATGGATAAGGTGATGGTGCAGGAAAGAGGACTTTAGATTTGTTAGGACCTGGGCAACATTTGGGGGAAGGGGAAGCCTGTTCTGAAAGGATGGGCTTCACCTTTAATCAGAGTGAAACTATGCTGCTGGCATTAACATTTAAAAAGGAGATAGAGCAGCTTTTAAATTAGATCATCGGGGAAAACCAACAGTCGCTCAGAAGCACATGATACTAGCATAATGGGAAAATTAGAATATCCCAATAAAGAAGTTATGATAAAGGAAGAAGTTGCCTAGGTACATTTAAATATGGTGTACAAAGTGAAATTATGCTAAACTGACCATTTTGAATGCTAGGCAAATTATGAATACAATTACATAAACATTCATTGAATTGTCTGAATAAATAACAGAAGTCCAAAAACTAAGGGCCTTATTTTCTAAACGGATCGCACGCGATACCAAAATGGGGGCGGAATTGGCCCCGGAAGAGGAGGAGTCAGGGCGTCAGCGGGGCCGATTCCGTGAAGACGCCGCAGACGACGAAAAGGTAAGGCCCTTTTCAGGTCCGAGTTCGCGCCCAATAGCGCCACCTTCTATGGTGGCGCTATTGGGTGCGAAACCGGCGGCGATCGCACCGCGTCGGTGCGATAGTTGGCATCACAGCAGTATATGTAAATATAATGTAACTGATATTTTTACCTAAGAATACTGTACTTTGATATTTTTCATGTAAAATATAAATGCATAACTCTTAACTCTGTGTATAGAATGAGGCAGGGGCATCGTGCAAGGCTATAAAGTTTGCTTAGGACACCTAATACCCTTGCACCAGCCATAGGTTCGGGGAGGGGGATGGTGTCAGTTTTTAAAACGTTTGTATCACCAAAGGGAACTGGGTGTTTTCTTTGGTGGGCCTGGGACAGAGAATGAATGAATGGCGAGGGGGGGGGGAGCACAGTAATTGTTTGTACAGGGCAGCAAAAAGCTAGCACTGGCCCTGGGCCCTTGAAAATGTTGATCTCCATCAAATAAGTGTGACGATATTCAGATTTTGCTCTTTGACTTGTAGTAATGTTCAATATTGAATTTTCTAACCAACCCAATACAAGCTTTTTAAATAAATAAAAGAAGTTCACATAATATATAATACGGGAAGCATATAGAATATTACAGATTACCAGGGCCAGTGCAAGGGTATTAGGCGCCCTAGGCGAAACGTCAGCTATGCCGCCCCCCCCGCCTCCACACACAATTAACTTACATTGTGCATTAATGAAAATAACGAAGTCTGTATTTATAACAGAACACTTATTTGACATTTTTATGCCATGTAAACCATTGAGATGATTTGTCTTATTGACGGTATAGAAACTCTTTTATAAATAAATAAATATAAATAAATAAAATAAACATAAACCAAAGCTATACTTGTTGCTCAAACAAAAAAAGCAGACACATCACATAATATTAAATAATTAAAATGACAGTCAATCAAGAAAAATAAACTTAAAAAGCCATCTTTACTTACCCCCTCCAGCAGCTCTCTTACTCCTCTTCCATGCAGGCTGTAGCACACACCAGAAGCAGCAGTAGTGGCTAAGCTCTATACTCATGGTCCTCTTCCTTAGGGCCCATGTCTCTCACACACACACCATATCAGTCATGCCCCCATGACCAGTTTCTGTCTCTCACACACCAATCACCTCCCAAACAGTCTTTGACAAACACACCAGTCACCTTCCTGAACATTTTCTCTCATGCCATACACACACACACACAGGCTTCCCACTCCCGTGTTCCACTTACATATATGGGCTTCTCACTCTCATAATCACTTTCTCTTTCTCACACACACTCACCAGTCTCTCACTCCCATGCTTGTTCTCTCCACATGCACAGGCTTCTCACTCTCATAATCACTTTCTCTTTCTCACACACATACCCAGAGTTCTCACTTCCATGCTTTTTTTCTCTTTCACACACACACACACATCAGTCACATCCCTGACTGTCTCACACATCAGTCATCTCCTTGAGCAGTCACTTTCATTGTCTCTCACATATACACATACATCAGCTCTCTGACCAGTTTCTCTCAATCACACACACATGCTCTCGATCAAATACATTCTCTCACTTACACACAGGCTCTCAATCACACACAGGCAGTCTAGCTGGCTGGCTGGCTGCTTCTCTCGCTTTCTCTCACTCACTCCCCCCCCCCAGCACAAACGGTAGCTGCTCCTCCTCCTCCTCCAGCCCCCGCAAGCCAAGAAGGAAGAATCCCATCGGCTGCAGGAGGCTCGTGCTGCTGACTCCTCTCCCGATTACCGGCTGCTTCAGTTGCTCGGGGGCCGATGCTGCTGTCGCCGCTATTTTTTTCATGCGGCACGGCTCTTTCTCCTTCCCGCGCATCACTTCCTGTTCCGGGTCACGGGGGGGGGGGGGCGGGAAGAAGAAAAGGCCAGCCGCGGATTCAACAGCTTTTTTTTTTTGCACAGCTGCCGTTCCCGCTGGGCTTGATCGTGCTGATAGCCCGGCAGGAACGGCAGCAGGGAAGAAAGAGCAGCGGGAGGGACCGGGAGCCACGCGAACCGCTGGGGGAGGTCAGATGGGTCTTTTGGGGCGGGCTGCCGGCAGCGGCTCTTTTATTTTTATCGGGGGGGCGGTGGCTTAATGCAGCACTTTTATTTTTACCGGGGCAGGCTACGGCTCTCTTAATTTTACCGGGGCAGTGCCGCCCCCGGGAAGCTGGCGCCCTAGGCGACCGCCTAGTTCGCCTAGTGCTTCTGCCGGCCCTGCAGATTACATTAAGAAAGCATAAATAAGAATTTTATGTACTGGCTGAGTTCCGAGCATTTTTTTTTGGGAGCGGGGAAACAAAGCTTACCTCCCATGCCCTCCACAAACTACACCTATATCCACGACGTCTGAACTTGTAGATTTTCTGCTCTTTTGCCTTCTCTGTGGGTTTAATTCTCGAGTCGCCTTTGCTGTATCCCAATAATAGCACTTATCCATTACATATTTACATTTTTGGACTAAACGACATGCACATTTTATTATGGTCACACCCTCTGTTAAAAAACTCTCTCTTCTCGAGTGGCTATAGTCATGATCTGGTGAAAAGCCTGCAGAGGGTCTGTAGAGCAGGGAGATCCTTTCACCCAGCAGTTCTTGCATAAGTCTGTCACTTCTGGTCCAGTTCAAATCTTTTTCTCTCAAGAGTTGCCTATGTGGAAGGGTTTTGCATGCAGTAAATGCTAAAATTAACGAATTCACACCTGTCGCTATATGGACGTCATCTTTTCCCTACACTATAAGACCGTTTCATACCGTATCAATGCATGTCCACTGACGTGGTGAAAAGTCATCTTTTTTGCTTTAAAAAAATAAATTCCCTAAATCACCCTTGTGTGGAGCCGGTTGGAAGATCTGCCTAATGGCCAAGCAATTCCAACTTTCCCAGGGTTAAAATCCCCTTCATGTGGGTGAAACACATCAGCAAACCAGGTCAGGCTCAAGCTCTCAACCTTTAGCCCATATTCCTCATAAAATGCTCACCTTGCAGCATCCTAGCCAGGTACAGCACTCATTGCATTGTAAAACTGCCAGCCTTTAATGGTTACGTGTGGCTCGGTTTTGATTGCGTGATCTGACTAATGGGGAGTTTTGATCAATCAATTGAAGGACACATCTATGCAGCATTAATCAGCACTTTCTTATCCACTCAGATGAGAATACAGGCACAGCAATGTCATAAGAGCTGTGCTTCTACAAAGGGCCTCAGTATTCCCAGCCCAGTGCCAGAAGGATTGCATGAACTTAGCTGCTCCCCAAAAGATTATCTAGATCTACATTCTAACCACAGCTGTATAATCTTACCCTCAGAAGAGGAAAATACCTTATCAAAATTTGTTTTCCCCATTTTTCCTTCTTTCATAGACTTTTCTGTCCCCTAACCAAGGCGGCATGTCTGGGTGACACATCTCTCCGATTTATCTTCAATGCTGTGCCCTTGGACAGCAGGGGTCAGCAGAACATAAATATGTTCTTCAAAATGTGGTGCTTGCTGCTTGGTACCATCTCTGGTGGCATTTAAAGCCCCTACAGAGCCTATCCGAGTTTCAGCCCTCTTGCTTTGGTTTCCTCACAGGTCCAGCAAAGGAAGAGGGGGCAGCACCCATGAAGCCAGACTCTGTATACAGTGCAATACTGGAAAAATACTAGACTCATACACATTTCCTCTACTACCGAACAAAATACGAAGACATCAGAGAGGAATATTCCAATCTCTAAACTGAAAATAAATGATTTTCCTACCTTATGTTTAAGCATTTTATTTTTCTAATCACCCCTCCTTCTCTCTCATTTCACCCTCCAGTCCTCAATGACCCTACCGGCTTTCCATCTCCTGCTCTTACTTCCTCAGACCCCATCTCCTGACTCTCTTGTCCCCTCTCCTCAGCCCTTCCATTCCATCCAAGAAATTGTCGGTATGTAATCCTATGAATAAGCACCAGAGATATTTGCATGTATATATGGAGACTATGCTTTGTTTGTGGCTGAGAGACTAATGGGATGCTTGTGTTTTTTAATAGAAATGTTTTAATGGAACACAGTAAATAAGTCTCAAAGGTCCCCCTGAAGAACAATTTTTAAATAATGTGTTTTGTTTATTGGTGTTATATTTTATGGGTTGGGAATTGCCCTGGTCAGTTTGCTGTATGTGCGGTATAGAAAAATTGAGAAATTAAATATAAATAAATAAATACATTTCTAATTCAAAACACGGTTCCATGTTGGGATTGAAGAGAGAAAACGCAAGGAAACGTATTATTTGGACACTTTTATTTGCAAGACAAAAGGTTCTAAAAAAAAGACTATAAAAGGCTAAAAAAATCTTTTTGGTAGATATAATAGGACCCATGATTATACGTAGGACTCACTCAGGTTTTAACAAAAAAAGACCTAGCAGAGCCAGTATGAAGGTCCGTTTTCTACACTATATTAACTTTGTGAAGCATTAACAGAGGATCTTATTGGTTTTGTTATTTAACAAGGACTCCCTGAGGTATGGACTTTTCTTGTGAGTAGTTTAAACAGGGAATGTCGTTCTATTGAGAGGGGAAATAGATTGATGCAGAATAAATGATGATTATTGTTTTTTCACTGATGCTGTGCTGTTTTCGCTGCTTCTGCTTTTCCTGTTTTCTCCTTGATATTGTTTGTATTTGTAATCTCCATTGGCTTAATAAAAATGAAGTTAAAAAAATAAATACAGTTTCGAGGGGTAGGTAACAAATCTCTCTATACCCAGCCAATGATCTCTGGAGGAAGGCATCTGCCATTGTTCGATGTATTTTAACTGGGCACAGTAAAATGACTTAGCTGAAGCCGGGACTGCCAAACCATATTGGGAGCACGTGAACTCTGCATGTAAACTCTGTCCAAGGGACAACACAGGAATCACAATGAACAGATTAATAAATCTGAGGAGATTATTCTTAATACGACCAGGAAGTGAGTTGGCAGGGCTTGTCATCTCTCCAGGCCTGATAAGATCTATTAATGACACGTTTCAGGGATTTGAACACCTTGTACCATTTGTTTATCAAGGCAATGCTATGGCAACAGAGCAAAGTACAGTTCCTCAAAGCTCATTGGTCTGTCATTATGGTTTCGCTTAGTAAAACATTAACTTCAAGATTGTACATCGATCAGAAGAGAATTATACAAGTGAAACTGGGGTGAGATTTTTAAACTAAATTAAACCATAAAACTCATTGAACTGCAAACTATTTGTATTTTCCTAAAAAAATAGCTAGATAAAATGGTGGCTGGATTTTGTTCAGGGCAGTATATAGGCTGGGATTTAAGTATGATTTCCTTGGTCAGGGTGAAAGGAGAATAGAAAATGGATGGGTTGCAGGCTGCTTTGTGCTGTTTTTCTGAACGGCTTCTAGGTGCAGTGTATCTGATCACAGGTGGCAGCTGCATGAGTGCTTACTCCGATGTATTGCTAAACAGGGGAGATAAGCCCAACAGAAGGGCAATTTAGAAGCCATGGTACTTGATATTCTAGAATCACGTTTTCAGGTGAATCCTGGCTTCTAGAACAGAGGCAAAGAAGGCTAATTATGGACTAGAAGCTGGTACATTACTTGTTTCTGCCAACAAGTGGCTGCATAAGAGCTGCACACAAGATTTACACCCTCAGTACTACTCCTGCGCAGTCACATTTACAAAACTAACCCCTGGCTTGTTGAGTCAGTTGTGCATTTTTTATTGTTCCTTTTCTGTGCTGTCTGAGATGCCTTCTGTTTTGTTGGTGTAAATGCTTTAGGACGAGAGATTGGGAAAACAACAAAAACAGTACTGATTCCTGGTGCCCTTATGACCTGGAGGGACTCCTTCCGCCCTCCCCTCTATGCTTCTGCTCCTAGGTTACAGACGATGGGCTTGAACTGATGACTTCTGCATCACAATGCATTGCATAACCCCGATGTGATACAAAGCAAGAATTATACAAAGATGCTGTTGTACGTGACCGTGTAGGCAGCTTTACCTAATGGGTAGTGGCCATCATTTTCCTCCCCTCCCCCCCCCCCCCCCCCTTCTTTGTACAGGATTCTGGCTCTCCAGAGTCAGGTTTCTCTCACCTAAGGCTGTTCAAGACCCTGCAGCCATCTGACCTCAGACCTCATATTGCAGTAGCAGCAGCAGCAGCACTGTCTTTATGAGCAAATACTTCTCACAACTCCATCCACAAGACAGGACGGACTGATTCTTGTTGCAGTCAGTGTTTAAAATGTTATAATCTAGTCTCATACTTTGTTTTTATAAAAAACTGAAAAAAGCAAGTTAATTCTCAGCTCTTCTAAATATATGCAGAACTTAGCAACACTTTCATATACATACAGCACTAAACCTTTTTGTTGGGACTCTGTGTCATCTCCATAGCTGAGCCTTCAGTGACACTGGAACCTGCTCCAGCTCCATTCACTAGTTTTTCTGACAGGGGTAAGAGGTGTCAAGAATTCAATGTCCAGGTGATCAGCTTTTCCTTCCCATGAGAGGTGTAATGCCAGGCATGACAATAATAAAGACGCTTTAATTTTGCATCAGGTTGGTTAATTGGTTGCTGGACCCACCACTGGATGGGAGATTAAATTGTTTAGTTACTGTTGTAACCAGACACTAGAAAGTATGTCTAATTCCTTGCCCAAAGTTGGTCGGACCATGACCCATATGGCCCACCCCATTCCATGGCCTATGTGAATAGTACAGCACACTATACATGGGTTTTCTCTGTGTTACATTAGCAGTTTTCCTCCCGTTCTAATTCAGTTGGAACCAAGCATGTTCTGGTGCCATGAATCCTCAGTCAGAACTACCTCGCAATTTTTCCCTTATTTTAAATCCCCTCCAAACTTACTATAGTCCAGCCATTTCAGTGACAATCCTCAGTGGAGGACTGTAGGGATAGACCAGTCACCCTAAAAGAAGTATGCAATCGAAACAAACTGAGTGCAGGCCTGAGCAAACACAAGATGGAAGTTCAGCCACATGATGGATTCTGCAGTTTTAATATGAATTCCTGTAAGAATTATACTGAGGAGAAGAAGCTGCTATTGTTCTCCATAATCGCATAATCTGTCTTCACCTTACAATTTAGCTGGTATCGGCAAACATAAACTTGCTGAGCTTGTGGCCTTGACAAAATTTGTATCCAGTTATGAGGCCCAGTATTGGTCACCAGATGCCTTCTAACTGACGTTATCTATGTGAGAATCCGATACACATACTAGCTAAGAAGTCACATCGGATACCCACCAAGCAATGGATCGTGCTAATCTCTGACCAATCAATATTGACTTTTGCATCATATGCATATGCATATTCATAAAGCCCTGATGAAGAAAAAGACTTTGGATTTACAGATTCTGGACCATCTTCTCATATATATACATGAGACTTTTCATGAGACTTTTAATGACACTCAAGCCTAAGCTTTGAGACTAAGATCTGCTCAGCACAGCCCTGCTCTATTAAGTTTGGAGTACTTGCTGATCTCATACTTGCACAAGGCTTTGCAAGCCAAGCCAATCTTCGCTTCTGCCTGCATAACTTACAGGGCCTTCTATAAGCACAGGGTCCGCTGCCCTAGGATTGTGGTGGTAACCTGTTGCCTGCCAGCTGACTGTCCTCCATGCCACAAGACAGGACTCTGACCAGACTCTTTGAGAAGGATGACCCGAGGGCAGTGAAGAGCAAGAGAACTTGAGACCTTCGCTGAGATGTCTTCATGAACTCCTAATCAATGTAAGATTGAGTAAATTATTACTTTAAGTGTGGTAGGTAATTGCCAATGTGTTTAGAGTTGTGCAACTTAACTTTGGGCTAGACATAAGATCTTTTCATAAGCTTTTCAACAAGAGTGATTTACCCTGTTAAACCAAGTATAAAAAAAATATTTATCATTTATATTATTTCAATAAATGTATATTCCACACATTCTGTTAAATCAAGGAGGATTACGATTAAAAAAATGTAAATATATAAAATAAAAAAATGACATATCACATAAAATCAAATATGATATCAAAGAAAAAATACTAAAACAAGTAAAAGATTGCTCACTTAAAATGACACCATAAAAAAATAAAATCTTCTGCCAAAAGAAAACACCATAGATCAGTAACCTGTCCAAAAAATTCATCCTTCTAAAAATGCAAAAATAATACTAAATTAAAACCCAAATATGCACATAAAACCATTGTACATTTTATGTTGCTATAATAAAAAAATATTATTCTTAACCTCAAAAAGGTGTAGAAATTCTGTTCTCTTTATATGAACTTGGACCTTATTTTATATGATTTAAATGTCAGATAAATCATGTAAGACTAATTATTCCTTACAGGGCTCCTTCATGACCCCTATAATCATGGGTGCTGAATCTGGCCACTGGGTGTCACTGCAATGAGTGGGACTCCTTCCCACCTCCAGGGACTGTGAACTCTATCTCTGTAGCACTGCTGACCAACCTGCAGAGCAGAAGACCTGACATGGGACCTGAACACATATTCTCCACATACGCAATGCTATCACTGAGCCTTCTGGCCAGCCCCATTTTTGAGGGTTTTGTTTAAAAAAAAACTTTAATAAGACACTTTTTAAATAAAAAAGGTTTAAACATACAAAAAAAACCCGACACTTTTTTAAAAGTTTGAATAGACCTTAAACTGTTAGGCTGTCATATTGATAAAGAAAGAGAATGGGGCCGATTTTAAATCCTATGCGCACGGGGTATATTTGTGCGAGCTACCCGGCGTGCACAAATGTATACCCAATTTTATAACATGCGTGCGCTGCCGCGAGCATGTTAGAAAATCCGGGGTCGGCGCACGCAAGGGGGTGCACGCCGAGCCCAAGGGGAGCCCCGATGGCTTTCCCCGTTCCCTCCAAGGCCGCTCCGAAATTGGAGCGGCCTTGGAGGGAACTTTCCTTCCGCTCCCCACCACCTTCTCCTCCCTTCCCCTATCTAACCCACCCCCCAGCCCTACCTAAATCCCCCCCCCCTACCTTATTTCACCGAGTTACACCTGCCTCTGGCTATATGGATGTCATCTTTTCCCTACACTATAAGACCGTTTCATACCGTATCAATGCATGTCCACTGACGTGGTGAAAAGTCATCTTTTTTGCTTTAAAAAAATAAATTCCCTAAATCACCCTTGTGTGGAGCCGGTTGGAAGATCTGCCTAATGGCCAAGCGATTCCAACTTTCCCAGGGCTAAAATCCCCTTCATGTGGGTGAAACACATCAGCAAACCAGGTCAGGCTCAAGCTCTCAACCTTTAGCCCATATTCCTCATAAAATGCTCACCTTGCAGCATCCTAGCCAGGTACAGCACTCATTGCATTGTAAAACTGCCAGCCTTTAATGGTTACGTGTGGCTCGGTTTTTATTGCGTGATCTGACTAATGGGGAGTTTTGATCAATCAATTGAAGGACACATCTATGCAGCATTAGTCAGCACTTTCTTATCCATTCAGATGAGAATACAGGCACAGCAATGTCATAAGAGCTGTGCTTCTACAAAGGGCCTCAGTATTCCCAGCCCAGTGCCAGAAGGATTGCATGAACTTAGCTGCTCCCCAAAAGATTATCTAGATCTACATTCTAACCTCAGCTGTATAATCACCCTCAGAAGAGGAAAATAACTTATCAAAATGTGTTTTCCCCATTTTTCCTTTTTTCATAGACTTAGGTATAGCATGCCAGGGTGACACATCTCTCCGATTTATCTTCAATGCTGTGCCCTTGGACAGCAGGGGTCACCAGAACATAAATATGTTCTTCAAAATGTGATGCTTGCCACCATTTCCGGTGACTATTTTTTAATTAAAATTTGTATTAAAATGTTTACATTAAATATTACAGGATTGCCAGATTAGCTCATATTTACAATTCAACAGTTACAATATCATAAATAACATAGCACAAGAACTCTTACCTTTCTTCCATCATATTATAATTCTCATATTACTCTTTTTAAAGTCTAACTCACTGTCAAGTACACATTGACACAGACTTAGCTGAAGGCACATATTTAATAATCACCATAAACAAATTAGATATGAGCCTGAGTCCTTACCCAGACCACATTAAATTCTGTTAGTTCAGATATTAATAAATGTATTCAATGCATTTCCTTAAGGAACAGGTCTACCTTAAGCAAAATGGGTTCCCAGATTTTTGGTACATTCAAATAGAAATCCCATAATTGGAAAGTAATAGATTCCATCTTGTATACCCTTCACAATAGACATATCCATTCTGCCAGAGGGGGAACCAAAGAAGATTTTCAGTGGCATGCTATATTCCTTCTCACTGCCACCAACACGTCTAATTAGGCTGATGTTGCGGAAGTGGACCCTTAGGTTGAGGAGGGGTTGGCGCAGTCTGCAGGGAGGAGCCCTGCAGGTCTCCACCATCGGCAGGCAGAGCTTGACGGAGCAACTGGAGCTTGCCAGAGTAACTGGAGCTTCACCAATACTAGCCCTCGTTACGCTCAGGTTGAGCCCTCTGGTGCCGGGGCCAGCTGGACTTAGGCGTGGGCATCTGTGGAGGTGAAGATCCGAAGTTTGGAGGATGAGGCAGGCCAGCACAGCAGGGAACGCAGATGGGTCAGGCCACAGTCTGGAAAGGTGACTGGCAGCGGAGTCTGGACAAGGCAGAGGTTGGAGGCAGGCAAAGTTCAATTGAAGATGAGGTACAGGCTGTGGTCAGTGGCAGGCAGAGGTCAAGCAGTGTCGGGATGCACTCCAAGATCAAAGCCAGAAAATCAATCCGAAGAGGATGAAAAAGAGGAGGAAGATGAGGGACCACAGGAACACAAGGAGACGCTGAAGACAGATGGGAGAAAGACTGACTACAGACGAAGAGATACAGAGACAAACCAGAAGCAGGAACCAAAGGCAGAAGACACGGACCTAGGAACACCACACTAGAGACAGGAAGCAGGATGCAGCATTAGGAACGCTAGCAAAGCACTTTTCCAGGGGGAGTCAATCTATTGCCGAGAAACTGGAGGATCATTTGGAACAGCCTTATATGGGGGCCAGCCTGTGATGTCATCACAGGGTGCCCCTGACCTTCCCGCCACTGGCCCTTTAAATGTTGGGGAATCGGTCGTGCGCATGCCTAGGGAAACAGAAGAGGAAACTCCCCGGAAGGCAGTTCAGGCCCTGATGTTCCCGTGTCATCCTCTGCACCGGAGAGAGGCCAGCTGGAGCAATGCAGTGTGTCTGCCTGCCAAGTTCAGAGGAGGGCGCCATCTAGGGGCTGCCATGAGCAGCAAGAGAGACGTGGCATCAGGAAGCCAGCAGCTGGGCCCGACCTGTAGGTAAGGGCGGCGGGCCACTGGATGGGGCCATGGACTACCATTTAAAAAGAAAGTCTTAAGCATATACTACAGCTATCAGGCAGACCGTGAGTAAACTTTGCGATCAGCGTACAGAGCTGACCATTTCTAAGCGTCATATGGGCTAGTTAAAACATACTTTTAACAGCATAAGACTATGCTTTCCTGAAGCTCCCTGAAGAAGGAGTTTTCACTCCGAAACCCTGCAGCGTTAGAGGATCACCTTCAGGACCAGCCATCCTCAGCACACTCGAAGCCATCGGCTTTACCCAAGTTATCACCTCCCCCATGCACAAAGCAGGGCACACTCTGGACCTCCTCTTTGTCAACTCCAGGATTAGCCTACCCTCTAAACCACACTGTACCCCTGTCCCATGGTCTGATCACGCTATTGTCAAATCCTCCATCTCTATAAAGATACCCAAACCATCCAAATCCCCCTCCACCACATCTTTTGCCTACAGAAAATCCTGCCCCAGTGAGGACCTTACTTCAGCCTTTGCCAGCTCTTCTCTGAAACTCAACTGCTCAACTCCAAACACAGCCCTAGACTCTTGAAGCCACATCACCTTAGATATTGCAAACAAACTGTGCCCTATCACCACACATAAAACTAAACTATCTGCAAAAAAACAAAACCCATGGTACTCCCCAGACCTCAAACTAATGAAACATGAGCTCAGGCAGAAAGAACGCACATGGCGTAAAGACCCATCCCCGCAAAAAGCATCCATATTCAAATCCTCACTACATCTCTACAGGCTAGCCACCCTTAAAGCCAAACGAGACTACTACATCCTAAGAATCCACGATTACAAATATAACCCCAAAGCCCTCTTCACCTATGTTTCTTCCCTTACCAAACACACATCCCCCCCATTCCTGACAGCGAAGCCAGCAGCAAATGTGAAGAACTGGGACGCTACTTTCATGACAAAATCGCAACCATCCTTCTCCGATTTCCCTCTACTCCCTCCTCGCTCCCAGCTGCTGCAGGCACTGACCCACCCTCGTCCTCCTTTAACGACCTTGAACTCGTTTCTTCCACTGAAATCACATCTATCCTCAAAAAGATGAAACCTGCGACTCATCCATCAGACACTATCCCCACCAAAGCCCTCCTCACCATACCTGACATCATTTCCAAACACATTGCAGATGTTATCAATTGCTCCCTCTCTTCAGGCATTGTCCCTGACCCACTCAAGCATGCTGTGGTCAAACCATTGCTCAAAAAACCTGCACTTGACCCCAAGGACCCCGCCAACTTTCGTCCTATCTCCAATCTCCCTTTCATCTCAAAAATCATGGAGAAGGTCGTCAACTCGCAACTTACAGAATTCCTTGAAACTCACAATCTTCTCCACCCCTCTCAATTTGGCTTCCGTAAACACCTCAACACTGAGACCCTCTTACTTTCCTTGACTGACTACTTACTCAGGGGAATGGATCAAGGTCACAGCTACCTTCTTGCTCTACTGGACATTTCAGCAGCTTTTGACACCATAAATCACACCCACCTCCTTGCCCGCCTAACCGACATTGGCCTTTCCGGCACAGCCCTTAAGTGGTTCTCATCCTACCTCGACAATAGGAAATTCACCGTGAAAATAGGCAATGCTGAGTCCTCCCACTACGCCCTCGCCCAAGGAGTCCCCCAAGGCTCCTCCCTCTCTTCTACCCTCTTTAACATTTACCTCACCCCCTTGTGCAAACTCTTATCAGAACTTGGCCTCAAATTCTTTCTCTATGCTGATGATGTGCAAATCATCATACCCATTCAAGGCTCCCTATCTGACACCCTTGAATCCTGGGGAAACCATCTCGTTGCCATCAACTCCTTACTTACCAACCTCCACCTTGCTCTAAACACTGCCAAAACTGAACTCCTCCTCATATCCCATCACCCCCCTACTAATCCCGCACTCTCAACTGACTCTGCTATCAAGATTCCTCATGCACAGCTCTGCACAAGGAACCTGGGGGTCCTAATCGACCAACAACTGAACTTCAAAAAACATATCAGTGCCATACTCAAAGAGGGTTTCTTCAAACTTAAAGTCTTAAAAAACCTGAAACCTCTCCTTCACGCTAGTGACTTCCGCACTGTCGTCCAGGCTACACTGGCATCCAAGATGGATTACTGTAACTCCCTCTTTCTTGGCCTACCCTACTCCTCCTTAAAGCCCCTCCAAATGCTACAGAACACTGTAGCCAGAACCCTCTCCAACGCTCACAAATACGACCATATTTCCCCTATACTGAAGGACCTACACTGGCTCCCTATTCCCTCCCGCATCCTCTTTAAATCCCTGACCATTATACATAAAGCCTTATATTCCCATCACTCCAACTGGCTGGCAGATCCCCTCCAATTTACCTGCTCGAATCGACCGACAAGGACCACCAACAAAGGGTCCCTCCATGTGCCATCCCTAAAGAAAGCACACCTCACAGCTACAAGGGATCGGGCGCTCTCCATTGCTGGACCTATGCACTGGAACTCACTCCCAACCCACCTCAGACTTGAACCTTGCATCACCAAATTCAGAGCCCAGCTCAAAACCTGGCTATTCAAACAAGCCTTTCCCCAACACCCTTGATGAATATTGAATTGTGATGGATCATGACCTGAATTTGACTATGACCTTGTTCTTATGACATTATAGTTCACTTGTTGTTTGTTCCTATGCTTCTCTGCTCTCCTTATGGTTTTTTGTACCCCTTACCCTTCCCCTGTTACTTGTAATTTCCATTGCTTTTGTTCCATGTAAACCGAGGTGATGTTTCGACTAACATCGGTATAGAAGACTTTTAAATAAATAAATAAATAAGTGCACGTAACATATACTACAATTGTGCACACTCTGTAATGAAAAACTGATTATCGTAGCCTACCGCAGCCATGACAGTGATACAATGACCAATGATTAAACAAACTGAAGTGCGTTTAGGCTATATTAATAAGCCATTTGCACTGAAATATATTAAGTTCTCTAACTTTTAAGACTTCAATAAAAAAGAGATACTATATGAGGTCACTGTATCCAAATTAAGGGATATGGTTAGAGCTATTATTTGAGCAGAATATATATTTCTGTGTTAAATTCTTGATTTCTGCCTGCCTTTGGGTATCATTATTCTTACAGTTTTGGAGGCAGCACAACAGTAGTAGGACCACAGTGATTGATACTCCTTGCTCTTTCTGTCTACACGAGCCCGAAAGACGAAGTTGTGATATGTTGGCCTGCACAAGTAGGAAAAAGGCAGTGAAACTGCAGCAGTCAGAAGGAGCAGGAGAAGCATTGGCTGACACTGCAGGAGGAAATAAAAAGAATTCCATCAGCCACATGGGCTGAATGTGGAGACTGCTCCTACTTGTGCATTCCAGAGTGAGGGAGGGGGAGTACGAATGTGTGAGTGTATCTGTGTAAGCATGTGTGTGAGAGAGAGAGAGAGTGTGTGTATGTGTGTGTGTGTGTGTATGAGAGAGAGTGTATGTTACAGTCCAATAATGGCACACGTATGTAATATTAACTATACAAATTAACTCATATTGTTATTTGTGCCTTTTTGTAAACCGTTATGATGGTTATCTAACTTAATGATGGTACAGAAAAGTTTTTAAATAAATAAATAAATGTGTATGTGAGAGAGTGTGTGCTTCATTTTCAGTTTAAACCAATTTTCACCCATAAATTCATTGAATTTTCCAAAGCTGACAATCAATTTAACCCGATTTTCATCATGATTTTAGGATAATTAAAGAAGCAGCTCCAGAGGTGCAGTTGCAGAGTTTCAAGGACTCCAGCTACTGAAGGCTAAAGCTCATACTGTTTCAAGTCCCAATCCCAACCAGTGTAAGCACTCAACCTCCAGAGTCACTGATGCAGTGTTTCAAGCCCTGCCTCCTCACCCATCAAGCAGCCAAAGGTCTTACTGTTCGGTGCCGCCAATGCAGCATTTGAAGTGGGCCCTGCCTACCAGAAGCACTTCCCAAGAGGATCCCTGGCCCCCGCACAAACGCTGCAGTGTGAGGGACCATCAGAGATGCTGCCAAAAGAGTTAGGAGAAGCCGGATATCTTGGGAACCGAACAAAGGGCAGATAGGAGCAGGGCTACTTATTCAATTATCTTAACTGGACACGTGCCAATATTCGGACTTATCTAGTTAAGTTAACGTATCCGGCTAAGTAATGATTTCTTACGAGATATTCAGTAGCATAGTTGTGCTGCTGAATTCCCATGTAAATTAGCTGGATAAGTCTTATCCGGCTAACTTACTTAGATGGCCAGCTTTGAATATCGAGGCCAGTATGACTTGTTATGGTTTCTACTTCAGTTTTTGTCTGCACATTTCTATTTATACATTATGTTACTTTATTCTGTATTTTTTGAGGGTCTTCTGATGACTGCATTTGTGACCAAGCTGAGATATTCTACTAGGATGCATTTTCTATGTAGAGATCCATAGCAGCTTGGGTTGTTCAGTTTTCCTAATAGGAGATGCATTGATATTTGAGGGCCTGGATTAATATTTACAGTGTTGATTTTTCATAGGTAAGGTTGTTGCTATTTGAGTGCTGGCAGTTAGTGCTGTTTTGGCATGGGAGGTTTACTATATTGTAATTGTTATTACATTTACTCATGGCTCTCTGAGGGTCAAACCCACACCCAGTGAAGTGTCTTTTTAACAGAGTTTTCTGGTTGGCACCATAGCATTGTATGTAAATATAATATACATGTAAATGTAAGAGATTTTTTATCTCAGGAGTCTATACTTTGAATGTTCTTTTTCATGTAAAATTACCATTTTGGGATCGGGGAAGCAGTTAATAAGAAATTTTAAAATAAACGCATAATTTTGAATTGTGTGTGGAGAAGGCCAAGGGCAGAGGGTAAATGCAAGGCTGAAAGATTCAATCAGAGCACTTAATACTTGTTAGCAATCGAGTGGGACACTGTTTACCTGCAGCAATGACAGTCGGCGGCGGCTGCCTCACAGACAGAGGGGGAGAAAAGCAAACATAAGTGAGCATGACTGAATGTATGAAGCAGTGAGGATGTGTATGTCAGCATGTGTGAGCGTTAGAGTGCAAGTCTGTTAGTGAGCATGTGAGCAAGGGAGAGAATGACAGCATGTGTGAGAGTGCATACGTCTGAGCATGTGTATGAGCGTGACTGGACGGATGAGTCAGAGTTTGTGTGCCAGTGACCAGGTTTGAGTGTGACAGTGCATGTGAGTCAGTGCAAGTGTGTGAGGGAGAGTGAATGAGTCAGCATGTGTGTGAAAGCATGCATAAGGCCGTGAGTGAGAGCATGTGTATCAGTAAGCATCTGTGTCAGAGCAAGCAAGCACATCAGTGAGAGAGGGAGACTGTGTATGCATGAGTGAGCATATGAGGGTGATGTGTGCTAGAGAACAACTAATTCATGAACATCTCAAAGTAACTGGAATTAAAAGTTCCCAGGTATGGAGAACAGGAAATTTTTTTCTATCCTTATTAGTTTTAATTATTGAATATTATTTGATGTCTGCTGTTTTTGAAATATTTTATTGGTGTTAGGGAAATTTTCAAAAATTTGTATACGAGTTAAATTACTGGAGGTTCTATTCATCAGCAATTTTGAAATATATATTTTTAGTATGATTTTCCTATTGTGATGTTTTATAGTTCTTGATTTTATTGTTTGATGTTTTATGAGGAATGATGGTATTTTCTGTTTTTCCATTGCTGCATTACATACAGTCTAACTTGTTGTGATTTTCAATTCAGTTTGTCTGTGCATTTCTGTGTATATTTTATGGTCCCTTTATTCTGTATTTGGTGACTCACCAAATTGTATGTGCAATTGGGTACCCATGGGCCAGTATGGAGAAAAATCCCTCTGGCCACTATTTTCCCACAATCCGCCCCTGTCTGGGAACCCTGACACCTGCCTTCCCCAACCCAGCATTTTAAATCACTGAAAGGAGCAGACTCCAAGTGGGAGCTCCCCACTTGGCCACCTCAGTGATTTGATCTGCGCCATGCTTTTGGAGGTAGGGGTGCGATCTCATCCCTTTCCTCAGGCAGCAGACTGCCTTGAGCTGCCCCTGACTGCCTATATTGTACATGCTCTAAACTTTTGGCCAAAAAGGGACTATCCTGAGCTCATGATGCAGTCCTTGCATTTGATCTTAGCCAAAAAAAGCTGAGAATCAATTAATTGTTTGCACATCCATAACCGCACTAGAACTATGAACCGTTTTACAATTGTGAGAAACCACAAGCTGTATTGTTGTACCTGAGATTTTAGCATCAAAGTGACTCTGAGCAATCATAAATACAATTTTGAGAATTTGAAATGAAACCGAAACCCTTGCAAAGCTTCCTCCTTTATATATTAAAAAAAAAAAAAAAAATTGCAGTTAGCTTCCTGATTTACCTTTGATGTGTGCACTATTGCGAAACACGGAAGCCCGTTATCATCTGCTCTTGTGTAAACTAAACTTTCCACCTCTGTGGGCTTGGGGAGGAAGGTAAAGACATCAGGCATAAGGAAACCTCCCCAGTCTCAGGGTGCCCTCGCCCAGGCAGGAGGAAACCTCAGCGAGGTGAAGTCAGACTGAGGTGCCCAGGGCCTCCCGCCCTCTCTTTACTGAGCAGCTGATCCTGTTGTCACGCCCAGCACCCAAGCACTGACCGCCTCAGATTCAGGTAGTGTCTTCTGAAAAGAGGGTTCAACTTGTGGTTTCTGCAGTCAGCGCAGCCTTATAGGGAGGCTGCTTCCCCCCCCCCCGAGGGCAGCTTCAGTGGCAGATCCTGTGTTACTATGCTGGTCACAGTGTCAGTGCTAGATGCAGGCAGTGATCCCCGAGTGCGGTGCTTGTTCCATGCAGACACTGTTTATTAATTCCTGAAAGTGGGTGAATGATGATTACTGCTAACGCTTCTCGTCTGACTTTTCTGTAGGTGAGGAGTAAGGTTGCCCAGAGCAGCGGCCACCAGAGATGGAGAGCGACAGTGGTGCACCTCCAAGTTATTACGCTGGGGCCCAGCCGTATCAGCCCCCTCCACTGGGGAGCCATGAACCAGCTTACCCAGACAAAACCTCTGCATTCAGCCCACCGCAGCAGGAAGCGGGGGCAGCGCCTGCCTACAGCGTCTACCCAGCCCCGGCCTGGTCACCACCATCCTTCAAGGAAGGAGGAGTCCCCACTGTGGAGCAGTCAGGCTTAGAGGATCCAGCACCCGAATACTGCAGCCCTATGGAAGACTCCAGTCAGTTCTCCGAGAAAGTCCTCCGCAGAGGTAAGACGTGGGAAGCAGGGAAGCTGCATACTCACCTGGCTCGGAGGATGGGGGCTCCCTCTCCTCCAGTGCTGTTTTTCTACAAAGTCATGCTAGGTCGCCAACCTGAAACCTTTCTCAGTTGGGGCAAATTGTTTCCTTTTTCCCCACTACAGCCAGACTGGAAGGTGGTGGATGCCACTGACCTCAGCTTGGTACTTGTTTTTAGAAAATCACCATTGGAGCCCCAGATTGCTCTGTCTGTGCAAGAAGTTGCTTAATATTTCTTCCAGGTCAGTTTCTTTACTGGCCAAAAGGGGCTGGCTTGGGCTCCATTCCTGGGCTTCACTTATGACTGAATACTAGTTTAAGGAAAAAAACATTTTGGATCAGCTTGGTGGCTCAATGGCAGTGCTGTGTGCCGCCATGCAGAGGTCTTGGCTTTGACTCACAGGTCGAGTCTTCTGCTCCTTAGGCTAGCTGTGGCTGGAGATGCTGCAGAGACAGCATTCACAGGCCCTGAGGGAGAGAGTCCCAACCATTGCCCAACAGCGACGCCTAGTCACCAGACTTCCAGCAGTGTCTGTGGGGCTCCAGAAAGGAGCTCTGGTGCTTGGCTCCAGCTGAGGACTGTTGCTGCAGTGAGGCTAAGTGAGTTGGGAAGAGATATACAATAAAGGCAAAATCCCCAGGAATTGCAAATAAAGGCTCATTGTGCTGGAGTCTAAAGGAGAAGGAGAAAAATCCCACTTTTCCTGTAACAACCGTGTTTTTCAGTAATGATGCTTCAATTCAAGAGTGGACATGAACTAGAGCAAATATACTATAATTTAGTACACTTGTTACTCATAACAGTAGAGGATAAATACACTTGGCCCTTGAACCCTCAAAAAAAAAAGGATGAGGGTGCAATATTTTTCCGCAAATAAATTTAACATTTTTATTATGTTTATAGTGTATGTTGTCAGTTCCTGTAAAATGTGTTTCTAGTTGTTCTGTGTAAGCAGCAAAGATATGAGAGTTGAACTGTAAGCGGAGGTGTACATGCCATGAAATAAGAGTGTAAATTATTCATGTATGCAGCAGCTTGTGTAATAGACATATGGAGATATATAGTAGTAGTGCAAGCTAGCACTGAGTGAAAATACAGTGCAACATTATTGAATACTGTATATATATTCCCAAAGTTTTTGGAGTGGTTGAAAACATGGATGATCCCCAGTAAATCTGTAGAATGGTACTGGTTTTCTGACGTGCGATATTACTCATGATCTCATTAATTATGGGTCTTTGTGCAACTGTATTAGTTGGCCTGTTGCTAATGCCTATTTTGGTTTTAATATGTTATGGATTAATTGCTGTGTGTATTACAATGTGTTCATGCTTTAATTTGTGTACTTGTAAGATGCTCTGAGCAGTATTTTTGGTGGGGCACCCGATAAATGTAAGTAGCTGGGTTTTAATGCCAAGAAGTGCAGAGTCATGCATCTGGGGTGCAGTAATCCAAAAGAGCTGAATGTGATGGGAGGTGAAAGATTATTGAGCACGGATCAAGAGACAGACCTTAGGATGATAGTGTCTGACGATCTGAAGATTGAGAAGCAATGTGACAAGGCAATAGCTAAAGCCAGAAGAATGCTGGGCTGCAGAGAGAGAGGAATAAGGAGTAAGAAAAAGGAGGTGATAGTCCTTTGCTGAGGCCTCACCTGGAGTACTGTGTTCAGTTCTGTAGATCATATCTCAAAAAAAATAATGACAGGATGGAGGCGGATGGGGGGTCTCCATCAAATGACTTATAAGGAGAGTCTGAAGGATTTAGATATGTGTATCCTGGAAGAGATGTGGTGCAGCAGGGAAGATATGATACAGACCTTCAGATACCTGAAAGGTTTTAATGGTGCACAAACTTCAAACCTTTTCCATTGGAAAGGAAACAGTAGAACTAGAGGTCGCAAAATGAAGCATCAGAGGGATGATTCAGAACTAATATCAGGAAATATTTCTTCACGGAGAGCCCTTCCAGAGGAGGTGGTGAAGACAAAAACAATCAAAGAATTCAAAGGGGCATGGGATAAACACTTGGGCCCCTAAAGGCTAGAGGATGGAAATGAGGAAAAGGGTGCATGGAGATAACCTGCTCGGTGTGACAGGGGATTACTGCCCTCAACCAATAAGCCTTGATATTTTGACGCAACATCACTCTCCGCTTTGAAGGTAGCGGGATGGGAATTGGATTCAGACAGCAACCAACCCAGACCCCGACTTTTACAGTCTAGGGTACTGATATGCAGATATAAGGGAAAAAACATAGGACTGCTTTTACGGCCAAGTCTAAAAGCAAAGCAAGTCAGCATTGCCTGAATTTTCAAGAAGGCTCCTCACCCAGTAAAAATGTTGCTAGAATTAATTTTTTATGGGTTTGACAATTGCATAGTTTTTGATAGTAAATATTACTACCCTTATCATAAGGCTTAGGGGTAACTGAATGGACTACCCGTAAGAAAAACTTATCAGTGACCTGCATAGCATGGCAGATATTACCATAAGAAGCTTGCTTGGCAGACTGGATGGACCATTTGGTTCTTTTCTTCCGTCATTACTATGTTACTATGTGTTATGGGAGTCTCAGTTTTAGTGGACCCTTGGGCCGACCTGCTGGAGACTGGGACAGATGGACAATGTCTCTAGTGTATAGCAGGCCGGGAGGCAGATGTTCAGGCTGGACGTAGATGCTCTTCACCCTGGAAGCTGGCACTCCCCCGGGAGGAGCCCGTAGGAGCCCAACCGCAGGGACTTAGATGGCTTCACCCTTGGAAGCCGAAGCCCCCCCGAGAGGAGCCAGTAGGGGCCCAGCCGCTGGGACTTAGGTGGGTTGTGGAACAGGACAGGTAACTGGAACCAGACTAGGACAGTAGAGTCACTGTAACTGGGTACGGGTTCTGGAGCCAGGCAGGAACTGTAGCAAGACTCAGGTACTGGAACCAGGCAGGAACTGTAGCAGGACTTGGGTACTGGAACCAGGCAGGAACTGTAGCAGGTAAACAGGGACCAAGCAGACTCTGAGGCAGGCAAGCAGGAACCAAGCAGGTACTGTAGCAGGAACGGAGCGACAAAGCAAGGCGAGTCACTCCGGGGCACAGCGCAAGCGGGAACCAGGAGGTAAACCCGTTGCAAGGCAAAGGCTGGGTGGCCGCAGCCGGCTTATCAAGGCCGCGGCGTCTGACGTCAGGAATTGGGCGGAGTCACCACTGGCGGGAAACGGCCTAGAAAAACGCCCAAGTGGCGTACACGCAGGCCTAGAAGCAGGGCGTCCATGGGAGACCTCGCAGCGGCGCAGCCCCACCGGGGACACCGCCGCACAGGCCGCAGATTAGGCCTTCGAAAGCGGGAGCAGGTCCAGGAGCCCGGAGGTAAGGGCCTGGCCAGAACCGCAACAACTATGTATGTTATTTTGGACAAATTCCATCTTCTACCCCTTTTGAATTTAAAGAAGATCTTAAGTGAAGTCCAACCAACTAATTCTCACCTGGACCCCTGTCCCTCTTATATTGTAAAACTTTACAGTAATGATGTATTACGTTGGTTGCAAGAGATGATAAATGCTTCTTCACCTCAGGGTCGTTTATTACTTCTCTGAAAAAGTAAATAATTTTACCATTCTTAAAGAAAGCTAATGTGGATCCAGATCTTTGCTGTAATTACTTTCCCTACCTTGCTAAAATTATTGAAAAGGTAGTTACTCTCTAGGTTACTACTTTTCTGTAAGAGCAAAGGAGAAGAGAAGGATAAGCAAGGGGGAAGATGGGTGAGATCAAGAAAGGGATAGCGAAGGGAAGGGATAGAAAAGGGAGAGCAGGGGGACATGTGTGAGCGAGCCTGCTGGGCGAGAGGTGTGAAAAAGGGGTGAGGAAAGAGCAAAGGAAGGATAAGAATATAAGATTTGCCATACTGGGTTAGACCTAAGGTCCATCAAGCCCAGCATCCTGTTTCCAACAGTGGCCAATTCAGGTCACAAGTACCTGGCAGGAATTTGTAAGTTCAATAGATTCTAGGCTGCTTATTCCAGGGACAAGCAGGGGATTTCCACAAGTCCAACTTAATAATGGTTTAGAGACTTTTCTTCCAGGAACTTGTCCAGACCATTTTAAACCCAGCCACACTAACAGCTTTTACCACATTCTCCAGCCACGAATTCCAGATTTAATTATGCATTGAATATAAAAGTATTTTCTCCTAATTTGCCTTAAATGTATCACCTAGTAACTTCATTGCATGTCCTCTAGTCTTTGTGTTTTTTGAAGGTGTAAACAACCAATTCGCACATACCCGTTCCACTCCACTCATTATTTTATAGACCTCTATGTCTCCCCTTAGCCATCTCTTTTCGAGGCTGAAGAGTCTTAACCTCTTCAGCTTTTCCTCATATGGGAATCATTCCATCCCCTTTATCATTTGGGTCGCCCTTCTCTATACCTTTTCTAATTCTGCTTTATCTTTTTTGAGATTCGGTGACCAGATCTGCACACAATATTCAAGGTGGAGTTGCACCATGGAGCGATACAGAGGCATTATGACATTCTCTGTTTTATTTTCTATTCCTTTCCTAATAATTCCTAGTATTCTATTTGCTTTCTTGGCCACCGCCACACATTGGGCAGTGGATTTCAATATATTATTCACGATGATACGTAGATCCTTGCATCGTGTAGCTTTAATTTGGATTCTTCTTCCTTATATACATCTTTTTGAACTTGTCCACATTAAATGCCATTTGCCCTTTGCATGCCCAGTCTCGCAGTCTTGCAAAGTCCTCTTACAATTTCTCGCAGTGCTCTTGTTATTTGACAACTTTAAATAATTTTGTATCACTAGCAAATTTGATCTCACTCAGTATTCCCATTTCTGGACATGTCAGCAGTTGTATGGCCTTCCTTCCATCTTTTTTAATGCACAGGGATAGTGCTATACCAGGGTACAAATTATATCAAAATGACAGAGAGGAGCATCTTGGTGACGGGGTGGCACTTTATGTCCTGGATGGCATAGAGTATAACAGGATAAAGATCCTGCAGGATCTTTATGGGTAGAAAAACCTTGTGTGTTGGGGAAGATTACAGTGATAGGATTATACTACCATCCACCTGGCCAAAATGGTGAGATGGCCAGTGAAATGCTAAGAGAAATTAGGGAAGCTAACCAAATTGGTAGTGCAGTAATAACAGGAGATTTCAATTACCCCAATATTGTCTGGGTAAATGTAACATCAGGACATGCTAGAGATATAAAGTTCCTGGATGGAATAAATGACAGTTTTATGGAGCAATTGGTTCAGGAACTGATGAGAGAAGGATCAATTTTAGATCTAATTCTCAGTGGAGCACAGGACTTGGTGAGAGAGGTAATGGTGGTGGGGCCGCTTTGCAATAGTGATCATAATATGATCAGATTTGACTGGAAGGGGGACAGTAAGTAAATCCACAGCTCTAACATTAAACTCTCAAAATGGAAACTTTGAGAAAATGAGAAAACATAGTTTAAAAAAAACCTGAACTTTTTACAAAGGCAAAAAATGTGCAATAGCCGTGGACATTGTTAAAAAATACCATCCTAGAAGCCCAGTCCAGATGTATTTGCAGCATTAAGAAACTGGAAGGAAGATCAAATGATTGCCAGCATGGCTAAAACGTGAAGTGAAAGAGGCTATTTTAGCCAAAAGATCTTCATTCAAAAATTGGAAGAAGGATCCATCAGAAGGAAATAGGATAAAGCATAAGCTTTGGCAAGTTAAATGTAAGACATTGATAAGACAGGCTAAGAGAGAATTTGAAAAGAAGTTGGCCGTAGAGGCAAAAACTCACAATAAAATTTTTAAAAATATATCTGAAGCAGAAAGCCTGTGAGGGAGTCGGTTGGACCATTAGATGATTGAGGGGATAAAGGGGCACTTAGGGAAGATAAGACCATTGCAGAAAGATTAAACAAATTCTTTGCTTCGATGTTTACTGAAGAGGATGTTGGGCAGATACCCATTCTAGAGATGGTTTTCAAGGGTAATGTTTCAGATGAATTGAAACAAATCACGGTGAACCTGGAAGATGTGGTAGCCCAGACTGACAAACTGAAGAGTAGTAAATCACCTGGACCGGATGGTATACACCCCAGGGTTCTTAAAGAACTAAAAAATGAAATTTCAGACCTATTTCAATTAATTTGTAACCTATCATTAAAATAATCTGTTATAACTGAAGACTGGAAGATGGCCAATGTAACCCCGATATTTAAAAAGGGCTCCATGGATGATCCTGGAAACTATAGACCGGTGAGCCTGACTTCAGTGCCGGGAAAAATCGTGGAAACTGTTATAAAGAATAAAATCACAAAACATTTAAATAGACATGGTTTAATAGGACACAGGCAGCATGGATTTACCCAAGGGAAGACTTGTCTTACAAATCTCCTACATTTTTTTGAAGGGATGAATAAACATTTGGACAAAGGTGAACCAGTAGATGTGGTATATTTGGATTTTCAGAAGGCTTGTGACAAAGTTCTGCATGAGAGGCTTCTATGAAAACTAAAACTTCATGGAATAGGAGGCGATGTCTTTTTGTGGATTGCAAGCTGGTTAAAAAACAGGAAACAGAGTAGGATTAAATGGTCAGTTTTCACAGTGGATAAAGGTAAACAGTAGAGTGCCTCAGGGATCTGTACTTGGATCGGTGCTTTTTAATATATTTATAAATGATCTGGAAAAGGATATGACGAGTGAGGTGATTAAATTTGTGGATGACATAAAATTATGCAGAGTAGTTAAATCTCAAGCAGATTGTGATAAATTGCAGGAGGACCTTGCAAGACTGGAAGATTGGGCTTCCAAATGGCAGATGAAATTTAACATTGACAATTGCAAAGTGATGCATATAGGGAAAAAATAACCCTTGCTGTAGTCACACAATGTTAGGTTCTATCTTAGGAGTTACCACCCAGGAAAGAGATCTAGGTGTCATAGTGGATAATACATTGAAATCGTCAGCTCAGTGTGTTAGGAATTATTAGGAAGGGAATGGCAAATAAAACAGTGGATGTCATAATGCCTCTGTATCACTCTATGGTGAGACCTCACTTTGAATTCTATTTGCAATTCTGGTAGCCACATCTCAAAAAAGATATAGTTGCACAGGAGAAAGTGCAGAGAAGGGCGACCAAAATGATAAGGGGCATGGAACGGCTGCCTTATGAGTAAAGGCTAAGGAAGTTAGGGCTGTTCAGTTTGGAGAAGATGACAGAGAGGGGATATGGTAGAGATCTACAAAATCATGAAAGGACTTGAAAAAGTTAATGTAAATTGGTTATTTACTCTCTCAGATAATAGGACTAGGGGGCACTCCATGAAGTTAGCAAGTAGCTCATATAAAACAAATTGAATAACATTCTTTTTCACTCAGCTCATAGCTAAACTCTGGAATTCATTGCCACAGGATGTGGTTACAGCAGTTAGTGTAACTGGGTTTAAAAATGTTTGGATAAGTTCCTAGAGGAAAAATCCATAAACTGCTATTAATTAAGAAGCAATAGTAGCTTGAGATTTATTAAATGTTTGGGTACTTGCCGGGTACTAGTGACTTGGATTGGCCACTGTTGGAAACAGGATCCTGGGCTTGATGGACCCTTGGTCTGACCCAGTGTGGCATGTTCTTATGTTCTTATGATCTTATAAATACATCTGTGCTGAGCTTCCAAGATGGTATTCTTGAACAGAATCCATAGAGAAATAAAGGTGTGTGGAGTCCAGTTTCCATTACTCTGCAGACAGGAATGCCTTAACCAAAACAATGTTTATTTTTAATTTGTTAAGTAGGCAATCAAAGGCTTTCAGAAGCAAAGCTTCAAAATGTATTTATTACTGCAGCATCGGTCCTCCAACATGGGCCGTGTTTCTCAAGAGGCTGCATTGGGAGGGACAACAATTAATGTAATCTTACAGGCAGTAACAGTCAAAACACTTATAGGCTGCCAAACGTTGGCTCCTGCAGGAAAAGTTGATATACCATTATTAGCCAGATAGGTTTGGGAAAGCATTCGCTTATCCCTGGGAGTGTTTTGACTGTTAATGCCTGTAAAATACAGAATGTGTGAGTCAACTGTTCAGTCTTTAAATGTTTCAGAGAAACAAATAAAGATATTCAAAAGCACTGGCTGTTTATTTAGAAATAATTCATACCAGTGCACTGTGGACTGTACTGACAGAGTTTCTCTGAAACATTTAAAGACTGAACAGTTTATAATATTGACTCACACATTCTGTTGCTTAGTGAATATTATCTGATCTGTGATCTCTTACTCCACCTATGCTCAATGCCTTTAAAATAACATTAAGGAAAAGATTTTAATACATGTACACGAGCGTCCATGTGCCAATTTTATAATATACACGCGGTGCACGCAAGGGGGGGGGAATTTTGCAAGTTTTGCGTGGCGACGCATCCCGGCCTTCCCCAGTTCCCTTCCAGTCCCCCCCATTAAGGAGCGGACTGGGAGGGAACTTCCCTACCCCCTACCCTAACCTCCCTTCTCCTTCCCCTCTCCTCCCCACCCCCTAAAACCTTTCCCTTACCTTTTGTTTTTCTTATTTTGTTGCTTACTGCTCCATCGCGCCAGGATTCCCTTCCCCAGTACAGCGGCAAATGGCCGCTGTATCAGACGCCTCCAGCCCTTCCCCTCCCCGCCCCTCAGACCGCCCCTTTGAAGAGACTTGGCTCTTGTGCGCGTAACGGGGGTTACACGCGCGGCCAGGTCCCTTCTAAAATGCGCGCGGCGCGTGCAACGCCCGGCGTATCGGTTTTCACGGAGCGCAACTTTTTTAAAATCAACCCGCACTTGTTTAAGACCTGAAGCAAGGTGGTTCCTGGAGGAAAAGTTCATATACCATTATATGCCATATAGACTTGGGAAAGCATTTGCTTATCCCTGGGAGTGAGTAACCAGGAATGGATCTAGTTTTTTTGGAATCTAGATTGGTTGCCACATGATGTTGGGCTTGATAGACCTTGGTCTGATTCAGCATGACACATCTTATATTCTTGTTATAAAATATTTATTTAGATTTATCTCACGTCTTTTCATTGGTAGCTTAATTGTATACATGTTAACCTTTAGTTGTGGTCCACTTTAATAAAATTCTCTGAATTCTGAACATATTATTCATTGCTGAAAAATATTTGGTATTTTATATTGAGCATATGGGTAGGTCAGTGTAACTTCAGTGCCAGGGCTGAATTTTAGTCTCAGACCATCTGTTGTGCCTGTCAGTCACAGACGGCTGCGACCTCTTTTTGCCCTGCAGCTCCGACTCTGGGAAAGATGGCCGCCTCTGCCTCTGCACGCTGACCTCCCTGGCGTTCCCGGGACGGCGTGGGCGATCCCTGTTGCCATCTTGCTGGTGTGACTTAGGGCACGCGCACACACCTGCCTCCCTCCGCATGACGTCACCTGCCTACGTGTATTTAAACTTACCGGACCTTCTGACCTACAAGTCAGTAAGGATTTCCATCTTGCTCAATTCCGCCTCACTGAGAGGTTCGCCTTGCTGTTCCTGCATTCCAGACTGAGTGACTCAGGTACCCGCTCCTCGGAGAGCCTTCTCTGCGAGTCTCACATTCTCCAGCCTAGTGAGTACCTCTCACTGCTACTATGGACGAACCCTCCATTGCTCCCGTGCCTCGGGTCTTCACTGTGACTACGACAGTAGCTTTGCTGCTATACTTTGGAGTGAGTACAAAATTTGCTCTACTCTCCTCCGCTCTTCATGCTGTATGGATTCTTGGGTTATCCCGCTCTGTGGACCACTACTGGATCCATGCTGTCTTGTGCCTACTTCTATCACCAGGTTCCGGCCTACCCCGCACTGCGGACCACTACCGGAGACACCTTGCACAAGAACTGCCAGGAGGAAGTATTCCCCGGATTATTCTGTGGGCCACTACTGGAGAATCCAGGTTGAGAACCTTCTACTCTGGACTGTGTCTATTAACCCGCTCCTCGGGTTACCTTGCTGTATAATAAAGACCTCTTGCCTTTCGTGTCCATCACTGCTGAGAACCCGCCTGTCTTGGTGAGTCCCCACAGGGCTCCTCCCTGTGGGTGGAGTCAGCTCTCACTATGACCCAAGGGCCCAGTACCAAGTTGAAACATAACAGATTGCTATCTCCATGGACCCGGCTCAGCTCTCAGCCTTACAGGCCATTCCTGGCCTGGCCCAACGGATCTCGGAGCAACAGAAGTCTCTAGATACTTTGGCTACCGCCTTTAATCAGCTGAACTCCAAACTGAGTACTTCTCCTATTCCTGATGAAAATGCATCACCCCTGGTGGTTACCGGGCGTACTGTTCCTTTACCAGCCCCCATTCATTTCTCAGGAGACTCCCTATTGTGTAGGGGCTTTCTAAATCAGTGCTGTATGCACTTCTCCTTACAACCGGCGTACTTTCCTACTGCCGTTACCAAGACGACATATATCCTGTTCTTGTTGGATGGAAAAGCCCTGGCCTGGGCTTCACCTCTTTGGGAACGCAATGACCCAGTCCTTAATGACTTGCCTGGGTTTCTGGCTATTGTGATGGCTCACCGTCCGTGAGGCCTCGGGCACCGCCCTTCCGTCGTCCGTCCTGTGCCGCCACCCGCGGCCAAGGTTCCTGGAGTTCGCCAGGCTCGAGTAAATCACGGGGTCCGGGCCTCCGCTGGCCCTGGTTTGACTGGGCTCCTAAGTTCACTTCAAGCAGGGTTGGGGGTAAGCAAGCCCCCGATCCCCCCCCCAAAGACAACACAGAGAGAGAGAGAGTGCTAGTTCCTTCAAAGCAGTTTATCAAGTACCACCTGGAAACATTACATGAGGGTTGTCCCATCCCCCTCCAGCCCTCCGGTTCTCTTACAAGCAGTGCTATTACAGAGTAACCCTCTTACTTCTTATGCTTAGCTCTATCACAGGAGCTAACCCACAGGCCCCTTTAGAGCCCTCCTCCCGGGCTTCCCCTTTAGGCTAAGGAGTATCCTTTACCCCGCACAGCTTACTCGGTATCCATATATGAACTGGAGGACTCCTCTCCCCCTCAACCTACCTCCATCTCTTCCTCCTCTGACTCCGAAGAGCTGGGTTTTTGTGGCCAGTTCCACCAAGGGGGCACGCCCTCTTTCTCCACCTCCATGGGCTCATCTGTGTCTGCCTCATTAAGGTCTATGCCTGCCACCTGTTCGCCTTCAGGCTTTCCTCCCTTGTCTGGTGGTGTTTCAGGGAAGCTGGGATTCGTAGTCCTTCTCTTCCCCTGCGCCCCCTGCTGTCTGGCTCTGGTATTCTTGCTGCTCTTATAGTAGCTTGTCAGCTCCTGCCTGCGGCTGGGCTGCGCTACATCACACTATCTTCAAGTCAGTATTTGATGACCCTGCTCGCCAGTCTATCGCTTGTTCTGCACTTCTAAACCTTCAACAAGGAACCAAGCCACTCCTGGACTACGTGATCGAATTCAAGACCCTGTCTTCTGAACTATGGGATTCAGGTTGCTTAAGAGCTATATTCCTAGAAGGCCTCAACTCGGGTATAAAAGTTGAACTTGCTGCACATGAGTTGCCTGACACTTTAAGCTCGCTTATTGACCTTGCTGGACATATTGATCGCCGTATACGAGAGCACTCTGTTGAGGTAAAACCTCTCAAGAAGCACTCTTCCAGAGGAACCCGCTCTTGCTCCCTGCCTTCAGCTCTGGTCCAGCCTTTACCTAATCCCGAAGAAGAAGATGAACCTATGCAATTAGGCCGAAGTCACTTAACTGCCAAGGACAGGCGCTATCGCAAAAAATGGGCCTCTGCATATATTGCGGGAAAACCGGCCATGCAGTCCAAACCTGTCCTGTCTGTCTGGGAAACATGCAGACCTAGGATCCGTAGGAGGACTCATCCTAGGTCTGACTGCTCCATCTCCTCCACTGTCTCTCCCTGTCTCCATCATCTCTGGGCCTCTTGAATTGGCTACACAAGCACTAGTCGACTCTGGTACAGGTGGGACTTTTATTCTGAAGAGATTGGTAGAGCACCTACGACTTCCCACTGAACCAGTACCCACATCGCTGCTTCTCTCTTCCATTCACGGCGAGCCACTGCCAGGAGAGGTCTCGCTCACCACACAACCTATTTGCCTACGCACTGGATCCCTGCATACCGAGACCATCACATTCCTGGTCCTCGAGAAAGCTATTCACCCCATAGTACTTGGCATACCATGGTTACAAGACCATTCTCCCCAGTTCAATTGGTCTTCAATGGAGTTATCACAATGGGGACCGAGCTGCCATGACAGATGCTTAAAAAAAATAACCCCATTGCCATGTATGGTTACCACTACCGCCCCTCCTGGTCTACCGCCACAGTACACATTTCAAGATGTATTTTCCAAACAAGCAGATGATGTGTTTCCATCACATAGATCATTTGACTGTGCAATCAATCTAAAACCTGACACAGAGCCACCCAGAGGAAGAGTTTATCCACTCTCCTTATCAGAGACTGAGGCCATGTCGGCCTACATTCAAGAAAATCTACAGAAAGGATTCATTAGACCCTCTAAGTCACCGGTGGGGGCTGGATTCTTTTTTGTCGGCAAGAAGGATGGATCCCTTCACCCTAACATTGACTACAGAGGTCTGAATGAAATTACCATCAAAGATCGGTATCCTTTACCATTAATTTCGGACTTTTATTTATTTTATTTTATTTATTTAAAAGTATTTCTATACTGCTTTTACAAATAAAATTTCGTTGTTTGATCAGCTCCAAGGTGCAAAGATCTTCACTAAGTTGGATCTAAAGGGCACTTACAATCTCGTCCACATCCGTCAAAGGGACAACTGGAAAATGGCTTTTAATACTTGCGATGGCCACTTTGAGTATTTAGTTATGCCTTTTGGCCTGTGCAACACCCCGACCGTATTTCAAAATATGATGAATGACATCTTGCGAGATTTGTTATACCAATGTGTGGTCGTATACCTAGACGATATCCTCATCTTTTCCAGCGATGTGCAAACCCACCAAGCAGATGTCATCAAAGTCTTGCAGAGACTGCGGGATAATCATCTATACGCTAAGCTCGAGAAGTGTGCTTTTCACCAAGAGTCTGTTCCCTTCTTAGGATACATTGTGTCCAGCAAAGGTTTCCAAATGGACCCACAGAAGACAAGAAGCATACAAGACTGGACTCAGCCTACCGGTATTAAAGTCCTCCGTCGCTTCCTTGGCTTTATGAATTATTATCGCACATTCATCAAAAATTACTCAACCTTGACAGCGCCACTTACTGCCATGACTAAGAAAGGAACTAACTCTTCACACTGGTCTCCAGAAGCCATTGCTGCTTTTCAAGTACTTAAGGAAGCCTTCCTCAAGAAACTTGTTTACACCATCCCGACCCTCATCGGCCATTCATTGTCGAGGTGGACGCCTCTGATGTCGGCATAGGGGCCGTGCTCAGTCAGCACAGTGATATACATATTCTTCACCCCTGCTCATTTTTCTCCAGACGTTTTTCTCCAGCCAAGAGAAATTATGGCATCGGCGACAAAGAGTTGCTCGCTATCAAGCTTGCATTCGAGAAGTAGCGTCCCTGGCTACTGTCAACCCTCCCGCCGCTCCCACTGCTGCTCCTCTCTCCTGTACTGTGCCACCTTAGGCAGGAACAACAGTACCTAATACTGACTCCTTAATTTAATAGTAGGCTATTTCTGAGTCCCTAGTTTTAGTCAAGCAGCTGTAAAGATAGTTTTTCATTGCTCATTCCCAACAGGAAGTAGCATATCAGTATGGCACGTTGATCAGAGATATAGTGGGTCAGTGAAGCACAGGAGAAAGAAAATACACAAAGAGAAGATTATAATAATGCCATATTTCAGGGCTTTTTTCCAAGGGGTATGTGCCAGTACCCTGTAGTCCCCTCGCCCCCCCCCCCAAAAAAAAATACATACATCCAGTGCTGCCTACGGTCCCCCTCTTGTCCTCTCTTCTGCATGGAGAAGGGACTTGGGAAAGAGAGACTGCTGCCTGGGCAGGGAAGAGAGGGATAGAAGAGGACTGATATTGTGTACCTGGGGAAAGAGACAGGGGATTCAGCCTGCCTCCTGGGAGATGGGAAGCAAGATACAGACATCATGCGGGGGGGGGGGGGGGGGGTAAGGGGGAAGAGGGAGAGGGAAAAGTAGCTTGAGGAAGTTGGGAAGTGTTATGATAGGGCTACCCAGCCTGTTCTGTATGTGTGTCTGTATGTGGGCGGAATGTCTTATACTGGGGCTACTCAGCCCCCATCATCATCCATTTGTGTTTCTGATGGGGGAGATCTTATGTTGGAGTTGCTGAGCATCTGTTTTTGTTGAGAGGGAAAAATAAAAGCCTTGAGAGGGAAAAATAAAAGCCTTTCCTTTTGGTTTAGCGATTTGAATATGTCAGCTTTGGGAAAATGAATGTGCAACAGCTTTGATTGTATTTTACACAGTACAGAAAAATGTATTTCTGTTTCTATTTCTCAGTGTTGTACTGCATGCAGTATCTAGCTTCTTGGGGTTTCCAATTCAGTTTTCGTCTGGATATTTCTATTTATAATTTATGCCCACTTATTCTGTATTTGGTGAAGGTTATCCATGTTCTGTCTGTGTGATCAAAGTGTGGTATTCTATTAATCTATTGTTTCTGTGTAGTGATCTGTAGCAGTCCAGCTTGTTCTGTTTTCCACATAGGAAGTGTATTGGTCTTCTAGGGTTGGGTGTAAGCTTTTCAATGCTATCATTTCATTGGCTCTGTGGCAAGGGGTAGCAGGGCCCTGGGTGGTGTCCCCTTTCTATTTCACCACAAGAAAGACCCTGCGTGTGAGTACCTGCACTTTTTTTTCCATTAAAAACAATGCACTGCAATGTTTCAATTCACACATTTGGTCCATAGCTCATCAATCTGGGAGGATCTAACCTCCCCTCCCCACACACACACACACACACACACACACACACACACACACGCACACACTTATCATTCTATCAATTTCACTGCTCATCGATCCACACAATTTTCTACTTTATAGGATCTTTATGTACTTTATGGGATCTGCCAGGTACTTGTAACCTGGATTGGCCATTATTGGAGACAGGGTGCTAGGTTTGATGAATCTTGGTCCCACCTTGCATAGCATTTCTTATGTTCTTATATATTCTTAAGGTAGTTTGCCAGCTCCTGATGTACAAATGGCTGAGATCCACTGTCCTGGAGATCCCATTAGTGGATGGTCCAAATGTTACCTTAGATACATAACATCTGAAAAGTATGTTGCTGCTCATAGAGTTAGATGGATATAAAAGCTGTTTTTTAACCCTTACACTTGAGTAATACAGCTCTACTCCTCTCTCTACTACATCCTGTAGTCAACTCCTATACATGACTGTCTCCGTCACTTTTTCTCTTTTGGCCTATCCCATGTGTTGATGTACCCCAGGAGTATAATGGACTGTACCATTCCTCTCTTGGGTTAAGGTAAGTGTTAAGTGAATATTAAGAATCTGTGAGGCTACGGGCCTTACAGAGGGAGCAGGAGAGAGGAGAAAGCAACAGAGGAGAAGAAAAGGGGAAGGAAAAGTAGCAGAGGAGAGGAAATGAGAGGGTACAGGAGAGAGGAAGGGAGAGTAGCAGCGAGGAGGATGTAGGAAAGGGAAGCACAGTGAAGTGGGAAGCAATAGTGGAATGGTGGAGAGAGCAAGAGAAGGGAAGAAGAATGGAGGAAGAATAGGAGTAAGAAAGAGCGGAGAACAAAGAGGAGGAATCACCCAGACAGGGAAGGCAATTGAAGTAAGAGATAGCAGCAGAATGTAGAAAAAAGAATGGAAGAGAGCAGAATGAGAAATAATAGAGGGAAGAGTGAAGAGCGCAGTAAGCCCATGCCCTGGGGCACTCCAGCATAGTCTGACTGTTGCATAGGCAGTTCCACTGAAAGCAAAAAATGAATTATGAATCTGTGTGCACTAACAGACCTTGAGATAGCCCTGCCCCTTTCTCCAGCATGGATCTCCTGACACCTAGGAAACCTGTGCAAGGAATGGGGAAAGTCCCCCAAAGCCCCAGAGGGTTTTAATTCAGTCCTGAAGAGGTGAGGGAATAGAGAGAAGAAGGAATCTGCCAAGGCCCTGCTCTCCCCCTCTCCCACACAATACCCATCCAGTCTCTGAATGCCCTCTCTCCGCACACATCCCTGAGTCTCCACGTTCTCCTCCACACCCAACTTCCATTCCTCTTCTCCCCTGCCTCCAATCTGGGAGTCGCTGCCCTGTCTTCCTCCCTTCCTCCTCTCCTACCAAATCGGGATGTCCTCTCTTCTCCTCCCAAATCCTGATTCTCTATGCTCCCCCTCCCCCAAGTCCCACTCTCTCCCCCTCCCTCTCCGACAGCCAAATCTGGGAGCTCCCCCTCTTTCCCTGAGGCAGTGCTCCCCGAGTCCCCATTTCCTCTTGTAACGCTAAGCTGGGTTTATTTTAGGACTGCCCCTGCCTTTTTTTTTTCTTCCCCTCACCTCCCTCCTTCATGCCCTCTCTGCCACTTGCATCTGAGCAGGAACTGCTGGTCCCCAGCGCCAGTGCCCTTCAGTGACAACTTGTGCCTGAACTATGCTGGCACCGAGAAGGAGAAGCAGCTCCTGCTCCGCTACAAGCAGCAGGCGGAGCAGGAAGGAGGGAGGTGAAAGGAAGAATAAAAGGCAGGGGCAGCCACACACACACAAAAAAGAAAAGGCAGCTTAGAGTTCTGGGGGTGAAGCGGGCACCCGGGGGGGCACTGATGGAGAGACTCAGAGCACGGGTCCTATGTGCCCATGGCTAACGGCGCCCCTGTCATTACTTTACAGTGTACAGGGATGATGCTGAGGGGAGACCATGAAACTGACAGCTCGTCCTGTGCTCCGAAATCCCTTGCTACGGCCCGGGGCAAAAATGCATGGCAATGCCACAGAAAGGAGCATGCAGAAAAGGCGGGGGGGGGGGGGGGGGGGGGGGGGGGGGGGGGGGGGGGGGGGGGGGGGGGATGCCATTGGGGGGGGGGGGGTGTAACGTGTGGAAATGTCATTTTAAGTTGCCCACCTCCCCCCTTTCTCGCTCCTAAATGTTTCTGTCGAGAGACTGGACGAGTCACTCGGTCTTTGTAGGCAGGTCTGGGAGGGAGCGGACAGTGTAAATGGAGCACGTGGATAGTGCCCCCTCCTATATGCCCAGAAACGGGTTTCTCATTAGTTAGGGGTTTTTTTGGGGTTTTTTTTACTGTGCCAAACTTTCTTTTGCCAAATGTATACTTTTACAGCAGTTACTATCTGCCATTTTTCTGATATTTGTCCTCTGGAAGCCACATTTAGTTTGGGTGAATCAGATCCTATATATTTTGTCACTGAGGGAGTGAACAGCGGTTCACACCTTGGAATTCCCCAGCAGGGTCAAAGTCTCACTGTGTAACGCCAGGCAAGCAGGATGTGTAACACTTATCAGCAAGAACTGAAACCGGTTAGTTTCTTTATGGGGCAAAGACAATGCAGTGTCTTGGAGCCAGGACAGGAGCGAATGCACCATGAAATTGTGTCTTGTGATCACTGAAATAGGGAACTTGACACCCAGTGGCCAGTAACTGCACCTTTGAGTTGTCACATCTTCCCAGAAGATCATTTCATAATCTGAACGTTACAAAAAACATTATCTTGCAAGCATGTAAATGACCGTAGCCTTGGCGAACCTCTCCTACAGTAACCAGGGTCTCTCAGTGGGCAGGGGCTGCAATTCCACACCCCATTCCCTCTGGGCATGTGGTGAGGAGGGGGAAAGCCTTGTTTTCAAGGCCCTACTATCTCTGTGGTGCATTCCTCTGACGCCTGCAAGCGTCCATCCACACACAGTCACGTTTAACACAATATCCAGTCTGTAACGACTGCACAAATAAAAATACTTTACTGAAGAAATCAGCTCACAGGTGTAGAAATATCCAAGCTGAATTCAGAATGCACTTCAAGGATAAACAACTGGAAAGGCTGTCGACACTGTGGCGAAATCCTGGGATCTTTTCAGCTCTTCCATCTCCACGCTCCAGTTCTCTGGTGCCCCAGCTCTCTGGCACTCCAGCCACATTTCTCTTCCTCTGGTGGCTCCTTCAGCCTTCCTCCAGGGATCTGTCGCTAGAACAGCTTCCCAAGTGTGCTACAGCTTCAAACCCCAGGCTCCCTGGAGTTCAGCAGCTCTCAAAGATGGGGAGAAAGGGGCAAAGATGCCTCCCATGCAAGGGTTTATACTAGCAGCTCACATCATAACTCCTTCCTGCCTATGGCCGAGAAATCTGCACACTCACACCCTCTGAAGCCACATGCGAATTAGGGCAATTTTTGTTATCCCGATACATGTGTGTTTTGTTCTTGCATGGCTCAGATTATCAAGTGAGGCAGACAGAGACCTGTAGAAAAGAGATTTTACCATTGTGAAAGGTCGTCTGAGGGCTTTGCAGTGGTCTTGAAGCTTCTCAATTAGGGGTAACAGACACAGTCCCAGGGACTGGACAGTCGTACTTTCCTATTGCATTTTCTTGCTGGTCTTTCATTCTACTGCAGCTAAGGAAGATTTTTCCTGTGCCTCTTCTGGGCCGAAGCACCAAATTTCTGTAAGCAAGAAGGGATGTGTCAAGATGATAGGATAAATGAGATGGATAGGCCAACCGTATAGCTGCTGCCTTAAGGGCAGGATGTCTGCCAGACTGCCAGCCCTTTGCTCCATATGGCATAGAATGGAAGAAACTCCTTAATTTGAAGGTTGCAAATATGATAGGTTGACCAACTTCTACCCGATATCATCAAAGACTAGACTGGCTTTGATCCTTCTTAGTATCATATCTTATACCTCTCCATGTACTGAGCCACTAACAAATAGCAACGGTTTCCTCTGTGCCTTTACCATATCAGGTTTCCCCAGTGGCTTACCAGGGTGTTCCTGGGTCCATCCACAAGGGGTAGGAGCAACCTTCACTCACTCCTCCCCCACCAGCACCGTGCTCCCAAATGGCTTCAGCTGACCTAGGGCTCTCCTTTTCTCTGCAAAGGGAAGCTGCAGATCAACCATTTTGAAACTCTGCGCTGGTGGACCCGGGAGCACTCTGGTAAGCTGGGGAGGGAGGGTAAAAGGGGATGAGGGGATTCCCAGGGGAATTTTTTTTTTTTTTAAAGATTGGGATGAGGCAGTTTAGGAGGCTTGGGGGAAGGGGGGGGGGAGGGGAGAGGCAGATTAATGGCCAGGGGTACAGCTGCTAATTATTCATATGTCAGCCAGACTGGGAGGAAGTGGCAGGGGGGGATGTGGCACCATAGACCACCAGGGTTTACAGATGGAGGGAGATTCAACAGGGGCTTGCGACCTATTTAAGATCATGGCCCAGGCTTGTGACTGGGCATTGCCCTGGGCCATGTTCACATGATCTTTGCTTGAGCTAGAAATTCACGATCATAGCCCAGGCCAAGGCATGATTTACTTGACTGCAGTACCCAGATAGCGTAGACTACTAAATCCAGCTGGAATTTCCTACCTGGTAAAACAACATGGAGACATGAATTTTACCATGCCTTAGTAAATTGGCCTCTTAATTATTTCAACCAGCCTAATTAACTATTTTACCCACTGAAAAGATTACAGCATTTACGGTATAAATGTAGAAAGTCTCTCTGGTTCCCCTTCTCTGTCACTCCTCTCTTCTTCAGCAGCAGATGATTTACCTCTCTGACTCTTTTCCCCTTTGGTGGCAAAGCGACAGATGACTCCTACCATTTCTGACTCCTTACTACTTTGTGGGTGAGAGAATGGAGACTGGGGGGGGGGGGGGGTAAGGGTAGAGACAAACAGCCCTGTTTATTCCTACCTCTTTTCTGTTCTGGTAGGGAGGAGTCAGACTGTCCCACAGGAAGAAGTCATTAAAATATTGTGGGTCAGACCCTGACATGTTGGTGCTATATTGTTTGTTGGTTGTTGGAACCTTATTTTGAACAGTATTTTTATGCACTTTTTTAAAAAATATTTTTATTATAATGGGTTTTTTTGCCAACTCATCCAAACCACAAGTACGAAAGGAAAACCTGACAAAACATACAATGCTAACACACCCCTTCACCTCTACAGCAATGAAGACGAGAATAATTTAAAAATAAATAAAGAGGATGAAATAAAATAAACAAAGTAGCAGAGGAGAATCAAATGATTCTACTTGCAAATCACTGAAGGGCTAAAAAGTGTGGCCCAACAGTGTGTATATTCCTCTACTCAGCCTTGTGAAATGTAAATCTTCTTTTTCTTACAGCCAGGTCTCAATACTGGGCTGCTAAACTCAGCCTCTTTTCTAATCCTGCACATGGAAGAGCTAACCATTTTTCTATGCTGTTTACCAAAATAACATATGTTTCAAAAGCCCTGAGATCTGCCTGTTATGCACTTTGCATACAGCTGGGTGAAACCTGCTGCTTCTCACGTCCAGACTGCGATATCCAGATGACACTGGTATTTCAAGTGGTAAAGCCCGGTCAAGTAAAGAAGTGGCTTTATGGTGTGCAAACTTCCTGGGAGATAATTAAGATCCAAGATGAAGGAGAACAACCAATATAAAAATACATGGAGCTACAGGACAAAGAAAGCAAATGCTTTCACAAGGCAATGTAGCTGTATTCTGCTTTCCCCTGCTGGAGCCCTATGGGAGACCAGTGGAGCCTTGCTGCCTCTGCCTCAGAGCTAGGGTGACCAACTGCCCGGTTTTGGACCAGACAGCCCGGTTTTGCAGTTTGTTGTTCAGTGTCAGGTTACAAACGGTAACCGGACACTGTAAAGCCCGGTCAAGCAAAGGGTGGTCTATCCCTGACTACCTTCCAATCAGCTGTGGCTGCGTAGCACCAATCAGCTGCCTGCTTACTTGTTTTTGGCGGCTTTGAAGACAAGGGAGGCCCCAGTGGGCCACGAACGGAGCCCATCCCATTCGCGGCTGAAAGACCCTGCTCTGTGCCAACCTTCACAGCCCAGACAGAAAGGAGAAAGTGCCACAGGATTAGCAGGCCGACAGTCCAAGCTCTGCAGGCCGAAAAAATCCTGGGAGCAGCAAACCGGCAGGGAGCCCAAATCCTGCATGTTGAAGAAGTCGGGTTCCCACCAGGAGCAGTGGCAGCAGGAAAGTAGTAGAGAGCCAGCAGGATATCCAAATGCATGAGCAGAGAAGGGGGTGGGGCATTCAGCATCTTCCTTTTCGCCCATGGCCGAGGAGCCCTAGAATTTGAGAGAGACTGTTGAATGGGGTGAGGGGAGAGCAGCCTCTGTGTGTGTATATATGTGAGGAGAGAGAGTCAGTGAGTGTGTGAGAGCTATGTATATGAGGGAGAGAGAGTCTGTGTGAGAGTCTGTGGGTATGTATATATGTGAGAGAGATCCAGTGAGTGTGTGGGTGGGAGTACTAGTGAGTGTGTCTGGAGGGGAGAGCCGGTGAGTGTGAAAAAGCCTGTGTTTGGAGGGGAAAGGAGAGCCTGTGAGTGTGAGAACTTATGTGTGGGTGGGGAGGGAGAAGAGAGCTTGTGAGTGGGAAGGGAGAAGAGAGCATGTGTGTGTGTGAGTAGGGAAGGGGAAGAGAACCTGTGCATGGGTGTGAGGGAATAGGGAAAGAGCCAGTATGTTTTTGTGTGTGAAAGAGGAGGAGTGTGCATGAGAATCAATGCGTGAGAGAGAATGAATACATATGTAAGGGAGTTTGTGTATATGAGAGAGGATTAAGTGTGCACTCTCCCTCTTCTCCACTAATCTATGACAATCTCAAGATGACTGGAAATCAAAAGCTCCCAGGCATGGGAAGGAGGCCACAGTGGGCTGCGAACGGAGCCCATCCCACTCACGGCTGAAGACGAAGGTGCCAGTGGGTCGCAGCCGAGGAGCAGTAAGCAGCTAATGACTTCCATGCGGCCTGTGAGTGTGTGTGTGCGTGCACCGAATGACAGGCACAGTGACAGGAGTGTGTGTGTGTGTGTGATTTAGAACCTTTGTGCCTGAGTGCGGTTGTGTGAGCGAGGGATTTTGTGAGGGTGTGTGTTTGTGTATGAGAAGGAACCCATGTGAAGGGGTGTGTATGAGTGAGAGAGAGAGCATATGTGCAGGGATGTATGAGTGTGCAAAAGAGAGAAGTAGCCTATCTGAAGGTGCATGTATGTGTGCGAGAGAGAGGGAGCATGTATGAAGGTGTGTGTTTGCGAGAAGGACAGAGGGAGCCTGTGAGGGGTAGGGTGACCAACTGTGATAGAGCAAGTCTGTGTGGCAGTGCATCCATTGAGAGAGAGGGAGTGTGTGTATGAAAGAATAAATGTTTATGCATTCCCCTCGCCTCCCTCCACTCCCCAGTAATCCATGACAATCTCAGAATGATTGAAAATTGAAAGTTTCCAGGTATAGAGAGTTGGAGGTTTTTAAATCCTTAAATATTGGGTGTTATTTGATTAGTTTGCTATTTTTAAATATTTTATTGGTGGTTGGGAAATTTTATAAAGTTTTTAATTTTAAATGAGTTTTTAAATATTAGAGGTTCTGTTCAACAGATGTTTTGAATTATTTACTCTGTTTATTTTACTATTACAATTGATATTTTATATTTCTTGATTTATTAGTTATTTTATGAGAAATTATGATGTTTCTGTTTTTCCATTATTGCACTGCATGTAGAGTTGCATTTCCAGTTCAGTTCTTGGCATATGTTTTTATTTATACTATGGTCTCTTTATTCTATTTTTGGCAAGTGTCTGACTCTGCATGTGTGGCTGAGGTGAGGTAGCTAGCATGTAGCTTCTGTGTAGGAATCTATTGCAACTTGGTTTGTTCTTTTTCCATAATAGGGAGCTTATTAGAGTTTTAGGGTCTGGTGTAATATTTACAGTGTTGCCCTTTTATGAGTAAGGCTGTTACTGTTTGAATGCTGGCAGTTCATCCTGTTTTTGTCTGGGAAGTTTACCCATTTTGTAATAGTAATTTAATGCATTCATGGCTTTCTGAGGGCCAAGCCCACAAACACTGCATGTTACAATAGGCCTGATACCATGAGAACAAGGTGGATGATCTGAAATGTGTGCAAATTAATGCAAATGAGGGGGGAACAAACGCACCTCCTTGTGATTCCTTCCCCCCCCCAACCCCCAGAATACTCAAGTGTCCAGCTGTGGTCTGTGGGAAAAGTTGGCAACCCTACTCAGAGCCTCCTTCTCCCTTTATAGGAACGGGCCCAGGTCTGCCAAAGGGAAAACAGGAAGAGCAAAAGCTCCAGCTCCTAAGATCCAGATGCCTCAGATCTTCCTTTTCACCTCCTTTCTCAAAATGGTTTAGGGTGGGAAAATTAAAAATCCTTTCAAGCAGCAGCAGCAGCTGAATGACCAGAACTGACTGCCCTGGTTCTTCCTTCAGCCTTTTTTTAAAGAGCACCCTGATGCTCCTTGGAAAGAAAGACCAACTTTAAAGATGTCCTTGTTAAGAACTGGACCAAAATGCAAAATGTTTTTAGCAATCACAAGCTGTGCCTAAACAGAACAATTTAAAACTAGCATGCTCCTGTGTTTGATGCTGCAAACAAGCCCACGTTAAGATCTGCTAAAAGATATTCACTTGCTTAGTGCTGCGCCTATAGTCCCTGTGTGATGTTTTGATGTGTTATTAATGCATTTTCTGTGGTGTGGATAAACCTGAAGGAAATGTTTCTGTCTCCAGCTTTTATCAGGAAGGTGTACCTCATCTTGGCAGTTCAGCTGGCTCTCACAGTTGGTATTATCTGCATGTTTATTTATTGGTAAGTTTTTGTATTATTATTATTTATCTACACACTGTATATCTAAGGTTTCTGATTCTGGAGGTTTATAACATTCTAATTTAAGGGGTTATTTTTCATACATTTAGGGGGTTTTCTGGGGTACCTAAAATAGGTGTTTATTGGTGTTTTCATAGCACAAATTGAAAATGTTGGTGCTTTTTTAGGTGGATTATATTTAATAAGGTATAAATCAATTTTACATGCTGTGGTGCTCAATGTATGTATGTGATTAGGTTGAAGGTGCTAGGGTGTGCATTTGTGATTAATGTGAGGGTGCTAGAGTGTATGTCTGTGGCTGAAGGGAAATGGAGGTAAGTGTGGGTGGTGGTAGTGGGTGGCAGGGTATGTTTGTGGCTTGAGGGGGGGGTGGCAAAGTGTGTGTGTCTGTGTCTGTGTGTGGTTGGAGAGGGTGACAGGATGTGTGTGTGTGTGTGTGTATATATATGTTTCTCCCCTCCCTACCCCCACTGCACTGTTTGTGGTGGGGATGTGTTTGGCTGGAAGAGGTGACAGGCTGTGTGTATGTTGCTGGAGGGCAGGCACTCCCCTTCCCCATTTACCCCTCTCTTCCCTGCTTCTACCTCCCACATTAGTCTTCTCAGGTAGGGCTTGGGTTCCCTGCTGATCCCAAAATCCTCTTCTTGGGTTGGCAGTACTTGGGCCGTCTGGCGGCTTGATGATCCAGGCATCCTCTTCTTAGGCTCCTTACTGACCCACTGCTTTCACAGCACCTCTTCTTGGGTTGGCAGGGTTTCGGCTCCCTGCTGGCCTGCTGCTCTCCCTGTCAGCCTGCTCCAATGATGTCATTTGGCCTCTGCTCGCAGCAGCTGGATGATGCAATCAGAGCACCATCAAATAAGTCTGTTTTCAGGGTTTTTTTGATTAAAACAAAAAGAAAAACAACCCCTAATTTCTCCATCTAGGGTGTTTTATTGGGGGTTTTTGGTTGTTTGAATAAGCAATTTTATTGCTGTCCACGCTGAAAACCATACAATAAATACTAAAGCCACCAAGAACAGGAACAACAAACATTTTACATTTAGTTTCCCATCCCCTCCCCTCCTGCTTACACATCCTTCTAACAATATGGACCAGGTATGCTATAATCAGAAGAGGAAAAAAAACTTGACCACCGAGATCTTCCCCGAAATATAATACCTACTCCTCAACACCAATCACCCAAGTAATCAAAGAATACCAATAAAATAGACACAAAACTGTGCAAGGCTTAATGCTAAAGTCCGAATTAAAAATAAGTCTTCCTCCATTGTAGATAAGGATCCCAAGCTGAGTAGAATTTCTGAAGAGAACGCCTCTTCTCTGCCATTAATTTACTCATCATACAAACATTGTCCACTCTAGAAAGTACCCTTTCCAGAGGCAATCCTTTTTCTTGCTTCCATACTCTGGCAATCTCGATCCGGGCGGCAATGCATACTTGTGAAATTAAAGGTTGTAGAGCTAAATTCTTGCACAGCACAGGATGATTCAATAGGGCAACTTCCATCTGCAATTGTACCGAATGTGCAAGCATCTCAGAAAGAAAAGCCGTGACTTGCTGCCAAAAAGAAGAGATACAACCACACTCCCACCACATGTGAATGAAGTTTCCTTTAACAGCACATCCTCTCCAATAGAGACCGTTAAGGGTAGGGTACATTTTCTGTAACTTATCAGGTGAATAGCACCACCTATATAATAACTTATAACTATTTTCTACCACTAGAGGGGGGATGGAGGTTTTACTAACCTGCTCAAAAATATCCAACCAGTCTTCCTCTGAAAGTTCAATAGTCGAGTCTCTTTCCCAGGCACGTATATGAACCGGCTTACCCTCTAATTTGGGATTCAATATCCTATAAATTTAGAGATACACCTTTTAAGGTTCCTAGGAGTAGAACAAAACCCTTCAAAGAGTGATTTGCCAGCACTTAAACATGTTCCCATCCCATTACTCCAACAGAAAAGGTGAAGCTATTGGTAAGACAGAAATTCAGAGAGAGGTAGCTGGCTAGTAAGTCTTAACGCTTCAAATTATATCAGATGACCTGCCTCCCATACATGTTCCAAATGTGTAATACCACCATTTCTTTCAAACTTTAAATGAATGAGGAGAGCTGTAGGGAGGAAAAGAAGGATTATGAAATAAATGTGTAGAGTGAAAATACATTCTAGATCCTACAAACTTAGTTTTCCACACCTTCCAGACACTTAGAGTGTGGCGTGTGGTAGGTGTCCTATTAGAGCATTCTCGCCAAGTAACTCTTGGTTGCCAGAGAATGGCTGATAGGGGCATATCTGGCATCCATGACTGCTCTGTTATGTTCCAATGTTTGATATCAAAAGTATCATGCCAAGCAACCACTGAGCATAATTGGGTGGCAGCAAAGTACCACAAAAGGTTAGGTACTCTCAAATCCCCTTCAGCTTTAGATTTAAAAAGAACACATCTAATTATCCGGAGAGGATGCCGCTTCCAGATAAAACTAAACAGCTTCCTCTGTCACATTCTTAGCATATTATTAGAAATAGGGATAGGCAAAGTTTGGAAAAAATAGAGCAGTCATGGCAGAACATTCATCTTTACAGTCGCTACTCGCCCCAATTAGGAGAAAGACAGACGATTCTAATTCTCCAAATCCTGCCAGCATTGTTCTAGCAATGGGGGTGTAATTCAGACCAAACAAATCCTTCAGGTGTTTGCTCAGATATACCCCAAGGTACTTAATCTTGCCAGATGTCCACCTAAATGGGTGTGCCTTACATAGAAACATAGAAATGACGGCAGAAGAAGACCAATAGGCCCATCCAGTCTGCCTAGCAGCTTTCACACTTATTTTCTCTGTTACTCCGACCACTGAGTTCAGGGCCCTTATTGGTAGCTTTTTGATTCTAATTTCCTTCCACCTCTGCCATTGATGCAGAGAGCAGTGTTAGAGCTGTATCAAAGTGAAGTATAAGGCTTAATGTTTGAGGGTAGTAACCATCGTATCGAGCAAGTTATCCCAATGTTTGTATGCTCATACTGCTCAGATCAGTGCCTTGTTAGATGTTGGCTGGATGTAAATCCTATTTCTTCATTCCTCCTGCCTTTGAAGCAGTGAACTGCGCTAGATATGCATTCAAAGTGAAGTATCAGGCTTAATTTGTTAGGGGTAGTAAATGCCGCAATAAGCAAGCTACTCCCACGCTTATTTGTTTACCCAGACTGTGCAATTCAGTCCTTGTTGGTTGTTGTCTGAATATAAATCCTCTTTTCTTCATTCCCCCTGCCGTTGAAGTAGTGAGCTGTGCTGGATATGCTTTCCAAGTGAAGTAACAGGCTTAATTGGTTTGGAGTAGTAACCGCCGCAACAAGCAAGCTACTCCCACACTTGTTTACCCAGACTGTTCAATTCAGTCCTTGTTGGTTGCTGTTTGAATGTAAATCCTCTTATCTTCATTCCCCCCTGCCATTGAAGCAGAGATTTACGCTGGATATGCATTGAAAGTGAAGTATCAGGCTTAATTGGTTTGGGGTAGTAACTGCCGCAACAAGCAAGCTACTCCCATGCTTATTTGTTTACTCAGACTGTGCTACCTTGTTGGTTGCTGCCTGAATGCAAATCCTCTTTTCCACATTTCCTCTTGCCGTTGAAGCATAGAGCAATGTAGGAGTCTCATTAACCGGGTGAACATTTATTGAATAAGGGGCGGATTTTCAGAGCCCTGCTCGCGTAAATCCGCCCAAAACCGGGCGGATTTACGCGAGCAGGGCCCTGCGCACTGGGAAGCCTATTTTACATAGGCCTACCGGCGCGCGCAGAGCCCCGGGACTCGCGTAAGTCCCGGGGTTTTCGGAGGGGGCGTGTCGGGGGCGTGTCGGGGGCGGGCCCGAACCGCGCGGCGTTTTCGGGGCGTGTCGGGAGCGTTCCGGGGGCGTGGCTACGGCCCGGGGCAGCCCGGGGGCGTGGCCGCACCCTCCGGACCCGCCCCCAGGTCGCGTCCCGGCACGCAGGAGGCCCACTGATGCGCGGGGATTTACGCCTCCCTCCGGGAGGCGTAAATCCCCCGACAAAGGTAAGGGGGGGGTTTAGACAGGGCCGGACGGGTGGGTTAGGTAGGGGAAGGGAGGGGAAGGTGAGGGGAGGGCAAAGAAAAGTTCCCTCCGAGGCTGCTCCGATTTCGGAGCGGCCTTGGAGGGAATGGGGGTAGGCTGCGCGGCTCGGCGCGCGCCGGCTATACGAAATCGATAGCCTTGCGCGCGCCGATCCAGGATTTTAGCGGATACGCTCGGCTCCGCGCGTATCTACTAAAATCCAGCGTACTTTTGTTTGCGCCTGGAGCGCAAACAAAAGTAGGCTATTCGCGCTCGTTTTAAAATCCGCCCCTAAGGGTATTAATCACTAGATAGTAGCCATCATTCCCGCAAGCCACCCCCATACCTCTTTTCTTCATTCCCATTCTCCAGGCTTTATGGATTCACAGTGTTTATCCCACGCCCCTTTGAAATCCTTCACAGTTTTTGTCTTCACCACTTCCTCCAGAAGGGCGTTCCAGGCATCCACCACCCTCTCCATGAAGAAATAATTCCTGACATTGGTTCTGAGTCTTCCTCCCTGGAGCTTTAAATCGTGACCCCTGGTTCTGCTGATTTTTATCCAACGCAAAAGGTTTCTCGTTGACTTAGGATCATTAAAACCTTTCAAGTATCTGAACGTCTGGATCATATCACCCCTGCTCCTCCTTTCCTCCAGGGTATACATATTTAGATTCTTCAATCTCTCCTCATAAGTCATTCGATGAAGACCATCCACCTTTTTGGTCGCCCTTCTCTGGACCGCTTCCATCCTGTCTCTGTCCCTTCGAGATATGGTCTCCAGAACTGAGCACAGTACTCCAGGTGAGGCCTCACCAAGGACCTGTACAAGGGGATAATCACTTCCCTTTTCTTACTCAATATTCCTCTCTCTATGCAGCCCAGCATTCTTCTGGCTTTAGCTATCGCCTTGTCACATTGTTTCGCCGACTTCAGATCGTTAGACACTATCATCCCAAGGTCTCTCTCCTGCTCCATGCACTTCAGCTCTTCACCCCCCATCAAATATCAGGGATGTGAATCGTTTTTTGACGATTTAAAATATCGTCCGATATATTTTAAATCGTCAAAAATCGTTAGAGCCGCAATACAATAACAATTCCCCCGATTTATCGTCAAAAAATCGTAAATCGGGGGAAGGGGGAGGGGAAGGGGGAGGGCGGGAAAACCGGCACACTAAAACACCCTAAAACCCACCCCGACCCTTTAAAATAAATCCCCCACCCTCCCGAACCCCCCCCCAAATGCCTTAAATTACCTGGGGTCCAGCGGGGGTCCGGAACGACCTCCTGCAGTTGAATCGTGTTGTCTTCAGCCGGCGCCATTTTCAAAATGGCGGCGCAAAATGGCGGTGCAAAATGGCGCCGGCCGTAGACAACATGATTCGACTGCAGGAGGTCGTTCCGGACCCCCGCTGGACTTTTGGCAAGTCTTGTGGGGGTCAGGAGGCCCCCCCAAGCTGGCCAAAAGTCCCTGGGGGTCCAGCGGGGGTCCGGGAGCGATCTCCTGCCGCAAATCATTTTTCCGTATGGAAAATGGCGCCGGCAGGAGATCGACTGCAGGAGGTCATTCCGGACCCCCGCTGGACCCCAGGTAATTTAAGGTATTTGGGGGGGGGTTCGGGAGGGTGGGGGATTTATTTTAAAGGGTCGGGGTGGGTTTTAGGGTGTTTTAGTGTGCCGGTTCACGATTTTCACGATTTTAACGATATTTTAAAAACCCAAACGGCGACGATACGATTCCCTCCCCCTCCCAGCCGAAATCGATCGTTAAGACGATCGATGACACGATTCACATCTCTATCAAATATATTTCTTTCAGATTTCCACACCCCAAATGCATGACTCTGCACTTCTTGGCATTGAATCTCAGCTGCCATAACTTTGACCAGTCTTCCAGCTTCCTTAAATCCCATCTCATTCTCTCCACTCCTGTGGATATTGAACAGGACCGGTCCCAACACTGGTCCCAACACCGGTCCCAACACTGACCCTTGCGGCACTCCGCTCATCACTGCTCTCTCTTTAGAGTAAGTTCCATTTACCATCACACATTGTCTTCTGTCCTTCAACCAGTTTGCTATCCAGGCCACCACCTCGGCCCTCACACCCAAGCTTCTCGTTTTATTCACAAGCCTCCTTTCAATTTGTACTAGGACTAGGGTGATACTCAATGAAATTAACTGATAGCTGATTTAAAACAAATTTAAGAAAGTATATTTTCAGTCAGCACATGATTAAACTGTGGAATTTGTTTTCACAAGATGGGTTCAAGATTCATAGCATAGCTGAGTTTAAAAAGCTTGGACAAGTTTCTAGAGGACAGGTCCTTTAGCAATTATTAGCCAGGCAGAAATGGGGTTCATTATCTCTTACTTCTGGGAATGAGTAAAAGGGACGGGATCTCTCCATTAGGATCTGCCGGCTGCTATCTAGTCACCCAGACTGGCCACTGACAGAGACAAGATGGTGGACTCAATGGACCATTGGTCTGATTCAGGATAGCTCTTCTTATGTTCTCTAATTGCACCCCTAAACAATCTGTCACTAGGGTTGCCAACTGTCTGGGTTTTCTCCAGACTGTAGGGAAGTTAGGGGGAGTGTCTGGAAGTCAGGAATGAGACTAAAATGTCTGGAAAGTGTCTGGAATTTAGCTCTCCAAGTGCAGCTGAAAGGGGGTTCTACCCGGCATCTCTGTTTCTTTCAGAAAGCTGCACCTCCTCCTGCCCAGTGTCGGCTCCTCTTCTATTGTTCCTGCAGAGCTGTTTGCACCGCAGGGTGCTCCATAAATACGGAGCCCTAGGCGGTTTAAATAGCTGACATTTGTTCTTCCTGGTGAAAGAGACACAAGAGGCACCAGCTGCAGGAGCATCAGGTTCTTAGCTAAAGGCACCTAACCTGGAAGGTGGAGCAACCCAAAGAAGAGCAGGCAGACCCCCCTCACTCGAACTCCGTCCCGCAAAGCCCTCTATACCATCAAGCAGAGCAGAAGGTACAAATCAGATTCCCTGCCCAAATCCACCTACCCCACGTGCCCAAGGAACAGCACCCACGTCTCCTGGGTGCTGGCAGGTGAAGACTAAAGGGCGTCTCCTTCATCCTGCTGGTGAGGGCCTGGAAGAAGTGGTGTTGTGGGCCCATGCCAATGGGATGAAGGCGATGCCATCGCCGCGGTAGGCGCAGGCTGCAGCACCTTCGGAGAAGCATCGAGCCGCGGATCTGAAGAAAAGCAAAGTGCGGGAAGTCTCACTGTCAGGCCTGAAGAATAGCGAAGATGCAAGAAGCCAGGTGGTGGCGGATCCACAAGGTCAAAGAAAAGCGGAGGAGCAGGAGATTTATCAGTGTTGAAAGCGTGAGACCCAAGAAACGAGGTAGCAGTATTTGGTCCGAAGAGAAAACAGCAGCAGCAGCCACCTCAGCCTGCACAGTGGAGGAGTCCCATCGGCTGTACTGACTGAAAGAGGGAGGCTGCTACTGCTTGTGCTTCCAGAGAGGGAGAGGGAGCATGTGTGGGGGGAAGGGGTGGATAATGAATGTCTGTGTGTGGGAGGGGGAGAGTGAGTGTGTGTGGGGGGGAAGGGGTGGATAATGAATGTCTGTGTGTGGGAGGGGGAGAGTGAGTGTGTGTGGGGGGGAAGGGGTGGATAATGAATGTCTGTGTGTGGGAGGGGGAGAGTGAGTGTGTGTGAGGGGAAAGGGGTGGATAATGAATGTCTGTGTGTGGGAGGGGGAGAGTGAGTGTGTGTGAGGGGAAAGGGGTGGATAATGAATGACTGTGTGTGGGAGGGGGAGAGTGAGTGTGTGTGTGGGGGAAGGGATGGATAATGAATGTCTGTGTGTGGGAGGGGGAGAGTGAGTGTGTGTGTGGGAAAGGGGTGGATAATGAATGTCTGTGTGTGGGAGAGGAAGAGTGAGTGTGTGCGGGAGGGAAGGGGTGGATAATGAATGTCTGTGTGTGGAAGGGGGAGAGTGAGTGTGTGTGAGTGTGTGTGGGGGAAAGGGGTGGATAATGAATGACTGTGTGTGGGAGGGGGAGAGTGAGTGTGTGTGGGAGGAAAGGGGTGGATAATGAATGTCTGTGTGTGGGAGGGGGAGAGTGAGTGTGTGTGTGGGGGGAAGGGGCGGATAATGAATGTCCGTATGTGGGAGGGGGAGAATGAGTGTGTGTGGGGGAAGGGGTGGATAATGAATGTCTGTGTGTGGGAGGGGAGAGTGAGGGTGTGTGAGGGGAAAGGGGTGGATAATGAATGTCTGTGTGTGGGAGTGGGAGGGGGAGAGTGAGTGTGTGTGGGGGGAAGGGGTGGATAATGAATGTCTGTGTGTGGGAGGGGGAGAGTGAGTGTGTGTGGGAGGAAAGGGGTGGATAATGAATGTCTGTGTGTGGGAGGGGGAGAGTGAGTGTGTGTGTGGGGGGAAGGGGCGGATAATGAATATCTGTGTGTGGGAGGGGGAGAATGAGTGTGTGTGAGGGGAAAGGGGTGGATAATGAATGTCTATGTGTGGGAGGGGGAGAGTGAGTGTGTGTGTGGGGGAAGGGATGGATAATTAATGTCTGTGTGTGGGAGGGGGAGAGTGAGAATGTGTGGGGGGGAAAGGGATGGATAATGAATGACTGTGTGAGGAGGGGGAGAGTGAATGTGTGTGCGGGGGGGGGAAGGGGTGGATAATGAATGACTGTGTGTGGGAGGGGGAGAGTGAGTGTGTGTGGAGGGAAAGGGGTGGATAATGAATGACTGTGTGAGGAGGGGGAGAGTGAGTGTGTGGGGGGGGAAAGAGGTGGATAATGAATGACTGTGTGTGGGAGGGGGAGAGTGAGTGTGTATGAGGGAGGTGGGGAGTGGATAGTAAATGACTGTGTATGGGAGGGGGCAGAGTGTGTATGAAGGGGGAGTGTAGGGGAAGTGCATGTAGGGGGGAGGTGAATGTATGTGTGTTTGTGGGGGGAGTGGGGGGGTGAAATCTTGCATATACAACAACCAGCACTACCATGCTTCCCCCCACCCCCACTAATCCACATCTTCAGGGCATCTGGAAATCAAATGTTCCCATGTATAGAGAAGGAAGGTATCCTTATTTTAATTATTGGGTGTTATTTGTTGTGTTTGCTGTTTTAAAATATTTTATTGGTTTTTGGAAAAGTTTTAAAAGTTGTATCTGAGTTTTTAACTATGGGATGTTATTCTGTTCATCAGCTGTTTGAAATATGTATTCTTATTAGTATGATTTTGCTGTTATTCATGTTTTATATTTCTGGTGTTACACTTCTGCTCGGGTCTTACCATGAGCAGGTGCTCACCTTTGTGGCACGAAGCCCCCAATGTTCTTCGTGGCAGGAGCCGCAGTCAGCGCTGCTCTTCACTGCAGCAGGGAGCCATAGACTTCGGGGCCTTAATGCGACCAGAGCTGCCGCCAGCTTTGCTTCGCAGCCCAGAGGCCGCAGTCCCCGGCCTCGCCTACATGGCGAGGGCCGCCCCCAGCTGACTCTCAGCAGCCTGGACACTGCCGCTATCATCAGGGCCTGCACGGAGGCCCACCTTCTTCCTGCACTGCTCAGCGGCAGGACGCCACTGGCCATGGTCCTGCACTGCTTCCTGTTCCTGCTCCTAAGGCGCGGGCCGTGCCTCCTTCAGAGATTTAAAGGGCCCGCGGCAGGATATGCTCCAGGCCCCACCTGAACTCCTCCCTGAGTGTTTCTTGATCTTCAGACCTATATAAGGGCCCAGCTTCCAGTCCTTGGTTGTCTTCACAAGGAGTTAGTTTCCTTGGGGTTATTTCTCCCAAGGACTTCTCGTCTTTGCTCCTGCTGGCATTTTCCTGTTCTTTGTGGGATCCCTTGTTGTTGCTCTATGTTCCTGGTCTCTTCTGGATGTCCTTCGTCTTGTTCCTGACGTTCCATGATCCGTTCCTGATGTTCTGTGATGTTCCTACTTTTTTGTCCTGAACCCTTGGTTCCTCGTAGTCACTTCTCCTGGTTTGCCATGTCCTGGCACAACCCTGCCTCCCTGTCTGCAGCTCAAGTCTCCGGAGGGTCACTTTTGCCCGAAGCCAAGTCTCATCTTGGTCCTGTTTCTCATGTTTGAAGCCAAGTAGCGTCTCGGCCCTCCGTCCCGACTCTCGTCTCGGCCCTCCGTCTCAACTCTCGTCTCTCTATGTTCTTGAGGCTGTTCCATCCGTGCCTAAAACTCTGACTGAACCTGTTCCATTTCCGTGACCAGCCATGGACGGCTGTGTAGGGCATGCCTTGGTACAGGCTTCTACTGAATCTTTGCCATGTTCTGGCTTCATCTCCCACGTATTCATCTGGAGTCTGCCTCGCACTCAAGCATTATCTGCGACCAGTCCAGTGGGTCCGCCCTGTAGTGGGCTGTGTAGGGCGCGCTGCATCGCAGTCTCAACCCAGTAATTGACTTTGTTCCTGAACCTTGATCCTGAGTCTTCACATCCCAAGCTTCTCGTCTGTGTCTTCACGTCTCCAAGTTCTTTGTCTGAGTCTTCATGTTCCAGAGCCTTTGTCTGCCCTCGCCTCCTGTCCAGCCAGCCGCCTTTGCCGTTCCCAGCGGCAGGTCCGAAAGGGCTTGGAGTAGTCGGAGGACCACTCAGAGACCAACCTTGCATGGTTGGTCTCACTCAGGCTCTGGAGGTCGGTAGGGTTCTATGGCCTGGTGCAATATTTGCAGTTTTATCTTTTCATACTGTAAGTGCTGGCAGTTAATGCTGTTTTGGTGTAGCAGGTTTACTATATTGTAATTCAATTTATTCATGGCTTTTTGAGGGCCCAGCCCACACCAAATGCATGTTTCAATAGGCCTAATAACCTAAAAAATACTCCTTGTTGTTATATCCTAATTGACATAGCCAAAATAAGGCATTTGGTATGCAAACACAGGCTTAATGTTTCAGTCGTCAGTACGGTCATTATAAAGTCCCACAAATAAAATCCAAGTTTTTAGAATTTTGTTATGCAAATAAAAATACTTATCAAGCACTTCAAAGACCTGTAATATTGGCCATGTTTGGGAAAATCTGTTTTAGGGGAAGAATTATCAGCAGAATTAATCGAAGGCAGCCATCTTGCCTTGCCATTTCATATGAACTTTACTTATGGGACTTCTTAATGACTGTCTATGTCAATTAGGATATAAAATCAAGGAGTGTTTTAGCGCATGTTATAAAATTGGGGGTTGGCGTGTGCCAGGAGGTGCACTGAGCCTGCGCCAAGCCAGCTGCCTTCCCCCATTCCCTATCCCTCCACCCCACCTTCCCTTCCCCTACCTCCCCCGCCCTTTCCCCCCTACCTTTTCTTTTTCTTTCTTTTTATTTCCAAACTTACTTCAGCACCCCAGCAGAGCATGTAAATATAACACACATGTTCTTGTCAGTGATACTTTTACTTTGGATTGTACTTTGAATGTCTTTTTTTCCAAGTAAAATCTGTTATTATAACCGCATCATTTTTAATTGTGTGTGGAGAGGGCTGAGGAAGGAGCCTAATACACCTTGCACCAGCCATGAGAGAGTCATGAACTCACCGGGCTTCCTCTGCTTGGCTTGGAGTGGCAGCAGTTTGATGTGGCTGTGACGTGATCACTGGGGCTTTTACTGATCACGCGACTCTAGTTCCTGCCTCCCCTGAATCCTGAGTGTGGTACTTCCAGATTTGCTGTTTTTGGAGGGGGGAGGGTGATATTTGTAGAGATTTTCTTCTGTGCTTGTGCCCAAATGAAGGTTGGTGTAGCTCTAGTGAATGCTGCAAATGTTTTTCTGAGGCCAGTGTGTGCTAATTTCTTTGGCCAGCTGTGGTTGCTGAAATGGATGATGCCTGGAAGAGGTCGGTACTCCAGGTTATGGACAAAGTGAGGAGGCAACAAAATTCAAAACTTTTAAATTTAAAGAGACCAAGATTGTGGTCCAGAGAGCCACTAGAGTGTGTGCTCAGTGGTACTGGCAAGACCATTGCAAACAGAGTCAGATCTGCTTTGAAAGAGGGAACTTTGTGGTACTTATACTGGAATCAAAGAGGCACTTGCTTGTAAAACCTGAAAGTGATAGATGGTACCACCTTAACTGACAGACAGGAAAAACTTAACCAGTGAAATGTGCACTACCAAGATCTTTACTTAAAGGCTGCCATTACTTGTGATACTGCAGTAACTATGGCAATACAACATGTACTGGATCAAAAAATGTGTGTGATGAGCTGCTATCATAAAGTGGTGTGAAGCCTATGTATTTGAAGGCAGTATCACAAAAGATTCAATCATATACCAGGCTGTATCTCACTATCTTTGTGATTTTCTTTTTTAGTGCAATTAAAATGCTGGTGTAATTACTCCTAAACCAGTGAATGTCCATAACAAGCTCTCTTAACAAGCCATAGTGCCTGTTTATGAAATTATCAACTCCACTGCATTGTACATTTGAAATATCCTTGAAAATAAGCTTAATATGAATAAACTTAACTTCAAGATCTTTAGGACTCCAACTGAGTCCGAGCCACTTGCGTTGTTGTACAAGCAGGGAATAAAACAGCTGACACTGCAGTGTTTCGACCATGTACAATTGTCTGCTTCAGGGATCATTCATAGTTTATCTAAATAAAGAAAAGAATTGTTAGATGGCAAAAATCAATAAAAAAATTTCCCAGTTCAAACAGAGTACAACAACTTACATCTGAACTGCAGTTTCAAAGCTTCTCAGAACATGGCTGCAGTAATGGGACACCCAAGCATCAAACTCATTATATACGCCATCTCAGCCAATGAGATCTCAGAAGTCTGATGATGTCATATAACAAATCTAATAGAAGACTGACCACTCAATCTCTTTATTGAGTCCTGCGGGATACACTGTATTCCAATTGTAGATGTAACATTGTTCCATTCGTAGTAAAGTTCTATTAAAATCCCCTCCTCTATGATTAGGTAAAGACTGGAATAGAACTGAAAACTGAAAATCTTCTAGCATATGCTGAATAGACAACCAGTGATAAAAAGAATGCCAGGAGGCTCTTCCAAATGTTTTTCCTATGTAGAGTAATGCACAGGGACACCAAACAATGTAGATCACTCTCTTCGATTTACGTGTTGAATGTTGTCTAAACAAAAAGGCTTGCAAATCTGAAAAGATAAAGTGTCACCCTGAAAAGAAAATGGGCAAACCCTGCAGGTATGGCAGGGAAAATGGCTCACAACATCTTGAGGCAATTCTTTCTCATGTGTATAAAAGACAGCGTGAACCAAATGATCTTGTAGATTATGTGCTATCTTGAATGCAAAAATTGGGGGATCTTTAAACTCTGAATGTAGACGCAATATCGGCCAATGTTTCTTGAATGTTTCTTGATAATCCATTGAACTAAATCAGCCTGGGGAGTATAAGGCAAAATGCAAATGATTTTAGATTTCTCAGTCTTGGTGGATGGTGTCAACAGCCATCTCCATTCAGCCCAATGTGCTCTTTTATGGGCCTTATGAGTCACTTTCAGTCAAAACCTTGGTTCTAAAAATCTGGTCCTCATGTCTAAGGCTTGTGTATTAAAAGTCATCTCCATTAGAACACTGCTTTAGGAGTAATTACACCAGCATTTTCATTGCACTACCTAGCTTGTACTTTCTGCCTGTTGGGTAGGGAGTATAAGCTAGGTAGAGAGTACAGTCAACAAATTTACTTTTCTTTCAACTTTCAGCACTCCTAATGACACCAGGTCTTCACAGATGCATACTATGTTGTACGTACCTGTAACAGTGTATCTTTAACTACTCCCCAAGCCTTCAATACCCCCAACCCCTCATCCTGAGTTTAAAGTCCCCCCTGTTACACTGCGATAAAAACCAGACCAGGAAGTAATGCAGGTTTCGCTGTGCGATACATTTAACTAACGTTGCAATAAAACAGCTGTGCGATGCGGTAACAGGAAAATTTGCCTAACCACATCCCTTTTCCTTATCACATACATTACACCTGTGAAATTTATAGCAAATTGATGAATCTAGGGGCTAGATTGGTAAAGCAAGGTGTAAATAAACATGTAGTTAAAAGTGAGACAGTTGATATAGTGTATTTGGATTTTCAAAAGGCATTTGACAAACTCTGCAGGAAGTTAAAAAGTATATGAGGCAGTCTCTTATCACTGGTGAAAATACAGGAAACAGAGGGTGGGACTAAATGATCAATAATCTGGAAACGAGAGCAACAAAGAAGGTGATCACATTTGCAAATGATACTAAATTATTTCAAAGTTGTTAAAACAGCAGCAGATTGTGAGGAATTACAGAAGGATCTTGTGAGACAAGGAGACTGGGTAACTATATGGCAGATGAAATTTAATGTGGAAAAGTGCAAAGTGATGCACATATGGAAAAATAAGCCCAACTACAGGCTCTATATCAGAAATCCACACCTAGGGAAAGGATCTTGGGGTCCTTTTGGAGAAAACGTTAAAATTCTCAGCTCAATGCATTGTAGCAGTCAAAAAAGCAAACAGAATGTTAGAAATTATTTGGAGAGAAATGTAGAATAAAAAAAATATCATATTGCTTCTGTATCAATCCATAGTACAACGTACCTTGAATATTGTGTGCAGTTCTGGTTAACCCATCTCAAAAAAAGACATAGCTGACCTAGAAAAGGTACAGAGAAAGGCAACAAAAATGATAAAGGGGATGGAACAGTTCCCCTATGGAGAAAGGCTAAACAGGTTAGGACTCTTCCACTTGAAGAAGAGATGACTGAGAGGGGATATGATAGAGGTTTATAAAATTATGAGTGGGGTGGAACAAATAAACAGATAATGGTTATTTACCCTTTCAAATAATGCTAAAATATTTTATGAAACTAACAACCAGCAGATTTAAAACAAATTGTAGAAAAATGTAGATGCCTTTGCAATGAAATACTTGTATTTGTTGCATGGAAATTTTTAAACATTTGCTTCCATTCTTATTTTTCTAGGCCTACCCTACAAACATGGGTGAGACGTAATTCATGGTTTACCTATGCGCTCCTGTAAGTATCCTTTCACTTGATCTAAAACAACTGTATTTCATTTAGTTCACACTAGCTTTAAATGAATAATCTGCTCTCTATGTTAGAAAGTAGACCTTCCCATATACCCTTATTTCATTTGTGTTTATTTTTGGACTAGCAGCCGCCTCCTGCTCCCATTGGACTTCCAGTTCTATTGAAGCCTGCCCCAGCGAGGGATATGGTGCTAATATTCTTTATTCACAATTACTTAGGGTTCTTCTGCATTTTCATTCCCTCCCTTCCTCCTTTCCTGATAACCCAGTCATTAAAGTGATAGTCCTTGGTGAAGGACTGGAGAGAGGGATTACTACTGATAACAGCTGCCTTTAGAGACCAGAACATGCACCCTGGTAATCCCCCTGTAGATATTGCTGTTATATGAAGACCAGGATTCCCTTCCTCCAGGACTTGTGTGATTCCTCATTGTATTCTGAAGGTGAAATGTTTTAAGGTGAGTTTCTCTTCTCCCTTCTCCATAGAACTCAGAGACATCTAGAATTAGTCCCTTAATCCCCGTCATTGAGTAACCTTCAGAGGGGAAGATGTTAAAGCTACTGGTTCAGATTTAACCATTTGGATTGAGTTACTACATGGAATCGTTATTATTTTGATCCAGATTTAGTCGCAGTAGTGTTCAACCACAATTGTTTTGTTTCCCTTGTAGCGGTGCAGTTTTTGTTCTGGTTATTGTGCTTGCCTGTTGCAATGATGCACGCAGGAAATTCCCAGTCAACTTCATTTTGCTAGGATTGTTTGTAAGTATTTTTTTTTCTATTTTGTCCTGACAGTTTCTTTCAAAGATAAATGCAGTTCTTATTTATTTGCCCTCCCACCCTCTCCTTTCATCTTCAGTGGCCTTTGCCCATCATCCATGACATACCTGGGTTGCTCAGGACACCCTCGCCAGCCCAAGGGTGGGAGAGGCGAAATCTCGCTGCTGCCACGGCAACCACATCTATCTCCCTTTGGACCCTGGGCCTGAGCACATCGCCCTGCAACTAGATCCCCTGTGCCACAGCCTGATCCACGGGGCTAGCCCATTACCCACTGGTAATGTCCTAAGCCCTTGCATGACAAATAACTTTAAATTTAAAGAGCAAATGGATGGAGGCAGGAGGATATCATCTTGATTTTCCAGAGCCTCTGACTTCTATGATACAGTTCAGTAAATGCTGTCACACTGTAAGGAGCTAGAGGAGCCAAGTATATCCAGAATATCCAGTATAAGACAGACCCTTTATTTATTTATTTTTTTGGTAACCATTTTATATAAAACAAAAGATGATACAGCACATATAGACAGAAACAAGTCAATATTTATAGTGATCCTGCATCCTTGCCTAACAACAAAGCATGTTTTATAGTCTATACTATAGTTTGTTTCTGTTGTACCATGTCCAGTATCTTTTCCAAATTAGGATATGTTTCCAAGTTTCCTTTGAGGGCGTAGATAAGTTGTTCCAGAGAAGCTACTGTAGTTTTGACATGTTAATCTTATAGAAGTCAAGCGGTGGTGAAGATTAGCAGAAGAAAGGAATGGTTAAACACACAGTATGAACTGCCTGCATCACTAACAAGGGGTTAAAGGGGCACTTAGAGAAGATAAGGCCATCACTGAAAGATTAAATGATTTCTTTGCTTCGGTGTTTACTAAACAGTATGTTGGGGAGATTCCAGTTCCGGAGAAGGTTTTCATGGGTAATGATTCAGATGGACTGAACCAAATCACGGTGAACCTAGAAGATGTGGTAGACCTGACTGATAAACTGAAAAGCAGTAAATCACCTGGACCAAATGGTATACACCCCAGGGTTCTGAAGGAACTCGAAACTGAAATTTCAGACCTATTAGTAAAAATTTGTAACCTTTCATTAAAATCATCCATTTTACCTGAAGATTGGAGGATAGCTAATGTAACCCCAATATTTAAAAAGGGCTCCAGGGGCGATCCGGGAAACTACAGACCGGTTAGCCTGACTTCGGTGCCAGGAAAAATAGTGGAAAGTGTTCTAAGCATCAAAATCACAGAACATATAGAAAGACATGGTTTAATGGAACAAAGTCAGCATGGCTTTACCCAGGGCAAGTCTTGCCTCACAAATCTGCTTCATTTTTTTGAAGGAGTTAATAAACAGGTGGATAAAGGTGAACCGGTAGATGTAGTGTACTTGGATTTTCAGAAGGCGTTTGATAAAGTTCCTCATGAGAGGCTTCTAGGAAAAGTAAAAAGTCATGGGATAGGTGGCGATGTCCTTTCGTGGATTACAAATTGGCTAAAGGACAGGAAACAGAGAGTAGGATTAAATGGACAATTTTCTCAGTGGAAGGGAGTGGGCAGTGGAGTGCCTCAGGGATCTGTATTGGGACCCTTACTTTTCAATATATTTATAAATAATCTGGAAAGAAATACGAGTGAGGTAATCAAATTTGCAGATGATACAAAATTGTTCAGAGTAGTTAAATCACAAGCAGATTGTGATAAATTGCAGGAAGAGCTTGTGAGACTGGAAAATTGGGCATCAAAATGGCAGATGAAATTTAATGTGGATAAGTGCAAGGTGATGCATATAGGGAAAAATAACCCATGTTATAGTTATACAATGTTAGGTTCCATATTAGACGGTACCACTCAAGAAAGAGATCTAGGCGTCATAGTGGATAACACATTGAAATCGTCGGTTCAGTGTGCTGTGGCAGTCAAAAAAGCAAACAGAATGTTAGGAATTATTAAGAAAGGAATGGTGAATAAAATGGAAAATGTCATAATGCCTCTGTATCGCTCCATGGTGAGACCCCACCTTGAATACTGTGTACAATTCTGGTCGCCGCATCTCAAAAAAGATATAATTGCGATGGAGAAGGTACAGAGAAAATGACAAGGGGAATGGAATAGCTCCCCTATGAGGAAAGACTAAAGAGGTTAGGACTTTTCAGCTTGGAGAAGAGACGGCTAAGGGGGGATATGATAGAGGTGTTTAAAATCATGAGAGGTCTAGAATGGATAGATGTGAATCGGTTATTTACTCTTTCAGATAATAGAAAGACTAGGGGGCACTCCATGAAGTTAGCATGTGGCACATTTAAAACTAATCGGAGAAAGTTCTTTTTCACTCAACGCACAATTAAACTCTGGAATGTGTTGCCAGAGGATGTGGTTAGTGCAGTTAGTGTAGCTGTGTTTAAAAAAGGATTGGATAAGTTCTTGGAGGAGAAGTCCATTACCTGCTATTAATTAAGTTGACTTAGAAAATAGCCACTGCTATTACTAGCAACAGTAACATGAAATAGACTTAGTTTTTGGGTACTTGGCAGATTCTTATGGCCTGGATTGGCCACTGTTGGAAACAGGATGCTGGGCTTGATGGACTCCTTGGTCTGACCCAGTATGGCATGTTCTTATGTTCTTATGTACTAACTTTTTAATATAGCAGGAGAGAGAGATGTCATCCCCCCAGGTCCCAAAAAGCATAGAAAAGAATTTACTGGATTGTCAGGTCAGCAGAACAGCCAGAGGACATGCAGCAGAGACCAGAAATGATCCTCAGGGGGTGAGCAAGATGGCCGCTGCGTGAGGTAGATCGGAGGAACGCTCTCGCTCTGGGGAAAAATGTTTTCCTCGAAGATGCCTGCAAAAAGAAAGGGTAAAGTGCACTTGTACCCTTCCGAAGCCACTATGCCCTCAAACCAGAGATTAATTACGGCTTACCGATCTCTCCCGAACCAAGAAGTGGAGGGTGAAATCCCCGCTGCGACTGTCCTCGAGGGAGCAAGGGAATCGCCTGGGGAGGTAACCTTGAGCCCTCCGTGCCTTCAACCACCTCAGGCCCCGGGATTGTCTGGTTCCTCTCCCTCGCCCGGGGCGCCGAAAGATGACGTTGGTCGAGCGACCCCGGATGGTGGGGGCCAGAGAGAGGATTTGCCTGGTTCAGGCGGCGTACCGCCGCGTTTGGAGGAGCTGAATGGAGCTGGAGCAGGGGCTGGTTTCCTGACCTCGACACCGGACGATGAACCTGAAACGCTGGCTGGGACTGCGGGAACCCATGGGACAGCAACGGAGAGAGAGAGGACTTTGCCCATATGGAAATGGGTGAGTCTTTTCATATTCCTGCTAGACCTGAAGTGGTAACGCTTGAAGCGTTGTGGGACTTAATGGCTGGCCTAGGCCAATGCCATAAGAAGCAAGGGGGCAGAGGTAAAACATCTGAAAGAAAAAGTGAATTTACTGGAGGAAAAGGTGAAGAAACAACCTATCGAATTGAAGCAACAGCTTGGGAAAGTGGAATCTTCATTGGTCAAAAACTCTGACTGTGTTTCAAAAATTATAAAGGACTATAATTACATGAATAGGAGAATAGAACAACTTGAGAATTATAACAGGAAATTAAACTTACGAATGTTCAATTTCCCCAAAGTCTTAGGACAGGATTTTCTTATGACTTTGAAAAAATATATGTTGGAAATTTTAAAGTTTGAAGAACAAAATATTCCTGTGGTAAATAAGCTGAACTTTTTACCTATATTGATAAATTCAAGGAATAACCAAATTCAGTCAGAGGCTTTAGAAAATCTAACGCAATTCTTAGAAAATTCCACTGAAGACGTTCTCGAGTGTGGAACCCTGTTAGTAACCTTCTTTAATGAGGCTGATGTAAGCCTAATAATGCAGAGATACTTTAAAAATATCTCAGCTAGTTTCTTTTCCCAGCAAGTCAGGATTTATCCTGACTTTACTCGAGTTACTCAGGAGAGACGTCGTGAATTTCTAAAGTTAAAATCACAAGTAATATCTTTAGGTTATATTTTCCTGTTGAGATATCCATGCAAGTGTATGGTTAGATCGAAGGATGAATCGTTCATCTTTTTCATTCCAGAGCAATTAAAATCCTTTATAAATGCTGGGAATATAACCACCCCTTCTGTAATTACTATCTAGTCTTGAAGGTACATTGTTAGTAAGGATCGGACACGCAGCTTATATTATATAGTTATTGTTTAAGTACTCCCATTGTATTTCCTTTGTCTCACCCTTTATTTTTTTTTATTACCTTTATTGTGGGGGCACATAGATATAATTACCACAAGAAAGATTGAAAATCTATATATTATTTCTTGATATTGTTTTTCCTATATATTTGTTAAAAGATATATTCTATGTGAATCTCATTTTTTTTTCTGGAAGTAAGAATGATTACTTAAATGTAGTTGAAACTGAATAAAAAAAAAAAAGAAAAGAATTTACTGAAAGAGGAAGATGAATAATTGAAGTGATTTTGCCTCCTAGCTCCATCCATAAATCCTGCACATGTCTACATTAGCAGGATTTTCCCAAATATCTCTTGTCATAATAGGGATGTGTGACTGCTATCCGGGCTATTTGCAAACTCTTCAAAATATCCCCTAGATTTATCAAAATGCGTTATTAATGCATTGATGATGCCAGCATTAAGAAAAAAAAAGAGTATAAGCTCTCTGAGAGCAAGAGAGCACCTATATATAATGTTTCCCTATTAGTCAGGTATTTATATCTCAATAGGAGGGCCATCTAATAGCTCAAGGTGAGGTGTTGGTGCTGCTTTAGGGTTTAGGGGCCAATTTCTCATGTAGTGTGAGACTTATGAACAGCACACCTCAGTGAAGATTTGATGTCATTTGGAGTGAGGAAAGTATCACAAACATGCCATTTCTACTATGTTCTCTCATCCTAGTTGATGGACTCTATAAATAGGGTACCATCAAGCTAGGGTGAGATAACAGTACAAAATTTCATCTTTCTGAGACTTTCCTCACTCCAAATGACGTCAAATCTTCACCGAGGTGTACTGTGCTGTTTGTACATCTCACTCTACATGAGAAACTGGTCCCTAAACCCTAAAGCACCACCAACACATCAACTCCAGCTATTAGATGGCCCTCCTATTGAGATATAAATAGTTGCACACTGGGAGGCCCTGTCTAGAGGCTCTCTCTATCTCCCTCCCCTCCCTTCAAAAAATTTGCATTCATGCCATGAATTACTGTTCTTATCACTGGTGTTAATGTGTTATCGCCATAATGCATTTTAATGAATGACCCTATATATTTGCAAAAGCCGAATAAAGAGATTTGGAGCCACCAGAGCTGGAACCTCCTCTGCTTTCTACTGTCAGGCCCCTCCCCATCTCCATTTCCACCCACAACAGTTATTTAGCCAGGCCTCTACCCCAAATATAGTTACTTCAGTTTAGAGTAGCTGTGAGTCTGGTCAGTCTCCCATTTGGCTGCGTAGCTCCCGTTATTTCCTATGGGAAGAAAAATTAAATGTTAATTTTCTTGTTCTACAATGGAAAATACTGGGAGCCAGCCCTTGCCAATGTTTCCATTTAACCTAATCAGTTCTATTGGAATGGAAGCCAAAAATAGTCTCAGGAAAAAAGTTTGGAAAAAAACCCTGTTTCCAGTTATTTCCAGTTGCTTTTAAAGAGACAGTAGCAGGATGGCTGCAGCACAGGTGGCATTTGTCTGTTGAAAAGCAGTCCCGGCCTGCACAAGCATCTCCACACATTTTCTACACAAGTTCCCCCTGCCCCTCCCTATTCACACCTCTTTCTCACAATCACTCTCATACTATTGGGACCTACTCTGCACAATCCCGCACGCAGACCTCATCAGTCATAAACAAACCATTGAGCCAAGAAAAACAAATTGAAAAATACATCAAATGTAAAAAAATAATATTTTTTAATGTTTTAGAAATAAATTAAAACATATCACATTTTTTACCTTCCTGGTGTGGCAGGCAGGAAGGAAACCTTAGGGCATTCTAGCCTCGGAAGATATTATGCTAGCAAATGCATATAATGTCTATCGTCAAAATGGGTGAATCAGCCCCATTGTGAAAAGGATGCTAAGGTAGCATCAGAACTGTGGTTAGAGAGGAGGCAGCTTCCCAACTGCCCAAAGTCCATGGCTACTTTTCACCTGTACACTTTGCCCAACATTTCAAAGGGAAAGCATGCACGTACTGTTTCGTTGAAAATACATTTAGGAAGAATTTGAAGACTTGGCTATTCAAACAAGCCTTCCCTTAATCTGTAGCGGCACAAATATGCTGTAATTTTGCTGCCACTACGATTTAATCTCGCTATAATGAGGCTGCAATCACCTCCGCCATCCCTATTCTTACCTCCCCCCCCCCCCCCCCCCTCTTAGTTTTCCTATCTCCCCTCCCTACCCCGCATAGATCCTACCCAGTCAACCCTGTCCTTCCTTAAGAACTAAGTTAAGTTTGGAGTTTAGTTGTATTCTATTCTGTCTAAATTATCCTGAATTTGACTACTCCCTTGATATATTGGACGCCGGTTAAATAGGCGCTAATCCACCCCTAATGCAATTAGGGGATTGGTGCCTATTTAACGCGTGTCCAACGCGGAGTGAATGGGATAGTGCTCATCACATGCAAATGCATGTGAATGAGGCTATTACTCATTCACACCAAATGCAAAAAAATAAATGTCCGTCTCAGACACACATTTAGCATTGAAAAGAAGTACAGAAAAGCAGAAAAAACTGCTTTTTTGTACTTCTTTTAAAAATTTAAAGAAAAAAAAAAAAACTCAGCCAGCCGCATTAAGAAGACCGACACCGATATGCTCAGAGTCGGTTTTCTTAACCGGCCAGCTGCATTATGAAAACCGATGCCGATAAACTCGGCATCGGTTTTCATAACTGGTGGACTGCAGTTATGAAAACCGACGCCAAGTTTATCGGCGTCAGTGTTCATAACCGACAGACCGCCGGTAACCGCGGGATTGCATTAGCAAGGAGGTGCTAGGGTCGCGCCTCCTTGCTAACGCGACCCCCTAATTATAATATAGCATGGCGCCTCCTTTGCGGGTGCCATGCGCATGTTAAGAAAGCAGGCGCTGACTTTTCAGCACCCGCTTTCCGCACTTTTTTTTTTTTGCATCGGCCCTATTGTGATTTGTTTCAGTTCAATTCCTCTCATTCATCATCATCAAAGAACACCTCCAGTACTTTAAAATGCAACCCACACCCCACCCTCAAAATAGCAAATTAGCTTTTTACAAATTATTATTAGGCTACATCAAACATCTGGCACCTCCTCCCATCCTTGATCCATCCCGTGCATTTCCTCCTCCCTCCCAAGTTGAGAACCATTGCAGAGCAAAAGAGAGAAGTGTCTGTCCAAAAATATTTTGAAAGCAAAGGTTTCACATTCTACAAACTAATCCTAACTATTCTCTTGATTCATTTTATTTTTAGACAATTTTCGAAGGTCTAATGCTGGGAGCCATTTCAGTGTAAGTCTACAACAAAAATTATGCCGCTGTTCATTTTGTCACAATGTAGTGTTCCATGGTGTTTAATCTGTTATCATCTGTTTGGGGATTTTAGTTTCTTTGAAGCTGATGCAGTGATGTGGGCTGTCGGAGCAACAGCATTTGTGACCTTAGGTTTGTCCGTATTTGCCCTACAGACAAAAGTAAGTTTTAACTTAAGTCGATTTTAATTTAATAATTTATAGACCACCCTGCTTGACTCTTGTGTAACCACAATAAGGTGCTGAACAAAACAGAACATAAACCAAAACACACATGGCCACATAAAACATAACACATATGTATCAGCAAAAAACATCAGACCAAGACTGGAATAAACAAGCAATTATATAAGATAATTTAATTTAATAATCATCAAATCAACAATAAAATATCTGACCAGTCGTATTCAATAAGAAAATAATTTATTATTTTACCAAAAAATTATAATCTTTAATTCTTCTGCTAGTGAAGTAGTAGTACCGTTTTAGATTCTTCAGAATACCAACCTGCCTGTTTCTTGACTCTTTCAGTTCCATTTTAAGTTTTATTCCTATATATGAATTTGAGGGTTTTTTCATATAATTTTCTTCTTAGATTTTTGTACTTTTATTTTAAATAAAATTGTGTTCCCCTTTTATTATGACCACACCCTTGGTGTTGAAAAAGCTTTCTATTTTATTGAATCCCTCTTCACCTGTTTATGCTATAGATGTCTCAGTGTGCTGGCTGCATGGGACTCTATTGATTCACTCAGATTTGTAATGCTTAGCGTGATGAATGGCCTTATTCAGTAAAGAATTTTTCCAATAAGCACAGAAAAGGGAAAAAAATCATTTTTTAAGAAGGCTCTAAGTCAGATGAGCTATTAAAACTTTAAGTACTTTGACTCCTGGAGGTGCCAGGTACATTTTTAGAATCAAGGCCCTGTCCATGGATCCTTCCTGAATCCCTTTCCTTCTGTCTGCCCTCCAACTCCCACCCCAATGGCCCTTTCTATACCTCTCCTGCCTGCGCTTCCACCCATGATCTTATCCTAGTTCCTTTCCCTCCTTTCCTTTCACCCCTGGTCCCATCCTGAATCCTCGCCCTCCTGTCCCCCATGGCATCCTAAGCCCCCATAGCTCATTTCCAGGTTTATAGTCACCTATCATGGCCCCTTTCTGGGTCCTTCTCTCCCCTGTTGTCAGCTCCCACCTCTTGACTTGTGGAAGCTTCATCTCTTGACTTGTGAAAGCTTCATTTTTTAAGCTTCAATTAGTCAAAAAAACTGCACCCACTGCTTGACTTTTGCATGGTCCTTCAATCTCTTGTGCTCTGTAGCCTAGACTACTGTAACTTATTATACGTGGGGCTTCCCTGTCCTTCTAGATGTCCACTCCAGTTGGTCCAGAATGCTGAAGCACTCATTTTTGTCCGGCTCCAAAACACGTGACCATATCACACCAGTTCTGGTAGACCTACATTGACTCCCCATTAAATGGCAGATTCCATACAAGCTTGCAGTGATCATATTCGGTTTGCTAAATTTGGATCATCTTAGCTAAGTGAGTTCAATCTTGAAAGTCTACAGCCCTCCTAGAACCTTAAGATCAGCCCAGAGGAATCTACTGGAAGTCCCAACAAGTAAAGGTAGCTCACCTTAACATTACGAGGGACCAGGGCTTCTCTGCAGCAAAACCCATTTTGTGTAACTCTTTTCTTAATGAAATCAGAATACAGCCGTGTGTGAAAACTTTCAAGAGGGCTCTAAAGATACATTTTTTCAAGAAAGCCTTCATTGAACAATGAGCAAGGAATGTGTGATTCCTCTATCCCAGTTTTGTTTAATGTGCTGATTGTTTTGATGTTTATTTTTATTATGAATGTTCTCGACTGTTAACTGCTATGAAATCTATGATCTATGTGGGATACAAATTTTAATAAACTAAACTAAACTTGACAGATTTGGGACCTGGGATTAGCAGTATTAGGTGGAAGAGTCAATGCAGGGCCTATAGGAGGCACAAACTCACAGGCTGTGCAGCAGCTCTGCCCCTTCCATGGGTTTCCCTGGCAACAGGAATCACATGCAGTGGGAATGGGTGGGGCTGCTGCAGAGCTTGTGAGTGCATCCTTCTGACAGGCCCTGCACTGATTTTTCCCTCATATTGCTGCCCTGGGCACTTAGGGTGCTGGGGCAGCTCTTGCACCATTCTTCTTCTTGGACCCCTGTACTGTCAACTTGAGCAGAATTTAGGCCACTGTTGGCATGCACTTACAGGCTAATTTTAAAACGAGCGTGCGTGCACCCATACACCCATATATTGGCATGCGAGTGGAGATATACAGAAACTTAAATCAGGCATGCACTTGAGCATGCATGATTTAAATTACATCTACCACGTGTAAGTATGCTCCTAATTTTAAGAGGTTACTTGCGCAAACCTACTTTGTAGAGATGTTTCGGGTTAGAATTTCGTGTTGGACTTTGTTTGGGGGCGCCCCCCACGGGAATTTCATTTTTCCTGTGGTTAGAGGGGGGGTTCAGGGGCCCCGATTTTCGGGTTAGTGCGCACTAACTCCCGATCATGCGCACTAACGTGGCAGAGTTAGTGCGCACGATCGGGGAGTTAGCGCGCACTAACCCGAAAATGAATTTTTTCAGAAATTTCAGAAAAAATTCAATCGTTTTTCGGTTCTCCTGAACCATTCCGAATTAGGCAATTTTGTTGAAATTGCCTAATTCGGGAAAAATGATTGCACATCCCTACTACTTCGTGTATCTCCCATAGGTCTTTGCCGGCTTTAAAAGTGTATGGAAGCAGATTTTAAAACATACTCGTTTGAGGGACATTCCCATTTTTTTTCCAAATAGTCCACCAGTTTGCCCAATCTCGAGGTCATCCAGACCCCTCTGGTAGTTCATCCTGCAGGCTCCTCAGTTGACCCAGAACCCTCACCCTGTCCTGTAAACCCTAAAACCCAGGATCTGAAGACTTGCTCCTCATCAGGACCAGCAGTAATGTTCTGCAGTTTTAAAGTACAGAGTTACGTGTGTAAGTGTTGGCCCCGCCCCTTTTCTGCACCCTTATTTTTGGCCGCTCATATACGCGGCTCTTAAAAACTGCATTGCTCATATGCCCCTCACATATGCACATACATGGGCATTTTTGTGCTAGCAAAGCTTTTAAAATCGACCTCATAGTTTTCATTTCTGGACCACATTTGGCCTGAGCCCCTGGGAAGCTGCCTGGTTCACTCATTCCAGTGGCAGATACTGCCAGTATATCTCTCTTCAGTAGTGAAATAAATTAGAATGAAAAAGGAGAGTTGAATCATTTTGTCTTAACTGCTAATTATTGAAAAATATGTTGTTAGTATTGCTGCTTTAAAAGAAAACTGCTCTCTCTATCCTGTGCAGCATTTCAAAAGAGTACAGACACCTAGTAATGCACGTCATCCTTAAACGTAATTTTTCACCTACGTTAGCTGTCCTGCAGGTCTTTTAAATCCCTGGCCATAAGCAAGTAATATCACCAAGAGATTACTTCATAGTCACTGGAGCAGTCTCATGATGCCAGTAAGTGACATGACAAACTGCACCAACTGAGGTTTTAATATTAAAAAAAGAAAGAATAATATATGTAGGATCTTCATTTTCAGTTATTTTATTTTACTTTCTCCAACAATGTATCAATGTTTATTGTAATCAACAAAAACAGGAGAAAATCAATAGGGAAAAAAAAAAATGAAGTAATTTATTCCCACTGATTTCTGTCATTTGGTTGGTAATAATAAACACTGATAAATTTCCAGGGAAAATAAAATAAAAGCTGAAAACGAAGGTCCCTAAATATACGGCACATTACTTATATGAGCTGAGTGACCTTTTACGGCTTGGGGACAGGGAAATACCTACTGTATCTGAACGTAACTTGTTCTGAGCTGCCAAGGCATAGGTGTGAGCTAAATTTTAAAAAAAGGAATTTCAAGGCATGGCTGAAGAGCTGGTATGAGGAAAAGGGGTTTGGATTTCTTGTGGACTGGGACTCTACCTGGAGGGATACAAGACTTTGGGGTACATATCTGAAGAATATCCGAATAACTTAGCCGGATATAACTTATCCGGCTAAGTTCCGTGGATAGTCAGCGGCACGGCTATGCCACTGAATAATAATCCTGTAGAAGTCGCTATTAGCCATTTACGTTTAGACCTGTTATTGAGCAGGTCTAACTTAGACAGACAACTTATCCTGCTAAGTCTCAATATCGCTACTTAGCCAGATAAGTTATCCGGTTATGTAGCGCTACCCCGATCCACCCACTGCCCACCCGCAACGTTCTCCGGCTAATAAGTGACTTATCTGACTATCCAGCAATCACTACATATAAGCTGATATTCAGCGGCTGCTAGATAGACGGATAAGTCCTACTTATTCAGCTATCTGCTGTTTGAATATTCGGCCCCATATGTTAGTGATGGGCTTGTATTTGTCCGAGAAGGGAATCATAGACCTAGGTGAACAGTTCAGATCATACATTGCCAAGAGTTTAACTAGATGAGGATGGTGGTGGATGGAAGCTGACTGAATAAGACCACCAATCCTGACAAACTAGAGAGATAAGTGAAGAAACACACAAAAGTGGAAATCCCAGATTGTCATCGGGGGAACAGGGAAGTTAAGGAGGGTAGGTATGAAGAAACATCATCTAAAAGGCTATGTGTACAAATGCTCATTGTCTGGGGTAATAAACTTCCAGACCTGCAGATCCAGAGGCAGATCTGGATTTTGTAGCTATCTCATAGTTGTGGCTTAATGAGTTCCATAGCTGGAATATGGCTACAATCTGTTCAGGTAGAGCAGAGCAAGCAGAAAAGGGGGAAGAGTGGCACTTAATTAAAAAAAATAATAACATTAACGCAACTGAAATGCAGCGGGTTACAGGAAAAGAGGAAGCACTGTGAGCTCTCTTGGAAAGGGGAAATGATCTTGAGAAATGACCATTTCCACATCCATAATCCACAGACCTCCAGCACGGGCAGAAGGGTTGAAATAACACACGTACTTTTAGGCAACGTTAGAAGAGGTGTTCCCAGGGGCGTATTTTCAGTAGGACTGGAATATAACTTGCATAGATTTTCTTCTCAAGTCTACATGTGTTATTTTACAGAGAAAATCTACCCACACAAACATACAAGAGCAATTGTCTGTGAGCATTTTGTATCTGTGGTAAGATGCACCTGTTTTCCCTTTTACAAACTTCGCGCAAAGTTCGCAGTTAAAAAGTACCTGAAGGCTTTTCCCCAGTGCAGACAGTTTGAAAATTGCCCCCATGGTGATTTGCCCGAAGTCATAAGCATCAGTGGGAGAAGCCAAATTTGAATCCAGGGCTTTTGGTTCTCAATCCATTATTTTAGTCCATCAGCTGCAGGAAAATTAGGACTGAGATTCAGGGCTCTAGTCCAGAGTCGCTTCTCAAGCAACTGGTAACAGAGCCCACAAAGGAGGGAGGTAACACTGGACCTGGTACTTCCAAATGGGAAAGCGTTTCTAAATATCATCGATTGTGGCCATCTGAGAGCCTAGTGATCCCCAAATCGGTCACACATGGGTCCTGGACTTCTGCAGTGCCAACTTTGTTAAGATAGAGAGTCGCTGGCAGGGTGGGAACATTCTTGTGAAGTCAAAAGACAGTGGGCAAAACTAAAAGCAGCCATTGTAAGGGCAACAATTCTTTATGTTAGGAAGATAAATAAAAGAAAAAGGGAAAAATAGTACATCTAGTTTTTAAAAGAACTAAATTAGTGTAAAAATATTACCATTCAGGAGGTACTTAGGATCTCAGAAAGATGAGTTCTGGGGATAAATATCTGGAGAAGCTGAGGAAGCAGGGAAGGCAGTCAGAATAGGAAAGGGACAAGCTAATGCCATAAAGCAGGTTGATGATTTTACTTTCAGATATATTACCGAAAGGAAGAAATGCAGTGATGGGATTGTAAGACTGAAGTGAAAAGAAGTAATGTCGGTGGTGACGAGTTAAAAGTAGAAACATTGAACATACCCTTTTGTTCAGTTTTCAGTGAAGAAAGGGTGGAGAAGGAGAACTGATCATTTGCCAATGCAACGTATAGTACAGTAGTACCGTATGTTGTTTACCAAAAAAAAGAGGGTTTGCATGGACCTGGTAACACTGAACATGAACAAAGCAATGGGGTGAGATGGGATACATCCTAGGATATTGATGGAACTCAGAGATTTTGACAGCTCCACTGACAGTTCTGCTTAGTTGATCTTTGAAAAGTGGTTCCAGAGAACCTGAGATGGGCAGATGTCATCCCACGTCATACAAAAGATGGGTGCAGGGATGGAGCTGGTAACAATGAACCAATTCTCTTTGCGTATACTTGATTTCTGTGGTTGACGCAGGGTGTTTTGTGTAGGTTGAAGACTGGTTCTTCTATAAGAAAACCACCGGAGCCTAATTCAGAAGCTTTGCCTTCGGCAGTGTGGCTTTAATAATGCTCAGTGCCTTCATAAAGCAATTATGCTGCAATCAAACTGTAACAAGGTGAAATAGCCTTTACAATCTTTCCTGTGTCTAACTGGAGCCAGCTTCCAAGTTGCTGCATACCTGGAATTGGGGGAAGCTGCAGGAGTACTGCTGCCAGCTTCAGCTGAGCTCTTGTAGAGGAGTTTTTCTCTTATTCCTGGTAATACCATATTGGCACCCCATCCCCTCTATTTCTACTTACCTGAATGCCTATGTTGCACTTCCAGTATGCAAAAGAGGGTTATCACATATCGCCCCAGAGGTAGTGTTAACACCCTTTTAGGGTAACCCCATGGTCACTTGGCACCCGACAGCCACTGCACAGCTTCACCTGCGTACATGCCCCCTACAGTGGCAAATCTCCTGATTGCAAACTCAGGTCCTGCTTACTTCTGGACATGTGCCCTGCCCTGCAAGTTATCCCCTTAGTGGGTTCTAGGGACATACCGGCGCCGCAAAACCCAGGGGTCACACAGTTCCCTAAAATGACGCCTACAGCCCAAGCACAAAAAATAGCGGGATCACTCTGCAACTCACTTCTCTGGGTCACGGAGCAGCCACAAACAGGCTAAGAACTTTATTAATACAGAGGAGACAACAAAGAAAACGGATTATACAAATAACATAATCTAGTGCAAGTTCATTATCACTAGCCAGTGGTCAAGGAATCTCTGGTAAAGGTAATGAGGGCACCGGGCAGCCTTGACTGAGCAGGACCGCAGTGATAAGGCTGCATTGTGCTTCCTGGATGGCGTGGGGAAACCTGCATGGGTCTGAGGTTGCAACCCTAAAGAGGACACAATGGATTCGGGGTTGGGTTCCAAGGGTGAATTTTATCTTCTTGGGGTAAATCTGCACACAATCACTACTGGGCAGACTAGATGGGCCTCTTTGGTCTTTACCTGCTGTTATTTATTATGTTACTATGTATATCAATTTCAGTTTTGGTTAAATTAATGGAGTCACTACTATTGCAACAGTAGTGGTTCAGCTCCAGCAAACCGAACTTAAGACAACTTATCTGTTGTATTTTATCCATTAGGGTAAAATAAATGCAGATATCTAGTGAATAAGGCATGCAGAAATCCAAGAATATCTCACCCCCAGTACATGAAGAGGAACGGGCTGAGATCTGATGAGCACTAAACAGGAGATAAATCTCAGAATGATCATATCTGTTAATTTCAAGATATCATAATACTGCCACAGGCCATAGGGATATTAGGGAGCATAGGGAGAAGTATAACCAGTAGAAAAAAAAAAAAGAAATGATCATGACTTTGTACAAATCATTGGTGAGATCTCATCTGGAGTATTGTGTCCAATTCTGTATGCCACATCTCCAAAATAATGTAGAGTAGAGGTAGTCCAGAGAAAGGCTACCAAAATGGTGCAGAGTCTGCACCAAAAGCCCTGTGAAGTGAGATTCAAGGACCTAAATAAGTAAAGGACAGAGGAGATGAGTGAGCAGGGACATATGACAGAGATATTCAGATACCTCAAAGGTATAAATACTGCACAAGAAGCAAATATGTTCATTGGAAAGAATGTTGTAGAACTAGGGATCATAATATGAGGCTCAAAGAGGGTAGACTCAGGAATAACATAACAAAGTACTTCACAGAGAGAGTGGTGCATACATGAAACAGCCTCCTAGTAAAACCTAAACAACATCAGAAGTCAAGAAAGCACGTGACAAGCACAGAGGATCCTTGGTTGCAATGAAATGAAGGTAATATCAGAGATCAAGTAGACAGGGCAAGAATGGCAAACACCCTGGATGCCAAGCCAAGGGAAGGGAGGAGGCACCACATCATCCTTTTGAGGGAAGGGGAAGTGCTAAGCAGGGCTTTATGTGTGGGGGAATGGCGTGAAACGCAGCTCCACCACTTCCTTTCAGACTTAAGAGGAAGAGCAGCAGGAAGTGTTCTGCACGAACCCCTCTAGGCAGCCTGCAGAGAAGAGGGGCAGAGCGGAGTGCTGTTCTTCAGGGAACAGGAGGAGAGCGTGAGATCCTGAAGCAGTCACTGCAGACACAAAAAGGGGTTGAGTTAGCACAAGTCTGAAACTCGTGAGCAGTAATGCCCATCATGAACGCTTCAATGCTGGCTACTATGCTACTGCTCACAAGTTTCAAACCTGTGCTAATTCAACTCCATTTTGTGTCCATAACCTGTGCCTTAATTTGTGGTGGAATGACCTAGAACAGTGTTCTGCCACCTTTTTTTCTGAGACCTGAGGGAGTGGAGAAGGACCCATGGTGTAAACCAGTTCTGGTGGGTGAAGGATGACTGGAGGTTGAACACTGGTGGGGGCTGGGGATGGAGATCACTGGGGTAAGGATGAGGAAGTGTTTGGGAAAAAAAGTGCCTGGCTCCACCACCTCTGACCGGTCACATCTGCCCAAGGCACCACTCTTCACATTCCTCCCCCTCCCCTGGTTCCATTTCCTTTTTGTCTACAAATTAAACCCTGGCACTAAAAGCAACCCTTACCCGGGCCACCATTTTGTTCAGAGTCTGCTTTGCAAGTAGAAACTGTGGTATTACCACAGGAAAACAAAATAGGTAGATTGGATAGGCCTTGTGGTCTTTATCTGCTTTCCTCTTCTACGTGTCTATGAAAGGTGGAGGGAATGCTAAAAAGAACAGTTAAATTCTGAAGGATTTGTACTGAGGGCCTTCTCCCATTTGGTGACTCTGGGATGCATGCTTAGTATATCTGGCCCATTGTTCATCATTTTATTGGACACATGGTAGGTGGGGCCCCTGAGCATTATTGTACAACATGAATGTAACTGTTGTTTTATTCTGTTTGCCACAATTATATTTGAGTATCATTCTTCTTTCTAACGATGCTTGATGCCTGCTGTAATTGTTGTCTGCAGTGGGACTTCACCATGGCCTCCGGGATTATGGTCGTCGTTCTTCTGGCGCTATTAGCTTTTGGACTTCTTTGTGCCATCATAAGATCATTTGTGAGTATTTCACTTTATATGGTTCAAATAACATTATTCTAGCTGAGCTGAACCAGTCTAATTTTAAATGACCGAGAAAAGGATTTTAGGAGATTTTATGTTACATTGCATTATTATCTTACTTTGGACTAGAACACTGATTTAGAGCTAGTTACATGGTTGTCAACCGCAACCCAGAATGGGTGCTGAGTCTGTATAGATTTCGACTGGCCCTGGTTCTGCCACCGTCCTGATGGTGATGGCTAATCCTAAGAGACACCAGAGGGGTTCCAGCAGTGAGGCTGGCAATGCTGAGCTCCTGGGGAGACTCCTGCACTGCTCTAGCTGTGAGATTTTGGCTAGAAGCACCAGATAAGCGAGAGAAAAAAATATAAACCAGACCACATGCTTGTTTATTTAAGGAGATTCCTTTAGTTCTGAATTTCTTGTTAAATGAAATAAACAGCTAGTCTGAAGGCCTAGTAGTTAGTGCACCACGTTACCAAACAGGTGCAATTCTTGGCTGAGCATCCTTTTGCTCCTGGCATGCAGTGCCTTCTCAGCTACTGAAGAGAAGGCAGGGCTAAATACTGCTTTTAAGGCAATACCAGGAGAAGAGCAAGCTCCATTTCATTAAAAATAGGCTAATCCAGTCCTGCTTTTGCCCCATGGTGTCCCAATGTTTTGTAGTTTTGCTTTTCTTAAGAAAGCATTTTTTTTTAAATTTGGTTTCGGTTTTCATTATTTAAACATTTCTTTTTCATTTTAAATAAATGAAATAAAAGAAACAAACAATAAATAAAAGAAATTAAACATTAAAGCAGATAAGTCCACAGAAAGTTTTTGTATTTTTTCACGCTTTTTTGTCTTTGTTGATTTTGACTTGGTTGTGTATTTATTGCTATATTTGTTTTTTATGTACATCGCCCAGGATATGGGCAATTAATAAATTCAAATAAAAGATAAAGATAAAAACACTTCCTGTGCAAACTCCTAAGAATATTTTTTTCTGTAAGTGATAACGATGCAGGTCAAAAGTGCTTGCATTTCATTAATTTGAGGGAGCGTGCTACGATTTCCAAGGCATTACCCCAAAGGTGTTTCTGGTTTTTATTTTGAAGGATCATTTAATCTGAACACATTGCAGGTGTCTGACTTGATGTTTTGCATTCAATCCCTTCATCCCTGACACTTTTTCCCTTCTCTCTTGTCCCTCCCAGTGGTTACAGATAGTTTATGCTTCCCTGGGGGTGCTCATCTTTGCTGTGGTAAGTCTCTCCTCTTCATGTTAATGATCTTAAAAAGAGATGCCCTTTCTCCAGGAGAAGAGAGAGGAACTGATGGCTGTGCATACAGTACCAAAGCTGCTGAACATCTTTAAAAGAAGTTTGCAAACAATTTTGAGGAACCTCGAAAAAATTCCAAACGTTCACCAAAATGATTTGATGAATCTCTCTGCAGGATGAATCTCTCTTCCCTCCTTCCAACCAGTGTTTTAGTTATCTCCCCCAACTGATGAGGTATATCTGTCTCTCCCCTAATGCCTCTGCTCATTGCTCAGCCCCCTCCTAGCCATGTGATACTTAGAGTTACCAACTGGCTCCAGATTTTCAGGACAGACTGAGATCCAGTCCTGGTTTTACCCCATAGCATGCTGGGACTTATTCTGATTTCCCTATTACATTCCCTTAGAAAATCAAGACTTTAAGTACCTGCATGTAGGGAAGTAAAGCCAGGACTGAATCTCAATCTGTCCTGAAAATCTGGAGCCAGTTGGCAACCCTAGTGATACCAAATCTTGCCATCTTCCTGCTCTTACGACCCATGATACTGTTGAGCCTACCCTCACCATCTCCTTGATGATGATCCCCCCACAATGGGGTGAAAGTGAGAGAGGGTTCACAGCTGTCAGCTTGAAGAAGGAGGGGTGCGAGGCAGAAGAAAAGCTTAAGTCAGGCTCAGCATAGGGTGGAATGACAGAGCTCATTAGTGGGGGTGAGAGAGAGGGAGGTAGGACTTGGTGGCATCAGCAGGGAAAAGGAAAAGGGAAAAGAGATCAGAGATCTTTATTAGGTTTTCCACAGATCTGCTGAGAAAAATATGATGAATTTACTCAAAAGATGTGGGGACAATCCTGAAAATTCAATTAACCAAGCATGAATTCCCTGGTTTAAATTTGGCCTTGACATACTCACACAGCTCCTACAGCTATTGAAGGATGCAGTAAATAACAGCTGGGGATATATTAAGCTGGGTAGGCAAATTATGGTTTTATAGAGGGGGAGCAGAGCGCTATTCCCCCTCTGTAGTTTTCCTTCCCCGGCAGGTATCCTCATTCCCACCCACCACTGCTCTTTTGCTCTCAGTCTCAGATGGATGCTGGCAAGCAGCCCTTACCTTTGTTTCCAGTTGAACCAGCCTATAGCGAGGGAGCCTCAATGCAGGACCAGAGTCCAGGTCTTAAGATCTTCTTTTCCAGGAGTCAGTCTCCAGGTAGTCTCCAGGAAGTTTGTGCATGTGTAAATCTGCTGCAGACTCTAGGGATATGCAGACAATTTTTAGCTTGTTATGCTTCTGTTTGGTTTGTTTTGTTCAGGGCTTTTTTTTTTTTTTTTTTCCATTTTGTTTGTTCTTTTTTGTTTTTGGTATATAGTGCGTGTTGATTTGCAAAGAAAGCACACTAGCCACCAGCCCCCTAGCATCCCCCTGAAAACTGTTAGGCCAGATGCCCCATCTCCCTCCCTCCCACCAGAAGCCACAAGCGCATGCAGCACTGACTTATCCTTCCCACCTGCCCAAAGTGAAAATCAGTGCTGATCCCCTCCCCCCCCCCCCCCTAAACCCAAGAAGTCCCCACCTGTAAAGGATGCAAAGCCTAGCTGAGAGGACACAGGCTTTGGTCCTGCCACCTAGGCATGATCTAGCATTGTTCTGACAGCAACGCCCGACAGCATTCACTGTCACTGTCAGAGCAACACTGGACACTTAACTGGCAGGACCAAAACTTGGGTCCTCATGGCTAGGAGGTGGGACTTCTTAGGAGTAAGGGAGCAGTGTCTGGCTCTGATGTGCATGATTGTGGCATCTGGTGGGAGGAGGATGTCTGGCCCCAGCATTTTTAAAGGGGCGAGCTGCAAGGGGGCTTCTGGAGGGCTAGCAGCTCCCCCCCCCAGCATAACAATTTTATATTGCCGGAACAAGAAGGGATGCCAGGGGCTGGCTGCTCCCCAGCAAAGTGGCGGCATAATCCAAACATAAAACTATTTGAAAATAAAAAAAAAATATTTTTTTTTTAGAAAAGTTCAGTTGAATTGTTGGTTTGTTTGTAATGAACCAAACTGAACATCAACTCATTCGTCATGTTTTTCCCATTCAGGAAATGCATATCCCTAGCAGATTCTACATGAGCACTGCCCAAACTTGTATCCAATATGACACCATTTTAACACTTGAAAATGCACAACCTCAGATTATGATGAAAACAAATTAGAAGACCTCCCTTCCTTATCCATCTTTCCTGAAGAGAGAAGGCCATGGTGGCCAGAACAGTTACAGTGATAGCAGAAGCAATGGGAAACAGCACTTGCCCACAGGCTCTGGCCCTCCACAAGGATTTTCCTGTCTAACAGGAAACCTTTCACGCAGAAGGGACCAGGAGCCGCGCGCGCACCCTGGTGAAGGCTGACGCAGAGATCTGGAGGGAGGGGGCAGGGCATCGCAGACCTGTTTCTTGTGTCCTGATGCTCTGCACATTTGTACAATGCAGTGGACTCTAGCCACTGATTTTAAGAGCCCATATTAGGTTGCAACCAACCAGTTTGGGAACCACTGCTCTTGTCTACCCTGGTTGTTTCAATCGCTGACTTGCTGCAGCCTGACCGTGACAGGGAGCAGAAGCATCAGGGAGCCGAAATTCAGTTGAAACTGAAAACTAGTTATCTCAGTGGAGAACAGCTAAGTATCAGGCTTTTAAAGATACAGTTCATACCAAAGTTTCTTGGCGGCAGAAACAACTGAAAGTTACATGACACGAGAACTGAGCAGTGAGCGACAGGATGGGCTGGGCTATGCCTAGGCCCCCACGGGTTCCAAAACGTACATTAAATACAATAATCTGTCTGACTCCAAGCAATGGTTGATTGGACCATGAGACATCAATTCCCTGTCTGGTTTTAGAAATGTCATGCTATGCAATGTTCATGTCTCCAGCTGCTTATAAAGTAATCATGCACAAAACTGTGCATCTTCCAAACTTCCCCCCAAACAAATGTTTCCTGATCATAGCAATATTCCCCTCTGCACCGTGCATTGTTTTGTCAGCCAGTACGTGCTTTAGACTAGTGTTTCACAACCTTTTGAAGCCCAAAGCACACCTACATTAATATGATGTTTGGCACGCCAGACTCCATGCAGAAAGCAGTGCGGACTCATAGGGCCAAAAGAAGGGCTGGAGAAGCATCGGAAGCCTACCAGTCTCTCTTCCAAATTTCTAATCAAAGGCAGAGAGAGGAGGCAGAGACACAGATGAACCCGTCACAATGGATCAGCTCTCTCTGTATACACATTGCAGGTCACAGGAGTAGCTGGGGTTGTATGGGCGACCAGGTTAGTTACCTCGGCTGCAGCATGTGACTGCCAGAGCTCCTTCACTGCTGCTGCATCCAACACTCACGAGTAAATCACATCCGGAGCTCAGTGCATGCTCTCCCCTCCCCATCGCACACAGCCTGGGGATAGGACAGAGGCTCAGGCTAGGGAAGATGAGGCGATGCTGTGTGAGTTGCCTGCTGCATAAAGTTTAGTCCGGCTAACCGTGCTGCCCATTAATTACCATGCTCTGGGGCTCATGCTTTAGCTAGGAAGAGGCACGCATGCTTACATGTGTCCTCAGACAGGAGCTCCTGTACACTGGTATCTCTTCTTGCTGTGAGGTGCTTGGAGCAGAGCCCAGATTCTGGCCTGGGGCTGAGCATCAGGCAGTGGTGCTTTTTCCTGATCAGGTCTGAAGGCACACCAGTAAGGCCATGGCACACTGGATGGGAAACACTGGTTTAGATTTCTGTCAGGGTTTGTTTAAAGAATGACATTGCCTGAACAAAGGATTTCAGTGGTCTTGAGACCTTGCATATTAAAACATTTGTTAATCTAGTTAAGGGATCATCTCTATCCTGTGACTTTGCTGCTTTTAACAATTGTTATATTTGATGAAGTAACACTCTACTCCCTTTCTATTGACTGAAATATGGAGGTCAGGGTGTGAAGTTTTATGTACTTTTAAAAAAATGCTATTTTTTTTTAATTTTCTTTTTTCTTTTTTTTTTAATAGGAGGTTTATTCCTCCTGCTTTGGGAATGGTTGTAGCATTGTCATTGTGTCGCCCCCCTGGGGGTCAGGTGGCAGGATAGCAACCATCCTATATTGTACAGGTTCTCAATATCAGGCAAAAGGCCAAAACAAGAAGGGACTGTCTGCAGCTCATGGCTCAGACCCCACACTTGGGATCTTAGGCAGAAAGAGCCCACCTAGAAGTCCAGTGCTAACAAAGGCCTTTTGCTTCTTCCCTTTCTCCTCTTCTGCCAGTACTTGGTGGTGGACACCCAGCTCATGATGGGAGGGAAGCACCGCTACAGCATAGACCCGGAAGAATACGTCTTTGCAGCGCTGAACCTCTACCTGGATATTATAAACCTTTTCCTCTTCATCCTGCAAATAATAGGACTGTCGCGCTAGAGGGCACGAGTGCAAGATGATCTGGATGGCAGCTGTTGAAAGCTAAATGCACTGATGGGCAAGGCAAAATGCCCGGACTGAGGGGCAGGGTCCTGTTCCACGCGTCTGTGGGACGCACCGTAGCACTGCATGTAGGGAAAATAAACATAAGTCTTCAGAAGGAAATGCTATGACTCAGCTGTCTTTTTTCGTTAAGCCACGGGAAGAGAGAAATCAAGAGTGCTCACAACCTTTTATAGATAATTTCACATTAGTGTGCCCAGTGAGTGGTGTTCACCCTAAACGCAGGCACCTGGGTTCTTTTTCCTAAAAGGTAAATAAAAAAAGCTGTTGAATTGGAGCCCAGGAGGGGAGGGACCCTTGACTATCTACCTTTACCACACAACTGGCACTTCACACAGAGCCTGGGTGTGCCCAAGGACTCGCCCTTTAGTTCAGAGGCAAAGCTAAGGGAGAGATTTAATGCACACGACAGTCCATTCGCCTCCTGCTCTTCTGTGAGAGAAGTGCAGGCTTCCAAATAGGTTTAGTTCAGGTTTTGGATGTCTGGCACCAGGACACAAGGGACATCTTTTTGTTTGGATCGGCCCAAGAGATTAAAGCCAGCAGCATGTTACTCTCTGGCCACCTTCCTAAAATACAGGTGGTGGTGGTGGTGGGGGGGGGGGGGGGGGGGGGAGTGTTTCTTTCCCCTCCCACAGCAGCAAGATCACTGTTTGATCAGGGAGGCCATTTCCCAAGTGGAGTCTACTCACAGCTGCCATGGAAATGCTCAGGTCCAGATTCCTAGGCAACTGCCTGGGAGGTGCCACAGTGGAAGGGGCGTCTCCTCCTCCATCCTGGTGGCACTTTCGTCTAAGCACCACTCAGCACGAGCGCAGCAGGGTTCTGTCGGGCCTGCCTCCTTAAAGGCACACAGGTGGGCCAGCAGCCTTTGGAGACCTGTAAACTTGCCCTGCACCTTTTAAGGAGGAGAGTCCAACACCAGCTGGGCGTTATTTGAGGCAGAGGGCTGCCACATGGAGGAAGAGGCATCCCTTTGTGTTTTGGTGCTTCCTCAGGGTGGGGGACTACTTTAACCACAATATCCTGGGTCAGGGTCCCCTCACCCCCCCCCCCCCCCCTTCCTCGGGGCAATGAAGAGGAAACGCCATCCCTGAAAATACAGGTAAACTTGATCCACCTGTAGTTTAAGATTACAGACTGTGAAAAGCCGTGACCAGAATCGTGGGGGTACAGAGACATGCTGAATCCTCACAGAGCCTCTATATTTTTCTGGCGTCCTTTCACACAGGAAAGCACAACAATGTTTTGGAGCAGTATCTAGACTTCTCTCAGGGTCTGGGTCGTGGTCTACCCTCAGCTGGCACAGGGTGTACCAGGTGAATCCAGATGGTGGACTGGACTATTCCATTTCCAATGAGAAGGTATAGATTTACTTAAGTTAGACAAAGGGATTTTACATTAAGATCACCTTTTTTGCTACTTTTTAAAATGTGGTTTCTTCAAGATTTCTGTTTTAATATATTTAAGAAACTTCACTTCATAGATAAAAAAAAATTTGTGGACAGAGCTAAATAACATCAGGCTGGAGCTGCACTGCTCCTCCCCAGGATGCCACGTTCAGATGGGATATTGTATGGACTTTGAGAAGATGAGTTTTAAGAGCCCAGGTGTTGTCACAAAGGAGTGAAAATATTAGTGTAGCTCCTATCTCAATCTGCTCCCGAGAAGGAGAAGATCAGGATAGGTGTTCATGGGGAAGTTCATGGCCCAGCGCAGGCCCCATGATGACCCAGGGCTCTTGCACAGGAAGGGAAAAGATTTAATGCTTCAAGGCCCTGAGGGGTTTTTCCTCACTGGAGCTCTTCTGATCATTAGCCCAGCCCAAGGTACCAAAACATGCCATGCAGACACCAGGCCTGTTCAAAGATAAAAGTTATTTACTGGCATTGATTTCAGCTATAACGAGGTCCCAAAATAGTCACACAGGACTGGCTAGTGCACAAATCATGACAAAAGTCCAAAAAATACATCTGTCACTTTTAGCAGCAATACACTGCACTCCGAATACAGGCCAGGAACCCTCCTCCCAACTACCTGCTTTGAAGGCAGCTCTCATTTTATCCTCTCAGAAACTTCACAAACTCTGGGCAGCTTCTAGCTGACCACTCTGCAACCATGAACTCCTTAGGATTCTTCCCTCAAATGGGCAGCCTCCTTTTTCCAAAACTCCCACAGGGGGCGTGGAGGAAGACACAAAAATCCCTTCTCAGTAAGCACAATTTTAAACTCTTCCGATTCCTTACCTCTTCTTCTTTACTTCAGTTCACTCGGGGCTCTCTCTGTTGAACCCCAGCTCCTCCCTGATTACTGGATGCCCCTCCCTGGGTCTCCACCCATATCACTGACCAGGAATTCTTTCTTCAGACTCTCCTCAGTTGTGGGAAGGGTCCACGCCTGGTACTTTCCCTGTGAAACCACACCAGAACCATGGGGAAGTGCAGGCCTGGATTTGCCAAAAGGCACACTAGACCTGTGCCTAGGGCAGCAAAATTTTAGGTGGGGGGAGGGGGGCACAGCAGGCCAGCCGAAGATTTTCTGCCTCTCAGTTCTGCTCTCTCACTCAGCAGAGAACAGCAGCCTTCTGGTCGTTACCAGAAGATGTGGTAAAGGCAGTTAGCATAGCTGGGTTTAAAAAAAGATTTGGACAAGTTCCTGGAGGAGAAGTCTATAAACTGTTGTTAATTAAGTTGACATGGGGAATAGCCACTGCTTATTACCAGCATTAGCAGCATGGGATCTATTTAATGTCTGGGTACTTGCCAGGTATTTGTACCCTGAATTGGCCACTGTTGGAAGCAGGATGTTGGGCTTGATAGACCCTGTCTGACCAACTATAGCAACTTATGGGGCCGATGCAATAAAATTTGCAGAAAGCGGGCACTGACTTTTCAGCGCCCGCTTTCTTAGCGCGCGCATGGCGCCCGCAAGGGGGGGCGCCATGCAATAAACAAATTAGGGGGGTCGCGCTAGCAAGGAGGCGCTAGGGTCGCACCTTAGCGCCACCTTGCTAACACGACCCTGCAGTTACCGGCAGTCTGCCGGTTATGAAAACCGATGCCGATAAACTTGGCGTTGGTTTTCATTACTGCAGCCAGCCGGTTCTGAAAACCGACTCCGAGCATATCCGCGTCAGTCTTCAAAGCGGCCGGCGGATTTTTTTTTCTTTTCTTTTTTTTTTAACTTAAAAAAAAAAGTACAGAAAAGCATTTTTTTCTGCTTTTCTGTACTTTTTTCAGTGCGCTCAGCTATTAATGCCTGCTCCAGGCAGGCATTAATAGCTGAGCGATAAATGTGCGTCTGAGACGCACATTTATTGTTTTTGCATTTGGAGTGAATGAGTAATAGCCTCATTCACATGCATTTGCATCTGATGAGCGCTATCTCATTCACTCCGCGTCAGACACTTGTTAAATAGGCACAAATCCCCCTATTGCATTAGGGGGTGGATTAGTGCCTATTTAACCTGCGTCCGACAGTGGTTTAGGCTGGAAGGGACAGAGCAAAGAAAAACTACTCTATTGCTTATCCCAGCCCCTCCCATTCCTCCCTGTGTAGGAAACAGGAGGAGGGAGGCAAGGCCAGAGCAAGCAACAGGGAGCAAAGAAAAGTCACTCTACCCCTAATCCAGCCCCTCCACTCCTGTCATTCAAGCACATAAGGGGAAGAAAGGAGCCTGGAGCAGAATAAAGAAGGCGGTGCCTTAGATGTTCTGCTCTGTTGTCTCTTGTCTGGGGAGAGGGGGGAAAGGGGGGCAACAGCAGCAGCAGCAGTACCTAGGGATGGCAAATTCCTACATCCGTCACTGGGGAAGTGGCACCCTCAGACTGCAGTGGGTAGACTGGCCTCACCATACTCCAACTCCAAAATCCTATCGCATGCTCCCTCCTGCAATATGTTTTTTTGCAGTGTGGGTGGTATGTGGCAATGTTGGGGGGGGGGGGTGTGTGTGTGTGGAGTGAGAGGCTAGGGATGAGTAGGTGAGCAGGGGGGGTGAGTGTTGCCATTGGATTTGTAGGGATGTGCAGGTGGAAGTGTGTGGGGATATGTATGGGAGATATATGGTGGTGGTGGTGGTGAGTGGTTTGAGGAATTGAATAGGTGGTGTGAAAAGGTGAGTGTGTGTGTGTGTGTGGGGTCAGGGGTGAGTGTGTGGGACAGGGATCCAGCAGTGTGCATGGTGTAAGTGACTCTGGTTGGGGGGGTGTGGGTATCTGTGAAGTTATGTGTCTGTGGTGTGAGGGGCACAGTCACTGGCATGGGGGAAGTAGGCTTGCAGGGGAGGAGCAGAGTGATGCGACTGGGTTTGCAGTGGTGCGGGTGGTTATGTGCAGTGACCAATTTAGGATTTTTGCCATCCCTAGGCACTGCTAGAAATGTTGCCCCCCTTTTCCCCCCATCTCTCCACCCCCTCCTCAGATAAGAGAGAACTGAGTAGACCTTCTAAGGCACAGCCTTCTTTGCTCTGCTCAATCTGCTCCAGGCTCACCTCTTCCCCTTATGTCCCTGAATGACAGGAGGGGAGGGGCTGGTTGCCCCATTTCAAGATAGACATAGCAGAATTATAAAAGGTTAGGAGGAAGGCAACAAAAATGATAATGGGGCTAGAACGTCTCTGCTATGATGAGAGGCTATGCAGGCTAGGGCTGTCCAGCCTGAAAGAGAGACAGCTGAGAGGGGCATGATACAAGTTTATAAAATCATGAGTGAAGTGGAATGGGTAACTAAAGGATGGTTATTTACCCTTTCAAATAATACTAAAACTGCATGAAACTAACAAACAGCAGATTCAAAACAGATCAGAGAAAGTACTTTTTCACTCAGTGCACTGTCAAGCTGTGGAATCTGTTCCCAGAAGATGTGATCAAGGCTGCTTGCATAATGGGGTTTAATAGAGGTTGGGACAAGTTCCTGGAGAAAAAGTCCATAACACATTATTAAGAACATAAGACGTGACATGCTGGGTCAGACCAAAGGTCCATCGAGCCCAGCACACTGTCTTCAACAGTGGTCAGTCTGGATCACAAGTACCCATCATATCCCAATAGTTGATCTGTTTCTTACATTTCACTCCCAGGAATAAGCACCGGCTTTCCACGTCTACCTGGCTAATAACTTGTCCAATGCTCTTTTGAACTCTAGTGTGTTAGTTGACTTGACCACAGTCTTTGGCAACAGATTCCATAGCTTGATTGTGCACTGAGTAGAAAAATCCTGTTAGGGTTGGTGGCTCACGGGATGCTCACTCACCTCTGATGCCAACCTGGGGCCTCAGCCACATGGATGCGCCGCCACCTCCTCCTGCTACCACAACTCAGCATGGCAGAGACACCACTCCCTCCTGTCACAGCCACTCTCACCTCAGCATGGATATCATCCACTCCTGCTCCTGCCAGCTCTCCGTTACTGCTGTCCGTTGCCCAACTTGACTCCTGGCTTGTCTTCCGTCTCGGCTACCTGCCGCCTGGCCAGACCTACCCCCTCGCCTCAAGATTCCCCTGGGGAGCCACCTAAGACCTGCCAGCACCAGAACCCAAGGATCCAGCTTGCAGGGAAGGCAGTTGGTATAGGCAAGCTCCAGCCAGTCCCGCATTTGGCTTCTCTGCCAACCATACTAGGCACTAGGTTCCACAGCCCCATCAAGTCTTACAAATACTTCCTAGATTTGTTTTAAATTTGCTTGTTGCTAGTTTCTTGGAATGTCCTCTAGTCCTGCTGTTTGAAAGGGTAAATAACTATTCCTTACTTACTCATTCCACCTCACTCAGGATTTTATAAATTTCAATCGTATCCTCTCTCAGTCGTCTCTTTTCCAAGCTAAAGAGCCTTAATCTGTTCAGTCTCTCTCTATAAGGGAGCCTTCTCGGGACCTTTTCCATGCCAGCTGTTTTTTGGTTTTTATTTTTAGATAGGGTGACCAGAACTGCACACAATAGTCCAAGTGCAGTCACGGTATGGATCAATACAAGGGCCTGTATTTAATTTAATTTAATTTAAAAAAATGTATATTCCACATATATCCTTCGTTCATAGCAGGTTACAAAAATAACATACATAACCAATAAAAACAATACAAAAATGCTCCCAGTTGTATTTCCCTGTTTATTGTAACTACAATTCCTGCACCAGTTATTGTTGCTTGAGTTCTCTGTACAATGCACGCCCTGTTAAATGTAAACCGGTTTGATGTGACCCTTGGTCGTGAAAGCCGGTATAGAAAATAGTAAAATAAATAAAATAAATAAATAAAAATAAACAATATTCTCAGTTTTGCTCTCCCTTCCTTTCCAAATAATTCCTAACATTCTGTTTGCCTTTTTAACTTGCCACACAGTGAACCGAAATGTTCAAAGTATTATCCAGAAGGACTCCGAGGTCCTTTTCCTGGGTGGCGACTCCTGACATGGAACCCAGAACTGTGTACCTGTGCTTGGGATTATTTTCCCTACATACATTACTTTGCCCCCCCCCCCCCCCTTAAATTGCAAATGCCATTTAGAAGCCCAGTCTTCTATGATCACAAGGTCCTTCTGAAGTTCCCTAGGCACTGCTAGAACTGTTGCCCTCCTTTTTCCCCCTCTCTCCACCCCCTCCTCAGATAAGAGAGAACTGAGTAGACCTTCTAAGGCACGGCCTTCTTTGCTCTGCTCGATCTGCTCCAGGCTCACCTCGTCCCCTTATGTCCCTGAATGACAGGAGGGGAGGGACTGCTTGCCCCCGGGGCACTTCACTAACAACTTTTCTCCACTGAGAAAACGGACCATTTAGTCCTACCCTGCTTCCTCTCTTTTATCCACAACAGACACTGCTTCCAATGCCTTGAGCTGCCAAATTGCTAAGGAGTCTCTCATGAAGGACTTTGTCAAATGTCTTCTGAAAATCCAAATATAGTGTATCAACCAGCTCACCTTTGCAAATTTATTTACATCCTCAAAAAATCTAATAAATTGGTAAGACAAGACTTCCCTTTGCAAAACCATGTTGACTCTCCCCCACTGAATTATGTCTATTTATATGGTCAGTGATTTTGTTTGTTTTCAGGAATAGTTTATGATCATTTTAGCTGGCACTAAAGTCAAGCTCACTGGTTTACAGTTTACTAGATCACCCTGGAACCCCACTTTTAAAAACTGATGTCACATTGACCACCCTCCAGTTTTCTGGTACTGTGGCTGTTTTAACTGATAGGTTGTAAATCACCAGAAAGAGGTCTGCAATTTCATTTTTGTGTTCCTTCAGAACTCTTGAGGTGAATACCAACCTGTCCTGGTGGTTTATCATTCTTTAGTCTGTCAAACTGAGTGATGTCCTCCAGTTTCACAGTGACTCCATCTAGTTTCTCACAGTTATCACCATCAAAAAATGTTTCTGGTGTGGGCAGGACCCCAACATCCTTCTTAATAAAGACAGTGGCTAGTTTCTTGTCTTCCTAGGCCACCCCTTTTACCCCTTGGTCGTCTACCTACCAAAATGACTCCCTTACAGGTCTTTTGTTTACTTCAAATGTACTTGAAACAGTTTTTAGTACTTGTTCCCTTTATGGCAAGCTTTATTTTTTTTTTTAATTCTCTCTTAGCCTACTTAATTACATCTAATTTGCCACTGCTTATGCTCTTCCTTATTTTCCTCATATGGGTCTGCTATCCATTTTTTGAATGATACCCCTTCGGCTTTAATTTATCATGATCTCCCTTTCTAGTTACAGTTAAATGCTACTGCTATCGTTTTCCTTAGTATTCGCCTTTCAACAAATATGTCAAATTGTGATTGCCAAGTGGATCCACCACCTTTAGCTCTTGCACCAGGGTCTGCGTGCCACTGAGAATTAGATCTAACATAGTTCTCCCTCTTGTCAGTTGCATGACCTACTGCTGCATGAAGCAGAGATTGATGGCATCCAGGAATTGTACCTCCCGTGCATGCCCTGATGCAAGATTTACCCAATCAATACTCAGGTGATTGAAGTCTCCTATTGTTGTTTTGTCCATTTTACTAGCTAGTCTATTAGCCTTTTGTAGTCTGTTTCCTCATCCTAACCAGGCAGGCAGTAATATATTCCCACTACTATACTCTTCCCTTTTACCCTTGGAATTTCTATCCATAAGGATTCCAGAGTGCAGTTTGTTTCCTGCAAAACTTTTATTCTGCTTGACTCTAGCCCATCCTTAACATATAGTGCCACCCCTCCACCAATTTTATCTGCCTTGTCACGTCAATATAATTTGTACCCGGGTATCACAACATCCACTGGTTATCCTTCTACCAGGTATCCGAGCTGCCTATTATGTATAGGGCTTCCTTTAGTGCCATGAATTCTAACTCTCCAGTTTTATTTTTCATACTTCTGGCATTTGCATACAGATATTTTAAAGTAGTTTTTTATATTTCTACTTTTATATATACCCACAACCTGCTTATTATCAGATGACAGGCTGTTGGAGTTATATTTAAATACAGAGCTTGCAGATAAAAATATCTGTTCTTTTTTTCAGCTTCTACCACCACTTCTCTAGCAGGACATTCTAACTTACGTGGGGTCAGATTCATTAAGACTTTTCTCTCATTTTGTGTCTATGGGAAAAACCCTTAGGGGCAGATTTTCAAAGGGGTACGTGCGTACCCCCCCGAAAACCTGCCCCAAGCTTCCCCTGCGTGCACCGAGCCCATGTTGAATAGGCTCGGTGGCGCATGCAAGCCCTGGGACACACGTAAGTCCCCGGGGCTTTCCTGGGGGCCGCGGCCTCAGAAACTGCTCCTGGGCCGGGGAATCGCATGCCAGTGGCCAGCCCGGCAGGCGTAACTTTGCCAACAAAGGTAGGGAGGGTGGGTTAGGGAGGGGAAGGGGTGGGGGTGGGGGTGGTGGAAGCGGCCTCGGAGGGAAAGGAGGCAGGCTGCGTGGCTCGGCGCGTGCAGGCTGCCGATTTTGTGCAGCCTTGCGCGCGCCGACCCCGGATTTTAAAAGATACGCATGACTACGCGCGTATCTATTAAAATCCAGCGTACTTTTGTTTGTGCCGGTCGCGCGAACAAAAGTACGCGCAGGTGCAATTTTTTAAAATCTACCCCTTAGTGAATCAGGTCCTTGGTTTGCCAGTATCCTTAGAAGATACCTCCTTCTGGACCATGAACTGCTGAGTGACTGTTGGCTTTCCCCCTTGTTCTAGTTTAAAAGCTGCTCTATCTCCTTTTGAAAAGTTAGTGCCAGCAGCCTGGTTCCATGCTGGATAAAGTGGAGCCCAGCCCATTGAAAGGGGCAACCCCTTCCCCAGTTCCTAACAAATCTGAAACCCCTCTTCCCTGCAACATTATCTTATCCACACATTGAGACTCTGGAGCTCTGCGTGTGGAACAGGAAGCATTTTTGAGAGAATGTAGCCTCAGAGGTTCTGGATTTCAATTTCCTTCCTAAGAGCCTAGATTTAGCCTCAGAACCACCCCCCTACAAATTATTGTATTTGTATTCCTATGTCATTGGTACCCACCCATACCATGACAACTTTCTCCTCCCCAGCACTCTCTACAATCTCATCTCGATAGCATATGAAGTCTGCTATCTTCATACTAGGCAAATTACCAAGTGACCCTCATGTCCACTAGTTACCCATTTCCTAATGTTTAAATCACCTACTAAAACAGACATCCTAACCCTTCCCTCTTGGGCACTGATCCCTGGAGAAACATCCTCACTGTAAGAGGGAAAAACATCATCTGAAGGGCAAGCTATAGGATACTTTCCTGCCACACCAAGCTGATGGTCTCATGCCAGGTGACCCTGCTTCTCCAAAGCATCAGAAGCACTACTAGACTGCAGTTGAGATTGCTCTACAGTGTCTCTGACGATTTCCTCTATATACTCTGTCTGCCTCAGCTATTCCAGGTCTACCACTCTGGCCTGCGAGATTGGACTAGTTCTCTGAGAGCCAGGAGCTCTTTGTACCACATACAACTTCTTATCTACACGTAGAAAATCATATTAGCCAGGTAGCCTAAAAAAAGCTATTGCTATCTCTGGGAGTGAGTAACAGGAATTAGATCTACTTGCCAGGAAATTATGACTTGGATTAGCCAGTGTCAGACAGGATGCTGAACTTGAAGCTCCTTGGTCTGGCCCAGCATAGCAACTATGTTCTTATTTAAGAGGCGAAAGGTGGGAGACTAAAGACTAGAGGGAAAAGAGTGCAGAGAAGGAGGGGTGAGGTCAGCTTTGAAATCTGACTCCGTCTCCCTTCTGCTAGCAGAAGAGCACATAACCCACTGGTCCTGAATGCATCTGGCTACACGCTAGGAAATGCATTTTTGTTTCCTTTTTCTCCAGTGTTGCACTGCTCAGTTGGGCTTCTCATTTTAGTTTTTGTCTACATGTTTCCGTTTCTAATTTGTGGGCCCTTATTTAGTATCAGGTAAGGGGGTCTGAGTGTGTTCATGTGTGATCTAGGTGAGGGATTCTGCTAGCAGCTAGTATCTATTAAAGCAGTTTGGCTGGTATATTGGCCCGGTGTAATATTTGCAGTGCTGTCCTTCTACAGGTAAAGTTCTTGCCATTTCAGTCCTGGAAGTTAGTGCTATCATAGTGTGGCAGGATTGCTGCATAGATTTTTAATGTAATTTTTGCATGTTTTTCCCTCCTCTCCTTCACTACTTTGTGTCTTGACCCATCACTTCTAACCCAGTCCCAGTCACTCATCTTTATGCAACATCAGGTTTTCTCCTCCTCTTGCTGTGGCCTGCATGGTTCATTGATCAGCTGTTTAAACCATGTGATGTTCCATAAAGGACAGCAGGCAGTTCAAACAGCTGGGAGATCAGTAAACCGTGCAGGCCACAGAAGGAAGAGGAGAGGTGCTGGCACCGTCTAAAAAGAGCAGGCAGGTTAGAAGTGACACGATGGGGCTGGTGGTGAGAGAGAGGGGGCACTGCAGAAAACATCAGGACATGAGTGCTATGTATTCAGGACCCATGGCTTCACAGCTGCTACATCATTTGATCTGTAATTCAAACCTTTTGTAGAGCAGCAATTATAGACACATCGAAACATAGAAATGATGGCAGAAGACCAAACTGCCTATCCAGTCTGCCCAGCAAGCTACGCACTTTATCCATTTCCCCCCCTTTTTTTTTTTATATAATTATAAAAAAAAATTATATATAATTTTTTATATAAAAAAATTATAAAAAAAATTATAGAATTATAAATTTTTTTTTATATAATTATAATTTTTTTTTTTTATATATTATAGTATGCAAATTGAAACTGTACTTTTCATTGGTAAATCACAATGAGATCCCTTTCCATGCTGAATCAGCATACAAATACAATAGCCAGGGCACAGCAGCACATCAACTTTCCAACTTTATTTACTGGAAGTTATAAATGTACCACACTTCAAATTATATACAGGTTGAGTTAAGCCCTGCCCTGAAGGGCTCACAGTCTATGGCAACAGGAGAGAACGTATGATGACCGGGTGTCTTGATTTATACAGGACAGGCCTATGTTCTGCTTAAGCAAGGACAGGACACACAATTGTCCTGTTTTCAATTTGGCCATACATGAAAAAGGAAATTCAACAGAATTGTACACGACAAATCTAAGATTGAAAAAAAGGGTATGCAAATGGTGTGGTGTATCATTCCCTTCCCCCCCCCCTCTCACTTTTCCTCCCCATAGATTCCATTTTAACTATTCCCCCCCCCCCCATTTCCCCAGTTTTCTCTTCTTCTCTCCTTTCCCCTTCAGATTTCTATCACAGCACAACCAGTGTACGCCCCATCTCCCTTTACTCTCCTTCAGGTTCCTCACGACTGTGGGCAAAGCCGTGGCAGGCCAGCACGGGGGGGGAGTAGGTAAGCATGTGCCCCATCCCCTCAGCTGTTCTTCAGTAATCAGGAAATAGCAGAAGTGGAGGAGAAGCAGATAGATTAGGAGCATACGCTTACTGTGGCCCCAAGCTGCCAAGGAGGAAGGGAGGTTGGCCATTAAAACGGGGTAAACCTTTCACCAAATGGATGCTCTACATTCTGGAGACGAACCAGTGGCCACCTTAAGATGAAGCGATTTGTCCAAGAAACCACCCAGCATCAGTGGTAGAAAGAGAACTTGAACTCCGATCTCCCAGCTCCTTATTTTAAGCATTAGGCCACTTCCTTACCCTTAGGTCTCTTATTTTATGGGCCCAGCCATTTCATCCTGTGCGTTTGGGCTTTCAGCTCAATCAGAACCTGTTGCCTTTGGGCTCTGGCACCATAAGCCCTCATTTGCAAATACCCAAAGCTTTTTTTTATTTTATATTCCATCCCAATTCACTTAACCCAGCCACTGCAACAATGGTTTTCAACTAGGGATCACAAACAATGCTGCACTCTGGAATGCAGTAATATGGACCCTAAATCTGGCAACTAGGTATCATTGAGCAATGGTTGGGAAGCTATGAATGCTGCTCTGCAGCATCCCCAGCCAGAACAGGAGTCCTGGCGTAGGAATTGAAACCAGGTCCTCACTTAGCACTGAGACTTGTCTTCATCCCATGCTACAGAACAGCAAGATTAATTAGCTCCCTGCAAAATATTACACAATAGCAAGAGATGAACTTGGGTTATGAGTACAGAGATCATATGGCACTTTCCTTGATCAAAAATTTAATTTATTGGTTGAGAAAGATCCAGGCCCTTCACGAGGGAAGTAACACTTTACTGCAGAGAACAGAAAGATTATCTGCATATTAAGATAGGGCATTGGAGTGCAGGCCATGAGAAGAGGTGGATGCACAGATAAAAGAGCAGTAGCCTTTGAATATAAAGGCAAGCTGATTGCAAGACAAGTCAGGAATGAAAGAAAAGAGGGAAGAGAAACTCAGAAAACTACCTGTCCTTCCTTCTCAGCCAAGGCAGTATAGTATACCTATTCATGCTCATTTCTCTGAAACAATCCTTTATTGTATGAACACTTGCCCTTGCATATTTTATTCTACTAATTTCCACCACCTCTTGGAACTGGACCTGGGGACGACTGAAGTCTTCCGAGAGCCCCTGCTTCACACAGGAGCATGAAGGATGCATGAAAGTCTCCAGGGATCCAACAAGGACAAGAGAACCGGACAATGATTTGGGTGCTTGTCCTGACCCCACCGAGCTGGCCCTACCTGCGTTTGTTCAAAAAGCAAATACCAAAAAATATTAACCATCCTTTTAAGTCTGTAACATAGCACAGACTACTGAAAAGTCAGAGTTCTCTGGAAGGCTGTGTGCAACTCCACGGGGAGCAATGGAGCTTTCTCTGGATCCCTGAGGAAATCTGCACTTTCGAGGCTGGTATTTTTGTGATTGGGCCAACAAAAATGTTTGCATGCAGATCCCATTAGACATTAGCCTTTGAGATATCAATGTGTAAGAACATTCATGTACAAAACCATTTTGTTGGTCCAACAGCAGATATCAGATGCTCCAAGGAATCCAATTTTTCCTAGTAACATAGTACTGATGGCAGAAAAAGAAAATGGTCCATCCAGTCTGCCCAGCAAGTTTCTTATGGTTGTTAACCGTCACGCCATGCAAGTTTTAACTTCATGTTTCTGTTAAGGGTCGTAACTGCTGCACCATGTAGGTTACCCCCAAGCCTTATATATTAACATAGCAACATTTTTACTGTGTCAGGAGCATTCTTGAAAATTCAGTCAATGCTGCTTGATGTGCTTTGCTTTTGAATTTGGCCGTGGAAGCAAGCCTGTTCTTGGAGAAGTCCATTAGCTGCTATTAATTAAGTTGCCTTAGAAAATAGCCACTGCTATTACTAGCATCAGCAGTATGGGATAGACTTAGTTTTTGGGTACTTGCCAGGTTCTTATGGCCTGGATTGGCCACTGTTGGAAACAGGATGCTGGGCTTGATGGACCCTTGGTCTGACCCAGTATGGCATGTTCTTATGTTCACGCATCAGTACCCCAGACCGTAAAAGCCAGGTCCCAAGATGGTTGTTGTCTGAATCCAATTCCCCTCCCCCTATAAGCATATCTATCTCATAAAAAGTCCTGTAATATCTGGTTAAGAAGTCTATTACCCATTCTCTCCCTGTGAAAAGTATCCTATTTAAATATAGCATATCTAGTCTGGTGAGCCTGTAAAACTATTATATTTTTGGTCAGGCCATATTTGCTTTCTCTCTATCTACAACCTAACATAAGGTGTGGTGTAGAATCATAAGGAGAAGAGAGGCCATGAATTGAATGATTCCTGCCCCCAAGCAGCACATGTACTAAAATTACTAGGATGACCTTTGTGCTTTCTGCCTGGCAGAGAATGCCCTTGGTCTCAGGCTTGACAACAGGCCCTTCCCATACTGAAAAACCTTCAGAAAGGGGCATGATCATTAAGGAAGATACAGCAGCTTCCTCCTAATTTGTAGGATGTGTAAAAAAAAAAAAAAAAAAAAGTATCTGATTAGGTCCAGCCTGGAAGGTTGGTTGTATTTGGGCTGGGAGAAAGGAGGTATATTATAGAAAAAAGAGAATACTGCTGAGGATCCACCCAAAATGACTCTGATTAGGTACAGGCACATCTGCTTACCTGGGAACGGTTGAGAACTGCTCGTACGATCAAGACTCATCATGGGAAAGATTTTACTTGAAGTTTCACCAGTTTGATTATTTTAATAAATGTTATGTAATAAACCCTCGAAGGTAAGTTGGAATCAGTTCTTGCACACATCATGTAAATCCAAAATCACAGAATGCAATGGCTTAGATAAAGTTATAGTCCAAAGAAGGCATTTGATGACAGAGGGGGAAAAAAAAAAAAAGCTATCAATGTCTTAGAAATTCTTGCTGGTGAAACATAACATATGCTTATCATAGCTTTGCATTTCCCAGTACATCAGCGGTATACACACCAGTAAAAAACAGTATGGATAATTATTTAGCCGTTTGAAATCAGGAAACATAAAAAAAAAAAGGCTATAAGCTGTTGGCAACCGTTTCTTTGATAGTTATCGCAGGTGTAGGCCCAATGTGAGTCCAGATATAGCCTTTCTCTGGTCGAGTAGGAATCGTAGGAAAGGGAGAAGACCGAGATTTAAAGTATTCAGAAGGTGCGTGGCAAACAAATTCTATGTATTCCATTTTCCTGGGAAGATCTTCATCTGGCCCTAAGGACAGAACCAAAGTGTTAAACTCCGAGCAAGTTTCAGGGGAAATCACGGGCAAGGCCCAGTAAAAATTGCAAAAGCTGTGAGAAAGCATAATATAGAATGTGGTGACTTCACAACTTTGTTATTATCTCAGCAAAGGTAATGTTTCAGCATATATTTGTTGTACTCTAAAAATATTTAAGGGGGGGGGGGGGCACTAGAATTTGAAAAGAACAGTTGCTTGAAAAAGAAAAAAAAAAGTGTTTCCTATCAGTAGGAAAATCTCCTATAAACTAAGAGCTGGGTGTTTTGGCTACTCAAACCTGTCTCCAGTTCACAACTAGAATAAAAGCAGAAGTCATGGAAAATCTAGAGAGGGACTATACCATAAAGCCATAAAGAATTTAATACAATCCTGATTTTTACATCAGCTGCATAGCCACAGCCAGAATCATGTCTGCATCTGCAGAAATCCAGCAAGAAGCTCCTGTTCACACTGGGACATTCTCCTTCTTTGAAGTAGTACAGGGTCACACACGGCTCCCACCAAATACGGACACAAACAGCAGTGCAACGCATGCATTTTAATGAAGGACAGGCTTATTCAAGAGCAGATCACTTATACCCATTTTGCAACATGAAAACTTTGGACCCTGAATGAAATATGTTTATAAGAAAGAGAAATAAGGGTGAGCATCTTTTTTTAATTGTATTTTTAGCTCAGCGGTTTCCTGCTGCTCTTTTGGACTTCGAGATCAATCAGACCTAGCCTCTACCAGGCAACGGTGTCATAAGCTTTTGTTTGCATCTATCCAGAATGCTTTCCCCTCTTTGTATAACCTTTCCTAGCCCAGCCATTACAGGGACAGTCCTCAGCCGAGAGCCATAGACCAAGATTCCCCCTGGAACACCGTGCATGTGCACCTTTGACCCAGCCAGTAGGTGTCACTATTGAGCAATGGTTGAGACGTCCCCTGTTCTTTAGGGGCCGAAAGTCATTTGAATTAAAAGGCATCACAAAATATAAAGAGGTACAAAGGATGATTATTAAATTATATCCAGGGATAATCATAAATAAGGAAGTCATCAGGACTATGGAGACCTACAATACTGAAGAGGTCCAGCATCAGAAACAGCAGCGCCAGCTTCTCCACCTCCACCTGTGTTGGGGGTGGCAGTTCAGTCTCCATTCTCATTCAACACATTAAGGTGGAAATGATCATGCGAGCTTTTAATTACATGGCCACCTGTCTACTATGAATTAGATCAAGACCATGATTAACTTCCTACAGACCACAGAAAAAGGACTTTCAGAAATTAGAGAATAAACTCCATCTTAGGTTATACCATAACAATTCAGGAGCAGTTTAATATTTTATAATTTCTGAGGCAAAGAGAAGCTTCATTTTTTTTTGGTTTTTATTATTTAAAAAATGTGTAGGTCGCATTTGCCAATGTCCTAAGCGGCTTCCAACAAAACATTACTATGAAAGTCTACATTCAATAGGCTGCAAAGTGTTGGAACTCACCTATGATATATGACGCAGGGTCAAATTCGTCCTTGGGGCTGTGTGACGTAGGGATGAGCCAAGTTAAGGCTGCACTCTTCTCACAATACTGATCCTGAATAAAGCCCCTGATCTGAGCGTAATATGTTTTTCCATCCTGCTCATCAATAACTGAAACAACATCTCCAATTTGATAATACACTCCCTGAAACAAAATACAGTTTACATATGGCATGCCTGACAAAGGGAATATGGTTATTTCTCACTGCCCAAACATGGGCTCGGTCCCTCTCATTCTAAGCAAGCATTCTCTGCAGACTGCCCTGATGATGGTGCAGACTCCACCTTTCCTGAACTCAACGCTAAAGTAAAGCTTCCCAAATGTGTTGCAAAGGTGCCATTAAAGGGGTGCAGAGCCTTTATTTAAAATCAGTTCTAGCCCGCACCCTCCAAATAGTTTGGGGCGGAGTATAAATCTACATACATAAAAATGCAACAGACAAAATGAAAAACATACAGTACTCAGATAAATAAAATCAGACTACTTTGTGCTGCAAGCAAATAGTTCTTAACTAAGGTCACTTGATGGTCAGGAATCTTAAAGGCCTGTTTGAACAAAAAGGTTTTCAGAGCTTGCTTGAATATTTTAGCATCAAAAATGCTGCATTCTGCCACACAAAAGACTGATGGCACCAATTCCATCATGTCCTGAGTGTTTGGAGATGAATCACTCAATTCAACTAATTGCCTGATCTCAAGCTTTCACAATGCATCTGTGACTCCAACGCAATAACCATTATCACAGAAAAGAACAGCAATGTTAGAAAGCAAAAAAAAGGACTTTGCATACATGTGTTTCTTCCACTTTAATCCCCCCAAAACTCCAGCATGACTTTTTCCATATCCTATTTGATTTTCAGAAACAATGAACCAAGATGCATATTCAAACAAAACATAGTAAGCAATCTGCTCAAGTGTATAGCACAGGAAAACTGCAGAAAAACAGAGCATTTTAACTTCAAACAGCTCCCTGTTATTAACCATAAGCTCATTGTCTCAATTTAACTCCCTCCCGCCTTTGAGGTTTCTCTAGCATCCTCTTATTCAATTCTTTGACATCTTAAAATAGAAAAACATGAATATGCAATCTAAATCTTTATCGTGGGTAATTTGAGTCCAAATAAGTTATAAAAGACATATTACTAAGTACAGTGTTCTTTACAATCAAAGGTAGTACATCTATATAGGCCTGCCAAACCTGTAACACCATTTCTAAATGTTTTCCCGGTATCACTTTCACAGTTAAATATTCTAACATGAAACGTTTTGTCATATTGGATTTCCATTGCGTTAAAGTAGGATAAATTTCCCAAACACAGTTATGTAAGATAGTTTTCTTGGCTATTAATGTAGCCTTGTCGAAAAATAGCTTACTCTTGGGGTCTAGTTTAGGTGAAAAACTATTGTAATCCCCAAAAAGCCAACACGAGAGGTCCATGGGCATCTTTGCTTTAAGCAAAGAACCCACGAAAGTTTGAATCCTGTTCCAGAAGTTCTGAATCTTAAGACATTGCCAAAAATTATGTGTATAATCCCCATTAGCACTAGTATATTTCTAACACGTACGTGTCCCACATAATGTGGCTCGGTACGCTTTTTCCTGAGAAACAAAAGCTGGCATAAAAATTTGAACTGTGTTTCCCTTAATACTTTCTGTAATTTTGTCTATAATTTTAAAACAAATGTTGGAACTCTTGCATCAGAGTAAAATCCAACCAGTTATTCCATATGTTCAAAAGAACCTCTCTTGGCTGAATAGTTAATCTGTTAAATTTAGCACACGAAGATTTTTTTTCACTTGTTGCTTGTTAGAACTTCCTCTGATGCCCCATATTTACCAAATTATGGGTTTCTTTTGATCAAATCCAGCATATGATTCTTTAAAGCTTTCACATGAATCTTAAGACCGCTTTCTCAAAACCCCACCCTTGCTTTCAGAAAGTTTATAGAACAAATGCATGGACCACGCTTTAAAGCAGAATACGAATACCAGTCTTCCCCAACGACTGGGCACAATGCCTGTATTACTAGATTTGGTCAACAAATGAAAAATTGAAGCTGTTAACTGTATCCAAGCTGTTGAAGTTGGGGGGCCTAGATGAGTTTTGGGCTACCACGGGGTTACTACCACACCTCTTGTTTTATGTAACTGCTTTTCTGCACTTTTGTTAAATGGTAAAGTTTCACCCCTGTTTCTTGTGAACCAGCATGATGGGACCACCGTCTTGAATGTTGGTATATAAAAAACTTAAATAAATAAATAAAATAAATAAACCTCTTATTTCTGCTTTCAATGTAACCTGGTAATGATAAATTAGAGTATATGGTTAAGATATGAACTAGAAGTATTGAAGGCATCTAAATATGTTGCAAGATTAGTTTAGCTGCAAGATGGAAACTATTTGTCACCTCCAGATAGCACTTTCTTCCCCCAGACTGGAAGCCAGGTGCGCACTCAGTCACCAAATACTAAGGCTGGCCAGTCTCTTCAGGCTGTATCACCACCAAGAAGGGTTGCAGAGCCAGGAAAATTTCTCTTTCCTTTTCAACAGCCATCGGCATCAACAACACTGTTGCCAGCCTCTTTCTTCAGGGCATTCTCCCACCCTCTAACCAACTTTAATCTCCCGTAGGGAAGCAAACAGTACTAAGTTCTAGGCCAACACACCAGCTCATTCATAACTATCAAAGGGGGCCTTTTCAAATTACCAGGAAAGGGAGAGTTCAGTTAGAAAACTAATTCAACCTTAGGATCTTTTTATACCACAAACCTTTTAAGGCATCTTTCCCTCTCATTTTCAATGAAAAAAAGAAACAGGTGGGCCCAGGAGCAAGTTTCATAAACTGTTTCCTGCCAGCTGTTCTCTTTAGTGTGGTGCAGAGGCACTGCGGGGACATTTTCAGTAAGAACGCCTGCTTTAAAAGAAATCTTAGGCACATTATGGTGCTCTTGGACAGCTGGACTTGAATGCAGTCTCGGTGTTAGGTTTTCCCAGCCATATCAGTGAGGGAATACAAATCAGGGGAGGAAACAGGGTCAAACTGGAGGCATTCATTGGAGAACTAGCCCTTCTCATAGCAGAATATTGCTTTTTTATGTAATAACTTTATCCAAAGCAGTTTAGAGTCAGAGCACAGAACTCTGTTTCAGAGCATTCATGTGGACATCATCTGGTGAAAACTGATGGCCAAATTAGCTGAATGCTGGACTTCCAGTTATGCTCTGAGGAGATCAGACGTGTTTTGCTGAGCTCCTACAGGGTCTATTCATTAACATTTCTGATTTAATACAGATTTATTGGCCACCTTTATCGATTCCTTTGGAAAGAAGTTCACCGTCAGTGGTCCAATCTGTTGCTAGACCGTTTTTTGCCTTACTGTGGCTTTATTTGGCTCCCAGATTGTTGACTCAAAGGTTTTGGCATGCCTACCAGAAGTCTCAGTGTGCAGCGTGGGGAATCATAGGGTGTTGCACTCAATATGAACTGAGACTATCTTTGAATGTCTTGCTGGATCCATTTCTGCTTAGGAAAGCATTGCTGCTTTTATTTATTTATTTATTTTTACCAGGTCACTTGGGATTTCTGATAGCTGAGCAACAGCTTGTACAAGTGGCTGCAGAGAGAATGCTGTCCTCACTTTTTTCAGTATATTTGTTCTTCGTACTCAAAGACTGTCAAAGAGGACATGCCGAAGTTTTCCCCTGGACGGTGTTATACAGCTCGTTGAACCTTTTTGCATTATTAATAGATGTTGCGGATACTGATGACTAGGTTTGGATACAGGGTTGGTGTGCAATGGCTGGTCTGGAAGTGGCTTATGCAAGGGGAGGGGGTTGGGATAGAGGAGGGGGTTACAAGGTAGTATTTACAGGGCTGTGCCCCTGGTCTCGATTTATTTCCCACTGGGGGTAACCTCAATGAGTAGGCTGGTTTGGGTTAGTTTAGATAGGGGGCTTGGTAGATTGGGGATGTGCTTTCTGGGTGGAGGGGGGTTAATAATAATAATATTAAGGGATAGTTTAAGGTTCTCAGGTGGTTTTCCTTAACCCAGGCAGTTTGCTTCTTATGTGAGGATAAGAGGGTTAAATGGCATGTTTACATTGTACTCAATGTCTACTAACTATGACCAAATTCCTATTTTATACCACTTATAAGACGCTACTGTGTAATTTTGACCATCATAATAGGTATCATTGTGTGGCGTTATACAGCCATTATCACTCTGCCTTATAGATAATCATAGGTCAGTCCATTGTGTTGGAACTCTATTTTTTCAATTTTTTATGTGCTTCTCTCACCCGTGAAATTAAAATCTGTAATCATATAAATTCTTAATGATTCAAGACATTTATCTTAATTGCTGATTCCACACGCTGTTTTTCTGCTTTTTGTTTCCACTGCTGTAAACCAACCAAGATTGTTCTGCCCAAACTTTGCAGCAATGTGAAGGTATCCACACTGCTATCTTCATTCCCGACACTGTACGGTGTTTCAGACTCTAATATCCTTCATCAAAGGCTTGTATGTGCATTTTTCAGCGGCATGGCGTTTCTCGGCGTTGTTCCTTACTCTTCTCCTGGTCTTTCCTGTTTTTAGACCTGAGGAATGTGGGCCTGCCAGAGCAGTTTTTCTAATGGGTGGAAGCCATGTATGCCACCCCTAAAGCCAGTCTCTTGATAAATGGGGTGCTTTCGCCCTTCTTTCCCATAGCAAGAGGTATAAAACAAGGGTATCCCCTATCCCTGCTACTTTTTGACTTAGCTACTGAACCCCTAGTGGCCCCGATTAGACAGAAACTGGATATAATGGGTTTTCGGTTTGGAACTAGTACGCATACCATATCCCTTTATGCGGACAATATTCTGATTTTCCTATCAAATCCATGGGTATCTGGCCTGGCTTGCTTCAGGTGTATACAAATTATGCTGCTTATTCAGGTATAAAGTGAATTATGATAAATCACAAATTTTTCCTATTGGTCTTCATGTGGTTATCCCTGTCTGGCAAATTTTCAGGTAGTGGTGAATGATTTTTTTGTATCTGGGGATTTATATACCAAGAGAATTAAAAAACCTTTTTTCTAAAAACTATGATGGATTGTTGGCTAAAGTTAAAACTGATTTTCAGAAATGGGTAGACCTACCCATCTCCTTGGCAGGACATATCAACCTTATTAAGATGACTATCTTGCCAAATGTGCTGGCGAAGAGTTTTGATAATTTGCATGGCATGCTATTAAAATTCATATGGAAGTATCGCCGAGCACATATTAAATTCAGCCAGTTATGGCTTCCCCAAAACAGGGTGGGATGGCGCTTCCTAATTTTAGAATTTATTACCGGGCTGCCAGGCTACAGCCCTTAAGGTCTGATTGCGGCATAAAATGGTGGCCTGGCGATCCTTGAAGCAACTGCAGTTTGATGATGCATTTGGAATACAGAGCAACTTTTCTAAAGAGAAAAGAGACCAGAGATAGTCCTCTCCTGACACACACACTTAAGATCTGGAAGCAGATTCAGAGGCTCCTGGGGATAGGAGATGACACTTTGAAATTGATTGCTCCCATATATGACGACAATACAATAGTGTCAGGGCTCACTTTCTCTTCTGCTTTTAAAAAGAGTGGAGACTGTGGTTTATACAGTTTAGCACAATTGTGGAATGACTGACAATTTCAAACTTTGAGTCCCTACGTATGGATGACGACCTCCCTGTGCATACACGTCAATTATTTGTAGTTGTGAACTGCAATCTTTACTTTTTTTGGACCTGGCCACTACCATTCCAGAAATGAATGGGATGCAGAAGTATTTGTCGGACCCAGAGGCATCTATAAAAGGCACCACGTAGGCTTATTGGGGAATATTGCATTGGAAGTTTGATGCTGAGACGCCTTTGGGACTGATACACCAGTGGAATGAGGCCTTGAGAGTTTTGCTTAATGCACAAGTGTGGAAAACTATATGGTTCAACGCACACCGCAGTTCCATGTGCCAATGTTGTGTTGAGTTGTCTACATATAGCCCGATATGTTGGAGAGTGTGTGGGGAAAGGGGCTCCAATATATACATATGCAAGCAGTTCTGGAACAAATTGACAGAAGAAATTGCTGATATAATTTGCCTACCAATATTTCTTGCACCTATTATTGGCCTCTTAGGGCAATGGGAGGGCTCTTTAGCACCTCGAAAGTTCAGGCATTTGGTTGGCTGCTTGTTGCTGGTAGAACACTTTACCATAGCCACCTTTTGGAAGCAAAATTCATGTATAGTGCACTGGCGGAAGCAAGTGTGGAATATTGCAGATATAGAAAGAGTTAGATATACACTGAGGCATGAGCAATTTAAGTACAATGCCATCTGGGGCCCATATCACAAATACTTCAAAGAACAGGATAGGTGAATTTTTTTTTTTTTTTTATAACATAACAGTGCTGATTATACTTTGTACTGGAGGGAAATTTTTAGTAGTTACTCTACTGGATTGCAGCCTCCCTGAACAGTTGTGACGGATCTATACAGAGCTTATGTACAATGCTTATTAATTTGCCTTGTCTGTTGCTTATGTACTATACACTGTACCTGCTTGCTGGAAAATCTAATAAAGAGTTTAAAAAAAAAGTTAATTGAATGCTCATGTAGTTACTGGATTCTGCCCTACACTTTTTCACATTTTACCAGTATATCAGTGACCAGCAAAAGACAAAGCCTAATGCTAGAAGCCCACCTGTATTCACATGATGCCTTCAAGGTGCTATAAAACTCATCTTTATATGGCCCAATCCAGAAGAAAATGCACTGCATAAATTTTACCCCAGTGTTTAAAGGAAACACAGTCACATAGCACAATCTCCTTCACATTCAGCGACTCTCACTCCTGAATAACTGAAGACTACAGATGCATACCTTATGGAAGATGGATTCAGCTGTAATTATAGTGGACACAACTTCTGGAGCCTTAATAGGCTAAAAGGCAAACAAAAAAAAAAAAAAAGTTATGGTGAGTTCCAGGTTTTTGTTTCCTGCCAATACATACAAACATGGATGTTTCTAGGTAACCCTTCCTCCTTGACAAGAATATGCAGCAGATAAAGACTGAAAGATCTATCTAGTCTGCCTATTCTGCTTTTTTTTTTGTGTACTATAGACCCCATTTGACCTCTGGCTTTAAACTTCACTTCCTCTGTGCTTGTTCCAGGCTTTCTTGAATACCATTACCCTTTTGGCCTCCACTACCTCCATCTGAAGGCCAATCCATGCATTCACCAACTTTTCTGTGAGGAAATATTTCCTCATGTTACTCCGTGATGCCCTTATTCTAGAACTTTCTTTCCATTGAAAAATAGAGTAGTGTTGTCTACAAAAATACTATTCTAACCCAACACTATTATAATAGTTTCAGCTACACAAAAACCTGCAGGTCAGACTCAAGGCTACGAGCAGCAGAAGATACCTATCAAAGATAATGAAATTAAACACAAAACAATTTTCAAAATTCTTCATCCTGAATGAAATTACATTTAAACATCTCTGCTTAAGTGCCTTCCCCACCCCCACAACCACTTCTTTTAAAGAACAGAGCAAAACAGCACCAAGGAGAGATTACTGTATAAAATGCATTTAATTTAAGCCCTTGACCAGGATCCCCAGGCATCCTGCTGGAAGGAGAGCAACTTGGGGATCAAAGACGGCCCTGCGATTTACTGCGACTCCCCATAATAGGATCGAGGGGAGAGCAATGCAGAACAACAATTGCCCCTTTCCTGGCACTTCTTCCTCCAGTCCTCTATTTTGTAGCCCAGCAGATTCCCTTCTTCTCTGCCGGGCTTTCTGATCACACAGAGCCAAACTTCTGCTGAGCTTCTGCTGGCATGAGCCTTTGTTTGCAGCCACCTTGTGTTTTCTCCCACCAGTGACCAGCTGAGCAGCACGGACAGCAGATCCTTCCAGCATCTGCTACAAGGAAATGCTTATTATCAGTCAACTTTTTTCTATGTCACTGTTTTATATGGTTGTATTCTCACCTTGCACTTTCATTTGGGTGAAACAAAACTCAATTCAATGACCGACTGATGATGGCATCAGATGACACCCCCTGGTCTGGGCTCACTGGAGTGCACTATGTTTTATCATTAGGAATGTTCAGAGGCTGTTAGAGGTATAGTGAGCGCTAAGAGGGTTCTTTCCTCAAAGGGGATGAGCAATCTGGGCGTATATATATAGTGCTTCCATGAGGAACTGGGAGTCGTCATAGCCTGGAGCCAGAAGGGCTCTGGGTTGCTTTGTGTATCTTTTGCTGGGAGCCAGGGAGGGCAGCAAGCAGTAGTATCTTATCTTGGCGTTCTGAGATCTGTGGAAGAGAAGGGTTCTCTTCCGCATGTGGCAAGTATCAACTCAAGAAGATCTTACCACCAGAAAGCAGTGGAAGGATATGTCCTGGGCAATCCAGCCAAGTGGGAGTATTTCAGCGTGGAACAAGGGAATTCTGCAGATTTTCTTGTGTAGGGCAGAACATATAAAAGCTTTAAAGGGATTTCCTGGGATCCTAATATGGAACTAAATTTAAGCAGCATAAGACTAGTGTCTGTATAAATGATCTGCTGATATTCTAGAAGAAACCGGATTCTATTTTTGGATCTAATATCTTTGGACTGTGGTGTGATTCTCTCTGCTTGACTACTGGATTTTTTTTTTTCAGTAAACTTTCTGTTTTAGCACACACGCTGGTGTGGACTGGTTTTGTCTGGTGAGCCCTTGAGCCCCACAATACGAAGCCGTGCCTGGTCTTCCAGGGGCTGCTCCAAATGGGTTAGTGCTCTGTAGCCTCTGAAAGTAACCCCCTTGCCAAGGGGCGGCCAGGAGGAGGGTCACACGGTGTTATGCTTGAGTGATGTCTGGGACTCTCCCCCCCCCCCAGAGGTTGTAAATGCTGCCGCCGCTGCAGGGTCCCCCAAGGAGCAGGAGTCAGGGAGCCAGGATTCCTCCCGAGCTGTCGCTGGTCCATCAAGCCAGCCTCCATTCTGCCTCTTAAGATGAAGGGAGAGCTTTGTGAGCAGAGACATTTAAGGAAGGGAATCGAGCTCGTAAAACTGATCACCTCAAAATTAAACTTTGTTTTGGGGCTTTTTTTTTTTTGTTATAGGCTGGTATCAAGTGTGTGTGGGAGAGGTTTAAACCCAATTAAGATCAAATTTTTAAGAGTATTTATTGTATATTTTTGTTTAACTATGCACATCACTATGGAAGTTCTCTTTTTGTTGTTGTGGTAATTGTTTATTTTCCAGTATAACCAACAATGTACATACTGATATCAGAAATGTACAGATATGCATAGTCATCATTGTATACACAACCACCAGCGTATACGTCTTAAAAGTGCAAGAACATAACCAGAACAAGGATTAATCCCAAATATGCCCGCTACCGCCTGTGCAATAGCGATCCAGGGTTTCACATCCTTCTGCCCGTGCCAAAGTAAATTGGGAATATTGAGTCCTCCCCTTACCTTGTCCCTGTAGAGTATTTGACGGGAGACCCTGGGAGGTTTCCTCTTCCATATAAAACGAAAAATCTTTCTCTGCCATATACGCATTGCTCCCTCCGGGTCCTCGACAGGCAATGTTTGAAACAAGTGGTAATACATTCATTTTGATCACCGCGATCCTGCCAAACCACGAAATATCTGATCTATCCCACCTATCCATATCTTGTTGTATTTGGTTGATTAAGGGATCATAGTTTAACTGGTACAGGTGGTCAAGATTAGTTCCAATTTTGACTCCTAGATATTTTACATAATTTTTAGCCAAACGGAATGGCAGAGAACCCCCCTCTGCTGACAGAGAAACGTTCAATATTTCAGACTTGTAGGTATTGATTTTAAAACCTGATAATCGCCCAAATTGAGTGAGTTCTTCCAAAAGGGTCTGTAAAGATTTCCCCGGGTCTGATATAGTAAACAACAAGTCATCCGCAAAGAGCGACATCTTGTAGTCAGTCGCTCCTATACGAATTCCCCTGTATCTGAACATGGTTCCTCACTCTAGCCGCCAGCGGTTCAAGCGATAGGGCAAATAGAAGAGGTGATAGGGGGCAGCCCTGCCTAGTCCCTCGTTTAACCTCAAAAGGGGAAGTTCTCTTTTTAAACTGGAATAGTGATTAATAACTTGTTAAATTAAATGTGTGCAATTCTAACAAACAGTCTATTCATAGAAAGGTAAAAAAAAAAAAATACAAAGCATAAAATCACCTTGATGTTTTGCTGATCAGCAGCAGGATCCTACCAGGCAAAGAATGGCTCCCTAAAGGGCAGATTTCCCCAATCCTGGAGCGCTCTAGCTAATGTCTGACCTTCCCACATATACCTGACCTCAGCAGCAGATACAAGACAGAGCTCTACAGAGCCAGGGCAAATGTAAAGGGCACTACTGACCAAGGATTCGTTGCTCTGAAAAGACCCCGACATTAGGAGAGATCTCAGGGCCAAGAATTAAACTTGAAAACGTACATTTTTCAGCTTGAATATGTGTCTTCTTCCTTTGCCTTTGGTGGAGACTTTCTTCTCGGCGGCAGGAGCAGACTTGTACTTGGTGTTGCGAAGGCGTGCCGAGCGCCGGTGCATCTCCTGCTTGGACTGCAGAGCAAACAGAAGCACAGGGTGGGTCCATATTTCATAAACACTTTAATTGACATAATAAAAACTTCCTGAAAGAAGGGGCCCATAAAGACATAAACCAGACAAGCGGGAGACGACAGCGAATCAAGAGTTACAAAGGAGGAGGATGAGAGAACATTTTGGCACATAGCCGCAACCTCTCCAACTAGACAGAGATTTGCTGATGGCAGCGAGTGAGGGGAGAAGCTCTTTTACGTAAACCCGTGCTGGTTTCTGCCATGGTGACAGCAGTATTGCAAGGGATTTCACTTTACTTCAGGATCAAGTCAGTCCTGGCCCATGACTTAGGTTCCATGGTGAGCAGTGCAAGCAGGAGGTACGCCAGGCAAGCTGGGATACTGGAAGCAGTACTGCTTGTCACAGACGACAAAAATGAAAAGCTGCCACAAGGTGGAGGACAGCAAACCTTACTAACGGAACCAAGAATAGCTGGGACGGTGTACGGCTAAACCATTTCCTGGTTCCAAAAAAAAAAAACCCAACCCACAGATCTGGATAAAACGGACACTCAGGTGACATATTCCTTTCCACTAAGTGGGTGCTCGTGACTGGCGGGAGGGAGGAGGGTAATAAAACCATACGGCTGGGAAGGCCGGCCTGGTGCAGCACAACTCCCAGCAACTCACCTGCTTGCCTCCACCGTTGCTCTGCTGAGAGGAAGAGGAGGCGGCGCCCGCAAAGCCAGCTCCACCAGAGCCGCCCCCAGCGTTGCCACTGCTGTAAGAGCCACTCCCGCTGCTGCCTTTGCCGGTGCAGTTGTTGCAGAGGATCTCGCCCTGGTTGCCTTTCTTCCACATGGAGGAAGAGTTGGTTTTGCACATGGTGCATGTCGGCTTTAGACCCAGAGGCATCACTCCTATACAGAAGATCCCAAACAAACAATGAAGCATCTGTGAATGGCTGGGCAGGTGTCCAGTACCGCTCTGAAGCCACAGCAAATCCAGAACACAGGAACAGAGAAACACTATCAATATGGACTGTAAATCAGGCTATCTTCCAGTGCGCCAACTGATAATTTTTGTTACTGAAATGAAAACACAACCAGATACGGGTCTGCATGTAAGTCTGAAATGTACCATGCCTTGTGCTCACATAAAAAGGGACATCCTTGGGCTACAGCTACTTCTATCATTTTCTCTACATTACACATTGGGCAACAGTGGCATAGGATGTTTCACTACCACTGTCCCAGTAAGGACTGGTGGCAAGACGTAACCTCCACCCCATAAGAACTTGCCAAATTATGTCAAACAGAGGATCCATCAAGCCCAGTATCCTGTTTCCAACAGTGGCAAATCCAGGTCACAGGTTCCTGGCAAGTACCCAAAAACTAAGAAGATCCCATGCTGCCATCGCGCAGCGATAAGTAGTGGCTATTTCTTAAGTCTACTTGGTTAATAACAGTTTATTCACTTCGCCTCCAGGAACTTATCCAAACCTTTTTTAAACCCAGCTATACTAACTGCCTTAACCACATTCTCCGGTAATTAATTCCAGAGCTTAACTCTGTGTTGAGTGAAAAAGAATCTTCTCCAATTTGTTTTGAATGTGCTATTTGCTACCTTCATGGAGTGCCCCCTAGTCTTTGTATTTTTTGAAAACGAGTAAATAATTTATTTACATTTACCCATTCTATTCCACTCATGATTTTATAGACCTCTATCATGTTCCCCCTCAGCTATTTCTTCTCCAAATTGAACAGACCCATCCTCTTAAGCCTTTCCTCATAGGGGAGCCATTCCATCCCCTTTATTCATTTTGGTCGCCCTTCTCTGTATCTTTTCCAATGCAACCATATCTTTTTGAGATGCAGCAACCAGAACTGCACATAGTACTCCAGGTGCGGCCTCACCATGGAGTGATTCAGAGACATTATGATATTTGCTGTTTTACTCTCCATTCTTTTCCTAATAATTCCTAGCAATCTGTTTGCTTTTTTGACTGGAACCATACACTGAACCACTGCTCACATAGTAAAGGCATGCAATCTCAGCCAAAAGGCCAAAGGACCCTCCTCAGCCCACAGCCTACACCCCAGGCTTGATCCCCAGCCAAGAACAGGCTGAAAAGTGATCACTACTAGTAAGCGGGATGTAGGGCTGGGGGAGTAGGGGGCCGTAGCCAGTGATATGCTATCAATTCCCCTTATCAAGGGATTCTCAGCAGCTCTGCTTCACTCAATGAGACTTATTTTTTAAAAAAACAAAACAAAAACACACCAAAAAATTTAAAACAATTTAACAGGGGACACCAGCGAATTGACATTCAAAATACCACTGGTCATAGTTCACTAGGAGGAAAGGCTAAAGTTGATTATGTATCTCACTGCCCAAAAGCTGTGGGGGAACAAGATAACATTTCATTGCCCACAATACTTAAAACATTTATACTGACTGATACTAGCATACATTTACTGAATTCAAGTGCTGGATAAAACACAGAATATCATTAGGAGTTCTATTTTTGGTTTGAAATTTTGTATTTAAAGTACTCTTGAGCTATTCTGAGCTCAGCACTGAGGAAGTGAAAGAAAGACTGCATTCAGGACGGGGAAGAGGAAAGAGCAAATGGGTAATGGAGCGTTCTCCATTTTTCATTCAAGTGCCACTTAGTCTATCATGTCGTCGCTACATGGCAGATACTTTTATAAAATGTTTATTGTATTATTCAGAGAGAATTAAAGTATCAGGTAGAATGGAAGAATCTGATCTAGAGCCTGGCCCCAGTCCAGAATACGTATCCACTAAGCTCTCGGGTAAGCACAATTCTCCCACATTCCCAGCTGATCTTTAGAACTGCATGATGAAACCCCAAATCACCTTCTTCAGGACACAAAGATAGGGCTAGGACAGTGGTGGCGAACCTATGGCACACGTGCCAGAGGGGGGCGGGTATGCGCGCTGTCGCTAGGGTTGCCAACCGTCCAGATTTTCTCCAGACAGTACAGAATTCAAAGGCAGTGTACGGAAGCCAGCCGGAGGGCTGAAATATCCGGATCGCGGCCTTGCAGCGCGGGCTGCTTCCTCCCTCCCGGCTGCTGGCGTCTGAATGACTGCATTAGTGCCGATAGCCGAGGAGGAGGAAAGCAGCCCGCGATTCTCATTCAGACACCAGCAGCTGGGAGGGAGGAAGCAGCCCGCTCTGTGCAACAGAAAGAGGCCTGAAGGGGCTGTTGGCATTTTCGCCTTCCCACCCACGGTCAAGTAGAAAGATGCCCGTGGGGACCGTTTATATATATTTCCTCCCGCCCAAGGCGCAATAGAAAGAAGTTAGGCAAGGCCATCATGTTCTCCTCCCTCCTGCCTGTGGCACAGTATAAAGAGGCCCTGGGAGGCATGGGCATTTCCCCACCTGTCTGCAGTGCAACCTCAAGAGGCCTAACTAGACCTTCAACATCTTTGGCTGTTGAAACAAAGGCCTAGAGCCTGTGTATGTGCGAGAAACAGTAAGTGTGAGAGAGCCTGTGTGTGTGAGTGGGAAAGAGCTAATGAGTGTGAAAGAGAGCCTGTGTGTGAGGGGCAGAGAGCCATTGAATGTGAGCCTGTGCACACGTGAGGGGGAGAGAGCCAGTGAGTGTGAAAGAGCTGAGAATCACTGCCATAGATTGTTGATTCAGGGAATATCCATTTCTTTAGTGTTAACTAATAGTCAGGCCGATACAGTAAGGTGCGGTAGAAAGAGGTGCGTTAGTGCCGGGCGCACCCGTGTTTGCCGCACGCACAGTCTGGATCACATACTGCTTGATACTGTATTTAAATGGCATGCAAATACAAGCCGCGTCCAACGCGCGTCCATGAAGCGCAATCCATTTTACTGTATAGGCGCTATACAGCACCTATACAGTATCCTGGGTGCACTGGTACCTGTCATTTCAAATGTCATTTGAAATGACATGTACACCCTGGAAGAAAGGTGAGATGGGGAGAAATGAGAGAGTTCAAATAGCTCAGAGTTTTCCAAGCACAGGTGAGACTTTTTCAAAAGAAAGGAGGCTCGAGAACAAGGGATCATGTAATGAGGTTGAAAGGGGGTAGACATAGGAGTAATCTTAGGAAATATTTCTTTAGAGAGGAAACTGGATGCATGGAACATCCTCCCAGTGGAGGTGGTGGAGACAAAAACAGTATCTAAATTCAAGAAAGAATGGGATAAATATAGGGAATTTCTAAGGAAATGATAGGAATAATAATGCTAAATGAATTGGCTGGCTGGGCAGACTGGATAGACATTAGTCTTTTTATGCCATCGTGTTTCTAACAATACATTTCTGGCCTTGGAAACTGACAGCAGGGGGTGTTAGTGCTAGTACAAAGCAGCAGTACTTTCTAGTGGTGACAATATTTAAAGTTACTTGGAGCACAGTGGTTACTATTCTATGGGTGAAGTACCTCAGAGGCATTTCCTGGATCAGATCCAGTGTTAGAAAATAATATGGCTCTGCTTTGTTTTGGGAAACATGGAGGTGAACAATGTCTGATTTCTGGCTGGGTTAAGGGTTCTCATCAGTCAGTGGTCAATCATATGTTGAAACGGACCAGGAGATGACACATTTACTGAAAAAGGCTGACCAGACCTCTTACAGAATAGTTTGAGTCTTCTAATACAGACTGAAAAGAATGTCAAACATTGGCACACACATCCAACGAGGGTCCTTTAATAATATTATGGAGCCCCTAATTCTATTGCATAGGGACTACAGATTCGATGTTTTTCTGCAAAAATACTTAAGAAAGAGAAACAAAGCCCTGTGAATAAACAACTTATGAAAATAAATGAAGGCTTAAAAAATAATGTGGATCTGGCCGAATTAAGCGAGACCCGAGAAACGGGGCTGGAAGGTTATTCACAAAGCCAAGAGCAGCCAAAGCTATGAGCGCAACTGAAAAGAAATACAACATATGGAAAAAGCACAAACATAGACGGCCAAATATACAGAAAATGGGAGAAAGAAAACCTTTACTATATCAAGCCTAGCCTATTCTCTAGACAAACAGATGCATTCATCCCGCATACATCCATTAGCTTCCCGCTGCATGCTAGTTACAACGCAAACAGCTTACATTACACTTGAAACATCTCACCGTATCCGGACGTCCCCGGGTCCAGCCCTTACGCTACCTCCCCCAACGTCATGACGCCTCCCCGCCAAGCCTGACACCGGAAGAACGGCTTCAACCTAGTCCATTTATGCGTTGTGCTTCTCCTCCGAGGCACAGAAATACGCGGTGACGTCATAACGTAGCGACGCGCATAGCATCCCCTGCGCAGCGGCTCTAGTCGCCTTAATCGCATACGATAGCTTCAGATCGGACCGGTCTTGCAGCGGAACATAAAACTAGTCTTTGGCGACTGTACGTCGTTTCCGTGCGCCCAAAGCTCCCACTTCTTTTACGGGTGGACACGCCCCAAACCCATACTCTGGCCATAGCGTGGCAAGACACACTGCACTGTTAGGATTGCCATTTCCACAGACCAGGATGGGACACGGGGGGGGGGGCAGGAAGAAGAAAGATGGTGTCCCTAATTTGCATAAATTGTAGCTCCTGCTAGGGAACTTCCTAAACGCTATATCTGTGTATGCATTAAAGGGCAATAATGAATTGACAGGCTGCACACAGGCAACAATTTCTCTTTCAGTGTCTTGGGGCAATGAAGGGGGCCCCCCTGGCACGCAGCTGCTCCCCATTTCTTATCTGGTGTATTAGGGGGCAGGGGTGGGTAGCACAAACCGTCGGGAGAAGCAGGACTGTTGGCAGAGGCAAGCAGCTTCCCAGGGGTCACTAATGCACCTCATCAGGGGGCTGGCCACCAGTGCTGCATGCCATCATTATAGTGGAACAAGTGTTCCTTAGCCACTAGGTGGGTGCTGACTCAGCTGGCCAGTCATGTCTTTCCAAGGAGGCACTGCCTTCCTCCTCCACCCCATCCCCACAAGCAATATTACCTAGAGTACCAATGCGTAATAAAAAGTGCAGGAGAGCCGGGTGCCCGTGAGTTTGACGCGCGCACATTTTAGTTCGCAAGCAGCTCGATTCAGTATTCAAATTAGACGCAAATCCAAGTGGCGGCAAAGGAGCGTCAAAAGCGCACCTATGAAGAGGCAGGCACTCGCAATCCATTTTACTGTATAGAGCGGTATACAGCACCTATATAGTATCCAGGGTGCGCTGGCACCATACCTGTCATTTCAAATGTCATTCCAGCAGGTAAGTGGATGGTTCTTTTCTACAGACCCCGCATGGACACCGGGGCTACTGCCCTGAGCATCCGGGCGTCCTTGATCGGAGGCCACCCCCAACCTTCCACGTCCGGGTGCTTAAGGACGGGCGGGCATCTGTGAAGGTCGGGGCCTCCAAGCATTGATGCCCATGATCAGAGGCCCAGCTGCCTTGAGCACCTGGCCGGACGTCCAAGGTCGGGGCTTCCATTCATGGACGTTCCCGCTTCTTTCCGGGCATCCATGATCAGAGGGGAGGCCCCGCTGCCTTCCAATGTCCATGGCTGCTGCCTTGAGCGCCCGGCCAGACATCCAAGGTCGGGGCCTCCGAGCATGGACGCCCAGAGAGAGACGGGAACCCTGCCTTTTAACGTCCATGGCCGCTGCCTTGAGCGCCCAGGTGGACGTCCAAGGTCGAGGCCTCCGAGCATGGACGTGCAAGGACGACCTGGTGTCTGTGAAGGTCGGGGTCTCTGAGCATGGATGCCCAGAAACAGACGGGAACGCTGCCTTCCAACGTTCATGGACATTCCCCCCTCTTTCTGGGCGTCCATGATCGGAGGCCCCGCTGCCTTCCAACATCCATGGCCGCTGCCTTGTGTGCCCGGATGGACGTCCAAGGTCGGGGCTTCTGTTCATGGACGTTCCTGCCTCTTTCCCTGTTGGCCTCTCCAATCTGTCTTGTAGAATTCACTTGCCGAGCAATTTCTTATTCTGCTTCTCAACCGAATGAAAAAGATCGCTAGAGCCAATATATACATGTTGTCCATGACACTGTCCAGTCCGAAGCTGACTGAACACCACACTAACGCCAGGGTCAGGGTAGGCGGTAAATATAGAGGTTAAAGACGCGGTAAATAAGCTGGTTAAAAATGAAATAATTTGTGCGCACGTTACTGTATTGGGGGGGGGGGGAATAGCTAATCTGATCATTAACATATCATATACATGCAGCGGGCAGAAATGGATACGCATCTTTTTCGGCAAGCGCTAAGGACGCGTAAAAGCCGATACTAGAGATGTGAATCGTGTGCCAGATCGTCTTAACCATCAGATTCGGCTGCGGGGGGGCTCGAATCTGATTGTTAAGATATGTGAATTGGAATCGTTTCCGATTCCAATTCACATTTTTTTAGGAGGCCCGCACCGCAAAAAAAAACAAAACACATCCGACCCTTTAAATCGACCTCCCGACCTGACCCATCGCTAATTATTTTTTTACCGAGGCCCGCGCCGCAAAAAAAACAAAGAAAACCATCCGACCCCTTAAATCGACACCCCCCCCCCCCCGACCCGACCCATCGCTAATTATTTTTTTACTGAGGCCCGTGCCGCAAAAAACAAACAAACCCCATCCGACCCTTTAAATCGACCCCCCCAAAACCTTTTAAAGTTACCTGGTGGTCCAGGGGGGCCTCGGGAGACATCCAGGGGGGCCTCGGGGAGAGGAGAGATCCAGGGGGGCCTCGGGGAAAGATTTCCCAGGCATCACCTTTTCTAAAAATGGCGCCGATGCCCCTTTGCCCTTACCATGTGACAGGGTATCCGTGCCATTGGCCGGCCCCTGTCACATGGTAGGAGCACTGGATGGCCGGCGCCATTAGCCCATAGTATAATATGGGCTGATGAGTAAATATGGCCGGCGCCATCTTTAAACATGGCGCCGGCCATCAGCCCATAGTATAATATGGGCTGATGAGTAAAGATGGCGCCGGACATCCAGTGCTCCTACCATGTGACGGGGCCGGCCAATGGCACGGATACCCTGTCACATGGTAAGGGCAAAGGGGCATCGGCACCATTTTTTTTTTTTTTTTTTAGAACAGCTGATGCCTGGGAAATCTTTCCCCGAGGCCCCCCTGGATCTCTCCTCTCCCCGAGGCCCCCCGAGGACCCCCTGGACCACCAGGTAACTTTAAAAGGTTTTGGGGGGGTCGATTTAAAGGGTCAGATGGGTTTTTTTGGGTTTTTTTTGCGGTGCGGGCCTCCGTAAAAAAATAATTAGCGATGGGTCGGGTCGGGAGGGGGGGGGGTCGATTTAAAGGGTCAGATGCTAAAGGGTCAGATTGGCACACACATCCAACGAGGGTCCTTTAATAATATTAAATAATATTAAATATTAATAATATTTTTTTTGCGGTGCGGGCCTCCGTAAAAAAAAAATAGCGATGGGTCGATTTAAAGGGTCAGGGTGGGTTTAGGGGCTTTTTTGGTGTGCCCTATTTAACGATACAATACAAATGCCCCTGACGATAAATCGTGGGCATTTGTATTGTATCGTGCACTCTAACAATTTTGGACGATTTTAAAATTATCTGATAATTTTAATCGTTCAAAAACGATTCACATCCCTAGCCGATACTGAATCGCGCATCCATCTTACGCGCTCAAAACGTGTGTCCAAAGAGGGTTAAAAACCGCGCAACCATGGCCACGCTTTACTGTATCGGCCCGTTTGTGCAGAGCAGTTCATTTCCTGTTTCTTGAGATTCACATTTTTGGAGATCCTTGGTTCAGATCCCACATATCATAGCAAAAATGCAGTTATAATTGCAATTTTCCTTATAGAAGATAGAATTATTTTTTTGTGATTGTAGAGCTGGGAAAAAAATAATAATAAAAGTAGATTTGCAGGTTCTGAAACCCTTGATTGATCACAGCTGTGGGAAACTCCCTTTAATGAAAGGATCACAGTAACAATAGGCAAAGCCAATTAGGAGTTCAGAGTAGGTGAACAGTAATCCTAACCCTCTTCCCCGCCCCATTGACAGATATTGCGGGCCCCCCTGCGGGTGCGAGGAGCACTATATTGCCGAAGGCATTGGAGGCAGCTCAGAGATATGTCCTCCCTGCCCTTCACTGAGGGTGAAGTTGACGGCGGAAGAAGACGGGAACTAGCGCTGGATGAAGCGACCTGAGCCTGCTCCTGGTAGGTCTGGCGATGGCACACTATAGATGAATGGAGGTAAGAGGGTGCTTTTTTTAGGCCACAAGCAACATCTTGTGGCCTCCTTTTTTAAGGCTCCCTTCCCTTCCCTTGATTTCTTACTGATTTTCTCCGGCTCCCTCTCTAGAGGGCACCGGAGGAGTGATATTCCCCTCCTTTGTTTTGTTTCTCCTGTTTCTTGAAGGGGGCGGGGTGGCCTCTGGCCACCCCCTTCCCTAGCCTTAAATAGGCCCCTTCCCCCTCCCCTCCCTAAGGAACACAGCAAAGGGGGTGAGGGGCACCGCCCCTGCCCTGATTTAAAACAAAAACAGTAATCCAAATAGCCAGGTTGCAGCTGCATGAAGGTGCACTTTCTTGCCATGAATTTAGGCAACTTGTCGTTGCCTTAGATCTTCAGCTGTAATCAGTTATCTGGGAACCTGGCTTGAACTTCAGGTTCCAGTACCTTGCTTTACTCCAGCTCCCTGCCAGGGTACCTAGTTTAAAAGAAAATGAAAAAAAAAGTGTGTGTGTGTGTATATATATATATATAGATATTTATTCATTTGTATATATCTAGATATGTAAATATATATAGACATAGTAGTAAGTAGTTATTTATATTAAGGCAGTCAAGCCATATGCTGTATCTCTTATCTCTCCCAGAGCTCACCTCTCCCACCTAGGGAAGGAATGAGGGAACATCTGGTAGAACTGGCTGTCTGTGCCTCTGCTAAAGGGGCTGGTAGAATCAAAAGCTGCCACTGCTGAAAAGAATGGCAGTCTTTTTTTTTTTTTTTAAGCCACACTGTTACAAAAAAAAGGAGCATCAGATTATATGATGTACCTTACTTTAGCAAGGTGATTCAATATGTCTATTTCTACCTGTTTGCCTATGTTTAACCAGCTGGTAGTCTGGTTGCCACAGGAAGAAATTTCTCCAGGGTAGGAAACTGAGTCAGTGAGTGAGCATTGCCTTCAGCCATGAAGGCCATAGTTAGCAGAGGAAGCAAAAAGGTTTAAGGATTCTCAGGTCAGATAGGGGAAAGTTCCACTAAACCTGTCTTTCCTTTTCATTCTCTCACCAGGCTACTAGGTACGATGGTTCTGGGTCTCAAATTCTCCTGGGCTGGATCCAACAGCCCCCAGAGAAGCCAAGGTGACTTTTTCCCCATAGGTAATAATCAACAGAGAGGGTGAGGTTGTGAACTTCTTACATAAGGTTCCAGATGGAGTAACAATTGGTCTCTCGGAGAGAAGAGGTAAGTGCTGGGGGTTGCCCTTTCTCAGATGCCCCATCCAGCATGGTTGGGGCAAGTTGAAAAGGGACCAGAGGCCCTCTGCGGAGCACCCTTACAGAGGGCATGGAGCAGTGGTCGGGTGGTGGAAGCAGCAGGCTGTGGACTGGCAAGGCCAGGGTTAAGATCCAGCCACTGCTATTTGTGATCTTGGGCAGGTCACTTTGCCCTTCATTGCCTTAGGTATAAACTTCATTTACTAGAAAGTGTTGGGGCTTTAAAATACAGAATGTTTGCAGTTATTATGCAATAAATCCAAACTTGCTGCACAGTATTTTTTCATGGTAAAAGAACCTTTTAGGAACTGATCCTAGTAGGAGAGTGCATAGAAGCTCGTTCTGCACATCAGCCCCCAGCCAGAGCTGGTCCTGTTTGAGAGGGTGGGGGCTGTTTAAAGGCTAAAAGCAGGGGATCACGGGATGCGGTGAGTGCGTGATGTGTTCTTCTGCTACTCCAGGGACCCGCTCCCCACATCCACTCCAATTGGTCCTTTTCCTGCAATGACCTTACTCACCTGCACTCCTCTGAGCTGATTTAAGCTCCCTCCTTTTGGACAACAGCAGTTGGGTGCTCCTACTTGCAGCAGATGCTACAAAATCGATTTGTAAGGAGAAGCCCTGGCCGACGCTGTCAGCAATTCACCGTGATCATATGTCAGCGATGGAGGAGAAACTGGGTAAGATCCATTCTTGTTTTGACAAGATTCAAACCCTGTTGCAAGACCTTACCAGGCACATGCTGGAAGCTCTTCCATATGCCTGGAATAGAGGTGCTGGGCTGGTGTGTCATGCTTTCTCTCTGGCCTTATCCAGCTTAAAATGTCACATTTTGGAGGCTGCTTTTAAAATTTGTCGCTTCTTAGTGTTCGTTCTATTCATTTTAACAACTTCTCTATACGAAATAAATTTTCCATAGCCTGTTTGTTTTGTATGTGTCTTGACTAAAGTGTAAGCTCCTTGAAGGAGCAACTATCTCTTGTTTGTGTCTATATAACACTGTAAATATCTAGTAGTAAAAATAAGTAGTACAACAGAATGTTAGCGAGAACTGCAGTTTGTGGCTCCTGAGGGAGGATATAAGAGGGGGAAAAAACCCACGTGTAGTTGCAAGTGAAGGCATATGGCACTGTAGCCCAATAGAGGCTAGTTCCAGTTTAGTCAGAAGCCTAAAGGAGCATGGCAACACTGCCAGGCCAAAAATTAAAATGTGTGGTGGCTAGAGCTCCCTGCTAAGGTAATTGGGAACAAGACCCAGTGCAGCACTATGACATTGATTTTACCCAAAAATCCTTGTGTCCGAGAATACAAGAACTAAAATAATTCATAGGGAGAATAGAAATCCACTCCAAAACCATTTTGCTCTATAGTATTAGGATATCAGAAAGTAAACTCATCCCCCCTTTCCCCAGATTCCAGGTAAGCCAGCAACAAACTACATCTACTTAAAAAAACTGGTCAAAGATGCAGAACCATTAGAATATTTCAGAGCACAATACAGGTGGTGAAGCTGCTAATTGCTGATGTATCCTAGCCTTACATCTGATTGTTTCTGTTCAGACAAGCCTTCCCATAAGCTATGCGTCCGCCGCAATAATTGCCATGGACCATCTCTTTCCCCATCTCCTCCTAAGTATATTTTTTCCTTAGCATATTCGGTCTCCGCTTATGCCTCCAATGCATTATTTCATCTTCCAATAATGCTGCTGTAATCCTCCTTCCCTCACCCCCCCCCCTCCTCCACCCATCCTCCCTAGCCCATTGGGCCCACTACCCCAATATTCCTGATTCACTAGTTTGTTATTTTTTCCCTTTGCTTAAGTTCTCCAAGTTTATTTCCTCCTTGTTTCATTGTAAGACAATTTTTGTTACTGTCGATTTTAAGGTTTGAAATGTAAACCGTAGTGATAAGTAACACTGTTATTTGAACTTCGGTATAGAAAAGTTATAAATAAATAAATATCTTTAGTTGTAAGATTAAAACTGGGTTTAGTTTCAGAAAACAACCCCTAGATCTTGATTGTTGTTGTAATGAATTTAAACAGGGGCATCTAGGCTACAGCTCATGAAGATATCTTATGGGGCTGGTAAACAATGGAAATAGACCCTTTTGTGGGGGAAGGTTTTCTGGCCCCCCTCCCCTCCCAGGCTGTAGCACCAGTGGGACAAAGCAAGAGAGCCCAGGCTCCTGGTCCTAAGAACTGTTTGTTTTTTTTTTTCTCTTTTGCATGCAGTAGGTTTGCCTTATAGAAAGGCACAGAGAAGGAGAGGCAGCCACAGGGACTCAGAGTGGCTCTTTTGCTCATGGTGCCTGCTCTTCTTCTCCCAGTCCATGTCATGGGGTTTACCTATTGCTCATCTGCCACTGTGGTGCTGCTCACTAGCGTGGGGCTTACTTCATGCCCAGTTGTTATCCCCACCATGGGTACACAGCCTATTCTTTGAGGTTCTAGAGCCATCTTTCTCTATTCCCACCCCCACTACTGGTCCCTGGCCAGTAAGGGAGGAGTAGAAAAAGTAAGAGAAGTGAAGGGAGAAGCTAGGTGATGGTGACACAGAGGTAAAGGAAGTGGGAGCTAAGGAAGAGATGGATGTGGAGAGGGTAGATAGGGACTAGAGAGATGCAGGTGGATAGAAATATGAGCTGGGTAGCTAGAAATTGATGGAAGCAGGGAGAAGGCTGGTACATGAGAAGAGATGCAAGTAGTGCGCAAAGACACAAAGGTGGAAAGTGTAGGCAGAAGGAGCAAGTGGGGGAGAGAAATACAGGGGGAACTAGGGAAAGTCAAAGGTGGAAGATATGTGAAAGATTAGAAAAAGAAAGGGTGTGATGAAGAGATGGACAAGAGCCTGGGAAGAGCAAGAAATAGAGGACTGAAATGATATGGGAGAATAGGGACCAAGAGAGAAAGATGGAGAAAAGAGGACTAACAAGCAAAGCTTAAACAAAAAGGAGAAAGAGGAAATAGGACAAACAGAAAATTGACAGGTTGGATGTGGTTCAGAAAAAGACTACTAAACTGATAGAAGGCCTCTAATGTAAACTCTACACAGAGAGACTTACAACACTCAAAATATACCCACTGGAGGAAATACAGGATAGAAGGGACATGATCAAAACATTAAAATATGTAACAGGCTTCAATATGTGACATGACATTTTCCATACAAAAGGAAATTAAAGGACAAGGTGTCATGCTAAGAAGTTCCAGAGAAGAAGATACATGGGAAAATACTTAAGAACATGCCATACTGGGTCAGACCAAGGGTCCATCAAGCCCAGCATCCTGTTTCCAACAGTGGCCAATCCAGGCCATAAGAACCTGGCAAGTACCCAAAAACTAAGTCTATTCCATGTTACCATTGCAAGTAATAGCAGTGGCTATTTTCTAAGTCAACTTAATTAATAGCAGGTAATGGACTTCTCCTCCAAGAACTTATCCAATCCTTTTTTAAACACAGCTACACTTCCTGCACTAACCACATCCTCTGGCAACAAATTCCAGAGTTTAATTGTGCGTTGAGTGAAAAAGAACTTTCTCCGATTAGTTTTAAATGTGCCACGTGCTAACTTCATGGAGTGCCCCCTACGAAAGCGTAAATAACCGATTCACATCTACCCGTTCTAGACCTCTCATGATTTTAAACACCTCTATCATATCCCCCCCTCAGCCGTCTCTTCTCCAAGCTGAAAAGTCCTAACCTCTTTAGTCTTTCCTCACAGGGGAGCTGTTCCATTCCCCTTAGCATTTTGGTAGCCCTTCTCTGTACCTTCTCCATCGCAATTATATCTTTTTTGAGATGCGGCGACCAGAATTGTACACAGTATTCAAGGTGCAGTCTCACCATGGAGTGATACAGAGGCATTATGACATTTTCTGTTCTATTCACCATTCCCTTCCTAATAATTCCTAACATTCTGTTTTCTTTTTTGACTGCTGCAGCACACTGAACCAACGATTTCAATGTGTTATCCACTATGACACCTAGGTCTCTTTCTTGGATAGTAGCACCTAAAATGGAACCTAACATTGTGTAACTATAGCATGGGTTATTTTTCCCTATATGCATCACCTTGCACTTATCCACATTAAATTTCATCTGCCATTTTGATGCCCAATTTTCCAGTCTTGCAAGGTCTTCCTGCAATTTATCACAATCTGCTTGTGATTTAATTACTCTGTACAATTTTGTATCATCTGCAAATTGATTATCTCACTCGTATTTCTTTTCAGATAATTTATAAATATATTGAAAAGTAAGGGTCCCAATACAGATCCCTAAGGCACGCCACTGCCCACTCCTTTCCACTGAGAAAATTGTCCATTTAATCCTACTCTGTTTCCTGTCTTTTAGCCAGTTTGTAATCCACAAAAGGACATCACCACCTATACCATGACTTTTTACTTTTCCTAGAAGCCTCTCATGAGGAACTTTGTCAAACGCCTTCTGAAAATCCAAGTACACTACATCTACCAGTTCACCTTTATCCACATGTTTATTAACTCCTTCAAAAAAGTGAAGCAGATTTGTGAGGCAAGACTTGCCTTGGGTAAAGCCATGCTGACTTTGTTTCATTAAACCATGTCTTTCTATATGTTCTGTGATTTTGATGTTTAGAAAACTTTCCACTATTTTTCCTGGCACTGAAGTCAGGCTAACTGGTCTGCAGTTTCCCGGATCACCCCTGGAGCCCTTTTTAAATATTGGGGTTACATTAGCTATCCTCCAGTCTTCAGGTACAACGGATGATTTTAATGATAGGTTAGAAATAGATCTGAAATTTCATTTTTTTAGTTCCTTCAGAACTCTGGGGTGTATTCCATCTGGTCCAGGTGATTTACTACTCTTCAGTTTCTCAATCAGGTCTACCACATCTTCTAGGTTCACCGTGATTTGGTTCAGTCAATCTGAATCATTACCCATGAAAACCTTCTCCGGAACGGGTATCTCCCCAACATCCTCTTTAGTAAACACCGAAGCAAAGAAATCATTTAATCTTTCCATGATGGCCTTATCTTCTCTAAGTGCCCCTTTACCCCCTCGATCATCTAAGGGTCCAACTGACTCCCTCACAGGCTTTCTGCTTCGGATATATTTTAAAAAGTTTTTACTGTGAGTCTTTGCTTCTATAGCCAACTTCTTTTCAAGTTCTCTCTAGCCTGTCTTATCAATGTTTTACATTTAACTTGCCAATGTTTATGCATTATCCTATTTTCTTCTGTTGGCTCCGTCTTCCAATTCTTCAATGAAGATCTTTTGGCTAAAATAGCTTCTTTCTCCTCCCCTTTTAACCATGCTGGTAATCCTTTTTGCCTTCTTTCCACCTTTCTTAATGTGTGGAATACATCTGGACTGTGCTTCTAGGATGGTATTTTTTAATAATGACCACACCTCTTGCACACTTTTTACTTTTGTAGCTGCTCCTTTCAGCTTTTTTCTAACTATTTTTCTCTTTTTATCAAAGTTTCCCTTTTGAAAGTTTAGCACGAGAGCCGTAGATTTGCTTACTGTCCCCCTTCCAGTCATTAATTCAAATTTGATCATATTATGATCACTATTGCCAAGCGGCCCCACCACCGTTACCTCTCTCACTAAATCCTGTGCTCCACTGAGAATTAGATCTAAAATTGCTCCCTCTCTCGTTGGTTCTTGAACCAATTGCTCCATAAAGTTATCATTTATTCCATCCAAAAGGTTCCCCAGTTCCTAACAAAACTGAATCCCTCTCCCTTGCACTATCGTCTCATCCACGCATTGAGACTCTGGAGCTCTGCCTGCCTCTGGTGACCTGCGCATGGAACAAGGAGCATTTCAGAGAATGCTACCCTGGAGGTTCTGGATTTAAGCTTTCTACCCAAGAGCCTAAATTTGGCTTCCAGAACCTCCCTCCCACATTTTCCTATGTCGTTGGTGCCCACATGTATCATGACAGCCGGCTCCTCCCCAGCACTGTCTAAAATCTTATCTAGGTGACGCGTGAGGTCTGCCACCTTCGTACCAGGTAGGCATGTTACCAGGCGATCCTCACGCCCACCAGCCACCCAGCTGTCTACATTCCTAATAATCGAATCACCAACTATGACTTCTTTACTGAGATGGTAGTAATGCCTGAAACAGCCTACCAGATTTGACAAGCAAAATTGTGACAATTTAAACATGCTTAGGACAGACAAATATGTGATAATAGCAGCTGGGGAGAGATGGGTAAAAGAAATGCAGGGAGCTTGACTGTTTACTCAGTCTTATGGGGAAAAATACAAGCCAGTGGGCAGAGTGGTGGTATGACTATCGGGCTTCTATCAAGGCTGGGGTAACCTGAACTGAACAACCTTAAAGGAAGCCTAAACATCAATTAGTATGGGGAGACCAGATTTTTAAAGATAATCACAGGTTTTGGTTGCTGTGTGGATTATTTGAAAGTGTGATGATGGAACATGGAGGAGGCCTGGCTATTGGTCTTGTGGGAATCAAAAGGAAAACATGGCCTGGCATGGTCTGCCAGGGTGGGTAGAGGTAGATGCCATTGGTGAGTTTGAACATGGTTGGGGGATAGACTGTGAGGATCAGTCATAGGGGCAAGGGCAGAGTTGGGTGGGAGCTGCTTTGGGCATAGAAATTTGTGTTTGTCTACCCAAGGTAGTACAGAACCAGAATCTCAACCAAGCAGACTAGACAGCCCAATTGGTCTTTATGTCTTCATTTACAGTTACAATGTTAGACAAGATAAAAGGCTGAATTCAAGCACAGTAGAATGGAAAAAAAAAGTAAGACTATAGAAACCGGATGATGTGACTTTTGAAAGTCTGAATTCATACATGTGTACTTTTTAAAATTTTATTTTAATTATTCTGACAGATGGCACTCTTCTGCTCCTCTAAAATTCCCAAATGCTGTTGTAGTTGTATTGAAACAGAGTAAGGGAACAGATTAAGAACAAAAGAATTTTTTTTTCCACATTTTAGATTGCCATATTGTATGCACCTATCTATAGCATTCTTTTAAATATGGAGAATTGCTTATGTGGATTTAAGCAAAATTTAACTCTGGTGGAAGATGCTGCAAGGTCCACACCCATATTTGCATAATGGTAATACTGTAAGTTACAAAAATTATTGTGAAGGATAGGAGAGCCATTCCCTATATTTATTCACATTATTTTGACGAGTTATTGTTGTCTATGTAATATTTATTTATGTTCTTATGTTCAGAAACTCTGTTTATTGTAACGCCTTAACCGCGACAGTTTTGTTCTATGGAAACCGACCTGATTTGATACTTGTATTGAGAAGGTCGGTATATAAAAATCCTAAATAAATAAATAAATCAGCATGGAGTAACATCTGGGAAGGTACTGATGTTAGATACACCTCCATATAATCACTTTACAAAAAACTTTCATTTAACAGTTTTTACTGTGCTTACTTACTTTATCCAGTACATCTTTGATTTGCATTTCCTTTTCACCTTTCTAAGAAACTCACCTCTTGTTCTCGCCCCCGCTCCCAGGAGGTTCTGGGAATTTTTGCAGGCTGGAAGGGTACCTCCTCCAAGGCATTTGCTCATTGGTAGTGGCACTGTCCCAAGATTCCAGTGCACCACTTTCACAGTGTGCCATGACCCAAACAGTCGTAACAATGGGGCAGAGTGCACTGTTTAACCTGTGGTTGGATGTGGATCCACAACCCCTTATGCTATAAGGGGATGAGCGTTTCCAAACACACGTCTAACCCCCACAAAACTAATAGCACTCATCACATTCAATGCATGGTGATAAGGCTATTAGCTATTCTCCCCAGATAATAAAAAAAAAAGGGCAGGCGTTAATTTCTATGCAGCCCAAAAATGTTTACAGAAAAACAGAAAATACTGCTTTTCTGTACATCCTCTTATTTAATATCACGGCGATATCAAGTCGGAGGAACCAAAAGGTTAAAAAAAAAAAAGTGTGCCTGCAGTCAGGTTAGGAAAAGGGATGCTCAATTAACAAGCGTCCATTTTCCTAACCTGTGGCTGTGCACAGGTTAGGAAAGGGAACAGTCCTAAAATTGAGTATCCATTTTCCTTACCTGCTGACAGCCACCTCTCCTGAGCACCCACTGCCAAGGAGGCGCACATTTGTCCCTGGCACCTCCTTGGCGCGTGACCCCTCATTTATTCAATCTCGGGCCTAGGAGAGGTGCTGGGAAAGCGAGGGCTCAACACTAAGCGCCTGTTTTCTGCACTGGCCCCAGTGTGTTTTACAAACTAGTATGCTGTGTTAGTTAGCTCATACTGCCCTTGCTGCTTGCAAATCTGTGAAGAAAACCACGAGACAGGACATTTCTCCATGGGTCAAGTTTCCCCAGTGCCCTCAGCAACAAATGGTGGGGGAGCACATATGAGTTGATCTACTAATATGACTGGCTGACCAGCCATGGTATTTTATAAAGCCATTTTACATTTGCATGTAAGATAAATATTAGCAAACAGTGCAGCTCTTCACACCATTTGAGAATTTCTTGCATGGCTTGAAAAGGAACAGAAAATAAATCATTTAAGTTCCTTCACTTCTGTATGGGACAGAGTGATCTGCATTTATCCTTACAGACCTTTACCTAAACGTTTGTGTATGCAATTGTTCATTATAGCTTTAAAGAACTCGGAAATAGATAAATAAAAACATTGGATGAGGGAGGGGCAGCCTTTAAGGTTTTTGATTTTCTTTTTTCTTACTGTGCTCAGGTTCCACTTTCCTCCCACTATAACCCAGCCAATGCAGTGACAGTCCTTGGTATGAGTACCACAAACTACAGCTCCCTGCATGTGCATCTTGAATCCCATCTATCTGTTGTGCAATGCAGCATTTGGGAGATGCAGACATCAAGATCCTTCTCTTTACTTCCCCATATGATGTCTAATCCCTGGTTGTAGTATTTACTGTCCACAACATGGCTTTGTGAGCAGCTTAAAATGCATGTAACTAGTTCTGGAGAACCATAGTGCTGTCATGCTGAGGGTCAGTCATATTTTTCACAAGTCTCTGAGCATGCTTTCTACCTCTATAGCAGATAGCAAATGTTGCTTACCTGATGTAACAGGTGTTCTCACGGGACAGCAGGATGTTAGTCCTCACAAATGGGTGACATCGAGGATGGAGCCCTGTACGGAAAACTTTTCTGTCAAAGTTTCAACAAGCTTTGACTGACACTGGCACACTGGGTGCACTGAGCATGCCCAGCCTGCAATTATCCCTGTGAGCCACAGGTGTCTCTCTCAGTCTCGTCTTATAGCTAAAAAGCGCAAGCGAAACTAAAATAAAAGTATACAGACCCAACTCCGCGGGGTGGCGGGCGGGTTTCATGAGGACTAACATCCTGCTGTCCCGTGAGAACACCTGTTACATCAGGTAAGCAACATTTGCTTTCTCACAGGACAAGCAGGATGGTAGTCCTCACAAATGGGTGAGTACCGAGCTGAGGATGCCCGGGAATGCACCAGATACACCGCAGATGCGCAAAGGCGTAACGACTGAGGTGGAAATGGGAACGGAGGGCATCCGCAACACCATAATGGGTTCGTGGAAGGATGTTGGGTAGTGAATTGAAAAAAGTAAGAGTAGGCGGACTGGCCAAACATGGAGCATGCCGGCTAGTCAAATGTAAGCAATAATAGGCTGCGAAGGTATGGAGAGGACTCCAGGCTGCAACCTGATAAAAAAGTACAAGCAGCAGTAACCAAAGGGAAGCTGTTAAGGCTAAGACGGACACAACAGTATGTGGATACCCACAGTGTTGTAGTGAAATGTCTGCTTGTTGGTAGGAAAGGAAATATAGACCACTTAATCAGAAGGATTAGGTCTGTGTGGCCACTGGAAGTAGCAGCTTGACCCTTGCATGAAGGAAAGAGTCAAGTGGAATTCACATGGAATGCAGTGCAATGTAGATAGAATGTAAGCGCAGCATTACTGTCCAGGAATGTGGAAAACCCACTCTCTCCCTAGGGCGAGAGAGAGAGGTTAGGAAAATTAATAGAGTATTTCCTGAGGAAAGGAGATACAACATCTACCTGAAAAGGATAGAAAGTTGAATGCGTAGAACTACTCAGTGGCAGAGGAACGGAGTCAGGTGAGTATGGAAAGAGCTGCATAACTCACGGACCCTGCTGGCAGGAATGACATTAAGAGGGAAAGAAGTTCCCTTGCCAAACTGTGGAAGAGAGGAATGGAAAGGCTCAAACGTAGAATGTATGAGACTTATAAGGAGAATATATATGTTCATTCCGTGATTAGAGAAATAGAGGCGGCTTGATCAGTGGATAATCCATGGTAAGCCGACTCAGAGAGGATTACCGAAAACGGGAACCCAACTCCCAAAACGATACACCTCCTAAGAGAAAGGTGTATCTATGTGGAGGATGTCTGGAGAACAGAATCCGAGGGAGTAAGAAAAAATGGTGGAAAAGTAAAAGGGGTAATACCTCTTTTTTTTTTTTTTTTTTTTTTAAGCGTCAGGAGGTAAAGCCTGCCATATTAAACGGCAAGATTTATGTTTAGAAGGTTATGTGACGCTACCAGAACCTAAGAACATCAGTAAGTCTATGATTTGGGACTGACTGGTGAGGGAATAAAAGGTTACTGATATGATGGATTGAGAAGTATGGGAAGCATACTGATCTCAGTCAGGGAGTGGGGAAAAAAATACTGAACCCCATCCCAGTTCAACATTAGAAGAATGCTGGCTACGAGAGGCAGCAGAAGAGATATATTGAAGAGGCCTTTGATGGAAGAAAAGGCATCTAAGGGAACGCATAGGAAACATGTGCAGGGAGCAGAACCTGTGCATCGTATGGAATGATGCAGACGCCGAGGAAAGTTTAGTTAAACTCAGCGTTAAAAGATTTGCCCTGTACACATGTAATTGAGACCATTCGAGAGGATAGAACCTACGTGGAGAAGGTCTGATAGAGCGTTCATTAAATCTCTTAGATATGTGGCCCAAGGTCGCATGAAGTGAACAAGGGCCAAGGGTAGAGCTGCGCAGCTGTCTAGCAGAGCAGCTAAGAGGTAATGCGTGCTTATGAGTTGGAAAGCACATTGTCCCTATGCTGTCTGTCTGTATGCACAAAGAATTGTTGCAAAAGCAGTATTGGAAGGCATAAGGGCATAACTCATGGGTGCAACGTCCAGGAAGTTTATGAGAAACTATGCTGGAGTGCAATAGATGCATAATGGGTTGAAAGCTTTCAGGAGAAACTTTATAACCCTAAGGAATTGCGAGCATGAGTCGAAGGAGACTAGGTCCTAGTTCGAACTGGGATAAGAATCAGGGACGAAAGCAATGAAACCACTTAGGTCCATTGAGTATAGAATGTCACTGAATATAACCCATAGCAGTTTTGAATTATGAGAAAAATGCATAGTGGGAAGAAACCCCATAGCCCAACCATGAAAAGTTGAAAGGCTGAGGTTATGGAAAATATGCGCAGGGACATATAACAATGTATCAGAATGTCTGTGCGCATGCTGGACAAGAGGGTCTTAAGACTGTGGTGTCCAGAAGTGTTACAGAAGGGATTTATGGCAGTGACAGTAATCCCAGTTAGTAAATGTATAGTGAGTCCTGAAAAAAGTGAGAGCTCCTTGCATGTACTGAAAGTGGTTAGCAGTAGTCTATGCAAGGAAAGTGAATGATGTTACACTCCGCAGAGAAAACAGCATTCACCAACAGTGATGCAAGAGACAGTTCACTTACCGAAGCTGGTGCCAGCGGCAGAGCTTGGGGTTGTAATGTTGACTCACCATAAAGCACATAGAAACATTAAAATAATGTACTTACTGCAGTATGGAGTGATGGTAACCAAAGATACCATTGTACCTGTGACGTCTAAAGAAAGTTGGATTTTCTTAGGTCCAGGATGTGCGGAGAGTAACTATTTTCTGTTAAAAGAAAGAATAGTGCAATTAAAACTCCCCAACCCCCTCCCTTCTCCCCTCTGCACTTCGTAGCGCCTGGGGGAGTGTACCGGGACTTTGGTACAAGGTGGGGTGGCCGCTCTGATATCTGACCAGATGGGAGACCAGGAGGTGTCCCAATGGAGGATATCATGTAGGCTCCTGCAGGTGTGTGAGCGTAAGTGGTACCCGCATTTCTGTATGCTGTACAAGGAGACACTGAGACCTGTGGCCAGGCCTCAAGGTGGACTTGTACATGGGGCAATGGTTGCTGAATCTCATGTTTAGCAGATCAGCCAATGCAGCTGGACCTTGGTTGGGAGGGAACCAAGAGTCAGAGCATTGGTCGGCACAGGGACTTGTTACTGACAAGAGAAGAAGCCCTGCTGCAATCCCAAGAAGATAGAGGGGTTCTCCTGATATTGTGGCTAACATAGCTAACATAGCGATATGGACACTAATACAGTTCTAAAAGGCACATGACCCAGAACTTTTCGAACCACGGTCCGAATGGGAGAACACAACTCTATGGGAATGCCGCCGAAGCGGGTACTTACCATCCGACGTGGATCGCCGCAAGACGAGCCGGTGAAGATTGTTGACTCCGACGGTCTCCGGAGTCCTCGAGGGTAAGGCCGGGGACGTAAACGTCCATCTCGCTCTGAAACCCGGTATGGTGGCACAGGTACAGAGGAGACAGGCCAGGCGTGAGTGGCGTTTAGACTGCTAAGTGTAACAGATGGCCATAGTCCCACACCACTTGACGGTGGGGGCACGCCAGGAACAGAGGAGCCCTAACGGAACTCATGTTCCCTTCCCTCGTCCACAGCGGCTCGATGTGTCGTGACGCCAATGCAGAAGCCGTCGGACCTGGATCCGGAAGTTCTGGATCACCAAGGACTGCCAAAACTGTAGGAACAGTGCTGATGGCAGTGGTGATGTCGCTCTGCCCGAGCGTTGTCCAGCCTGGAGAAGGATGGCACCGATGTGCTGGATGGCGTCAGCGGCGGACGATCACGATGTCGGCGATGATGGGTGCCACGGTGCTCGGCCCGGTCTTTCCCCAGCGCCGAGATGGAAGCCCTCGTCGTCCTGGAAGGCGATCGATGACGAACTGTCAGCACGCCTGCTCTGCTCCTGACACAATGGAGTGTCTTAAGCTAATACGGGGCTTAAAAAAGAACCCAAAGCGTGGAGCAATGTGAGGAGGCGAGGGTATTATGTGGCGGTGCTATGTCGGTATTGACGATATTGAAGGCAACCTAAGGGGCTTCGAGGATATCATCAAAATGGGTATGAAAAATCGTCGATGACTGGCCAGGAGAATGATGACAGTGACGAGCACTGACAGCACTGGCATAGGTATCTTTGAAACGATGTGGAATCGAATAATCGAAAAACATTGCCGTTATTGAAAAAGATACCGGCATCGACTGAGTCGAAGTCGAATCAATAGGGCGTCAAGGACACCGAAGGAAAACGGAGGTGTCGAGGGCATCGATGCATGGAGGCGGGCATTTATGCCGTTTGTGGCATGGCCACGGGCATCAACTATAGGGCCACAGACGTTGACGGTATCGATTTGGACAGACTCAGATTTCCAAGTGTACATGGCATCGGTGCCCCAGACACGTGTGTCGGTGGCATCGATATGGACACGTATGGAATCGATGGCATGGATCTCCCAGTCGATGAATTCCATCCCGGCATCAACGCCAGTCCTGGAATCGGCATGGGCATCGATGCCAGCCATAAGGCTGGCATTGGCATCAACGCCCATCCACGGAATCGAGCCGGCATGGATACCCACTGATGGGACCCACCTGGGCATCGAATTTCACCGATGGGAGCAGCCTGGCATCGACTGCCCTCGATGGATGCATTCTAACATAGATGCCCATGGATGAAACACCTGGGCATCGGTGTCCATCGATGCAAAAGGACCTGGCACCGATGCCACCGACGGACAAGCCATCCGGCACCGATGCCATCGATGGACAAGCCATCCGGCACCGATGTCCATCGATGGACAAGCCATCCGGCACCGATGTCCATCGATGGGGACCATCCGGCATCGATGCCCACCGACGAAATCGATGTGGCACAGATGCCCACCGACGGAAAAGGGGCCGGACATCGGTGGGAGGGATTGGGGCATCGATGGCATCCCCAAAAAGGGGGTGGCATCGATGAAGTGACCCTGGGATCGTTAAAAAGTGTCTCGGGCAACGGTGGCGGCGACCCGAGTATGCATGGCAGTGACTAACAGCGTGTGCGTCAATGGCATGCATCCGGGTAGGGACGGCACCGAGGAAGCCCAAGGGAAAAAAAACAGTGCGTAGGAGGAAAAAAGCCTGGTAGCACTGAAAAGCAAAAAACATGGATAAAGGCATCAGGGCACCGTGGGGGGAGGGGCGCTGATGACATATAAAAGCCCAGGGCGGTTTAGGAGGGTACCCGTGTAGTGATAGGTATCGACTGCGTGAGGGTACCAGGGAACGAAGGACTTGAAGCTACAGAGGTCCTAAAGTTAAGGAAAAAATCCCTACCCCACTAGCATAAGCAAGCAGAGTGTCACAGAGACACTCGCAAGCTGTTTAAAGTTAACTGAAAAATGGGGGAAGGGAAGGCTTCAGTCAGTTGACAGCCTTAAGATAGTGACAGGAACCGACCGAAAAATAAGAATTAGTACTCACAGAGCGTCGTAAAAACGTACGCGGAGGGAGACCTGTGCAGGGAAAAGTGTTTTTTGAAGTGAAAAGTTAAGTGTTTCCATGAGGTAATTAGTTAAAAAATCCTCACAGAGCTCCAACCGCTATGCTTACTGCAGAGCGGAAAAAAGAAGACTGAGGGAGACACCTGTGGCTCACAGGGATAATTGCAGGCTGGGCATGCTCAGTGCACCCAGTGTGCCAGTGTCAGTCAAAGCTTGTTGAAACTTTGACAGAAAAGTTTTCCGTACAGGGCTCCATCCTCGATGTCACCCATTTGTGAGGACTACCATCCTGCTTGTCCTGTGAGAACTATGTTTATCATTAGCATATAATTTACATACACTACAGAATGACACATCCATTCCAACCTAATTCCTGTTATTTTTCCCAGTTCTAAGTAGAATCAGCTCCAGGCAGAAACACTCATGCCAACTACTTTTCTTGCTGATAGCAGCCTTTTTTCTTCTGGCTGGGGTCGAAGCAAGACCATATAGGTAACATTTCTTAAAATAGGTGCTCTCCCCTATATTCCCTCATTCTGTGTCTGAGGGAACACAGTGTGCAGCTCCCACTTGAATCCATACAGTTTTGCTCTAAGATAGTGTGGGCTAAAGGAAATTCTAGCTGTCTTGCACTGCTGCTGTGAGCTGTATGTTCTTGACTGGATCAGGCCTGAGAGATGAAACTCAAAAGAATTAGCTATCTCATATGACATTCTTTAGCACCATTTGAACCTTCATAAGTTTTGTTTTTTGTGGCAGTATTTTGCTTTTATTTGCTGTTTGAATTCCATATTCATATACTTGATTACCAAACACTACAAAGGTACACAAAGATGCAAAAGAAAAAAAAAAAAGATATAAAACAATCTTTCATCGGCCTGTTAGGAACTGCTGAGAAATTCATGGGCTTGACTAAACTTGGAGATGAGCATATCATCCTCTCTAAGGTGCCTTAAAATTATGGAAGCCCTGGCCTGCAGTATGCAACAGGAATAGTTGAGCCTTATGCAATACAACATTCTCTGCTACATATTTATAAACAGATCAGGACCATACACTATTGAGACAGAAGTTGGACAGTTTCATAGTGTACTGATGTTTATATACTACATATAGTGCACTTCTAGGAATAAATTAAGAATGCATGGGCCCCTCTATTCCCCACTATCCTGTATGGCATGCCCCCTTCCCCCAAGCTTGAGCCCTGGGCAACCATCCCTTCTGTGCCTTTAATCTGTTACAGTATACTCTCTTTAAATTCATGAGGGGATCCTATCTGCTAGTTACGTTCCTGATGAACTTACGCCATAAAGAAAATAGATGGCGAAAACCCCCCAACTCAACTACCCTTTCAGCATACAAGGGTTTCTTACATCGCTATAGGACCTGCATACTACAAAAAAAAAAAAGGAATATTACGCCAACAAAATACACCACTACCAGTATGACGCCCAGGCCCTATTTGCTTACGTAACACAAATAACTAAATCAACCCCGCCACCTATTCCAGATGAACAAGCTCTATCCAAGGCTAATGAACTCGCCTCATTTTTTCAACTGAAGATCCTAAATACTCTCGCCCTCCTTCCTCCTAATACAACACCTCTCAAATCAGATGAGAATTTCAATTTGTTCGCTAAACCTAAGTTGGACAGCTTCGAATTAATCTCCACCAAAGAGATTGAATCCATTCTAAAAAGACAGAAACCATCTAGTCATCCGGCTGATAATATCCCATCAAGACTCCTGCTGCTTATTCCAGACACAATCTCAGGACCTCTAACAAATATTATTAACAGCCTTCTAACTCAAGGAAGCTACCCAGACAGCCTAAAAACTGCTTCTCTTAAGCCCCTCCTCAAGAAACACAATCTAGACCCTAATGTACTAGCCAACTTTAGACCCATCTCCAATCTACCATTCGTTGCCAAACTTAGAGAAACTGGTAAACACCCAGCTTTCAGAATATCTAGAGGACCATAAGATCCTATACCCCTCGCAATATGGCTTCCGGAAATCACGCAACACGGAGACCCTCCTCATTTCGCTTACAGACCATATTATAATGGGATTAGACAAAGGACATTCCTTCTTATTAGTTCTGTTAGACATTTCGGCGGCATTTGACACAGTCAACCACACCATCCTCCTGGATCGCCTTGAGGATATCGGCATCTCCGGATCAGCCCACAACTGGTTCAGGTCCTTTCTCAGCAATAGGACTTTTAAAGTCAAAATCAATAACAAGGAGTCACCTCTAACAAAATCTTCCCTTGGCGTACCACAAGGATCCTCCTTATCTCCAACCCTCTTTAATATATATCTCCTCCCCCTCTGCCAACTACTGACAGACCTCAACCTAATTCACTATCTGTACGCAGATGATGTACAGATTCTAATCCCAATAACAGAATCCATCTCAAAAGCTCTCACCTACTGGAATAACTGTCTTCTATCCATTACTAATCTACTCAACAGCTTAAACTTGGTCCTCAATGCCTCAAAGACGGAACTTCTCTTCATCTCTTCAAATGAAAACAATCTTCCTCCACCTTCACTGCACAATGCTCACATCACCTGTACGCACGTTAGAGACCTTGGGGTAATAATAGACAATCGTCTAAACCTTAAAAAAATGGTCAACACAACCACCAAAGACAGTTTCTTCAGACTACAGGTTTTGAAACGACTGAGACCACTCTTATTTTTCCAAGACTTCAGGACAGTCCTCCAGGCTCTTCTGTTCGCCAAAATAGATTACTGCAGTGCCCTCTTTCTAGGCCTCCCTAAATCTACCACCAAACCACTGCAGATGTTACAAAATGCGGCAGCGAGACTGCTGACCAACACCAGCCGCGGTGAACACATCTCCCCCGTCCTCAGAAACCTACATTGGTTACCAGTAAATTTCAGAATCCTGTACAAATCTATTACCCTAATACACAAAACCATCTATCAGCAACTCCAACTCGACCTGGATATCCCTTTCAAACTCCACTCCTCTAACAGACCAACGAGAGATATCCACAAAGGCACTCTGAAATTTCCCCCTACTAAGCCACTCGCCGCTCTACGACCAAAGACAGAGCTTTTTCAATTGCAGGCCCAGCTATCTGGAACAATATCCCAGCAAATCTCAGATTGGAACCCTGCCTCTTAACCTTCAGAAAAAGACTAAAGACGTGGCTCTTTCACCAAGCCTTCCCAGATCCACCGGATAATCACTAGTTTGAGCCTCACTTCTTACAAGGACTTTGACACACTTCCTCCTGAACAATGGACACTGGCATTTCCTGGTTAAAGCATATGCTCTAACCCGTTAAATTATTCGTATCATGTTATATTTATTCTACCTGCCTCTATCTTCCTTCCAGCTTGTCTTTAAGCCTCCAAGTTTTCCATACGTTGTTGATTGTAACTTTGACTTATTCCTTTTCCTTTGTTATCTATTATTTACCAGAATTGTTACCTCAGTTTTACCCTTTGTTAAAATGTAAACCGATCCGATATGGTTATCTACTATGAAGGTCGGTATAAAAACCTGCTAAATAAATAAATAAATAAATAAATGAAAGGATAACAATGAAGAGAAAAGAAATACAGAATGTTGGCTGACACGAGAGAAGGTAGAATATAGCATGCTATAAATGTATTTACACTATTAAAGGATCATTTCTGGAGTTAAGCTTAGAATATATGTTCCAGTGAATGGATACCTTGGCTCAAGAGACTTGTTTGCCTCAAAGTCACACAAGTTGCTCTGTACACAACAAAAAACAACCCTGTGCCTATATTCTTTATTTTATCTTCTTGAAAATACAAAAAGGAAAAGTTAAGAAGCACAAGAGATGAGACAGAAAATAGAAAAAGTTTTAATCAAACTCCCATTGAAAGAATGCATTCAACTGGTACTTAATTTTGCATCAAACTTTTAATTAAAAAGAAATTACAAGAGAGATTCAATTCAAATATTATTGGAGGTAAAGTAGCTCTGATAATAGCCTCTTCAGGAAGAACAAACTTTTAAATCAAAAGCTATAAAACTAATTTCTAGAGGACTTCAACTATATAATATAAACATTTCTGAAATCTGAAATGGTTACTTAAAAGATTCAACAGTGGACATAAATCCTAGTCCATTTCAACGTAAATAATTGAATCTGATGATGCCAGTTTTTTAAAAATAATTTTGTGATTTGAAATCTGAAACTGATTTTCCATCTGTAAAATTCAAAATGCAGTATTCCTTGATTTTTAGATTTGTTCGCAGTTGAAGGAAATCAAATACTGAAGGAGACCAAAAAAAGCAAGGCCTTAGAATCTAGGAAAGAAGTTGCACAGAAATAAATTGGTATGTAATCCCAGCTCAAATTTAGTCGTTCATATTGAAATGTACAAATACAATTTCAACAGAAGTGGGAATAAGTGTCTCTCCCCTAGATAAAACATACACGTAACATTTTCTAATGCACCCAACTAAAGCCCACATTTATTTCCTATGACCCCTCTCTGATGCTGACAGGAAATGATACACAGAGATACAACTGTATTTATAGCTATCATGGGGCAGTTTACAGAGTGATTTTCTGTGTCTTTCTTTATTCTTTGCTGCTCCTTCCAGCTTTTTGCTGCTCCTTCCAGCTTTTTATTTTCATGAACATATATGGGCATTAACATTTTACCTGTCTCATTTAATCCCAGCAAATTTGTGTAAGCAGTCCACTGAGCACCCAGTTTCTGTACTCTTGTCACTTTAGCACTCAACACAGGCAGCATGAGGCATCAAAAGACCATTTTTTGAAATGGCCGTTATTTTGATAGGTAGGCACGATGAAAATATCTTAAATACCACCTCACCTGTGACTCAAATGAATCACTTCTTTTGAGCGGTAGAATCTATCTAAAATAATAGCACTTCATCCATATCCCTGCAGCACACGTGGCCAGTGTCACACTGAAGGATGAGACTTCTATGAATCAGATCTCTACCATCATGGCTAAATGAATTGTGACATGTTCAGGATAATGAATTGGTCTAAAGAAATCAAAATCCAGAATGTAATGAGACAATGAAAATTGTTTATGTAATAAATGTTTAATCAGAGAACCTTTACATTGTATTGACAGCATTCATCTGGCCAAACAGCTACACACTTTTCTGAATCCTACCTTATAGTGGGAATGTATCAAGTATACACTGTGAAAGTGTAAACATTTCAAGATTAAAGCGATTTTCTTTCATTAGAAAATGTTATTGGTTACAAAATAGGTCTGCCAAACTAATTCTGAATTGTAAAGTTCTTTGTTTCTTCCCAGATACGTACTCAGAAAATTCAAGTTTTTGTGTAGTCATGTTCAGAATAGGGTAGCACAGAAAAAGTGAACAAATTGCACAATATGAAAGCAAATTAATCACAGTCAGAAACCACAGAACTCAGCATCATCACATAGGGCACTCTTACATAGGTCAGCTCTGCAATTCGCACTGCAACACAATGCTCACATCTCTTGGGATGTCCTAGTTAGTTCAAAAATCATAATGCAATCAAGGAAAACTACCTGCACCAAACATCTAAATTTAAGACCGTTCTGAGATCCTACAGGTAACTGTAGTAGCTTCAATTCTATGAACAAATGAATGCAAATTTTTTTTTGAAAAGGACAATTACAAAGGGAAGGGGAGGACAGGGAGATCACAGCAATATTTTTAAGAATGGGGAACCTACAGCTACGGTCAGTAAAATTTAAAGGCACAATAAACAACACAATCAGAATATTTTAGGATCTCTTTTATACTTTCAACTAATATGCACCACCAAGACGGTAAAATTCTAAAAAAAGGGCTTGAGTACTATGTTAAGAAATATTTCCTACTCACCTATAACTTTCTCAGTGTGATATTTTCCTGAATAGAGACTGAAATCCTGACGTGAAATTGTAATACCAACCATCTAGATTTCTATCAAATCTAAAAACATGTTGTGCATCCAACATTTTTGTAATGCGCCTTGTTTGATTAAATGTAAGTAAAGCAGCCATTCAGACAATTTATTCATCATTATATACTGTTTTATATTTTATTGAGCACTAATTGTAGTTCTGATACCTTAAACAAATCTATGATCAATTACTTTCTTCACAGTAGCAGGACTGAAATAACTTGAAAGCTAACTTGTTCACACTAAAACAGTAATCACGCAACCAGTCCTTATTGTGCAATTTTACAAATGTGCTACCAATGCAAAAACACCGACTCAACACTGTCATAATATTTGCTGTACAGGCAAGGCCATGGGTGGTTTTATGGAGGTTTGAACATTTTATAGCATAGTTACTCCAGAAGGGAGACATTCAAATCCAAACCAGTTACTATTTAAACGTGGCAGCTAATCATTTGGGTTAGGCAAAGGCACGGTAACACATTGTGCAGGACATTTAAATTCTCACCAAGCTGTCATTGAACCTGCTCGTATTAGCCAGGGGTCAATTATAAACCATATGATTTTCACCTTCAGTTTTAACAAAGGTACCATTAAAAGGACTAGCACTAAGTGCTTAGACTGCATTTTTAAAAACATGGAAACAAAGAACTAGGATTGCACTTTGATTAAAGTGCCTCTTAAAATTCGGTGCACCTGTTGCTACTCAACTGTATTTTAATATTAAAAACTGTTTTTAACAGCAGCATTAGATGTAATTAACTTAAGGTATAGGCTACATTTAATTAAATACAGTTACCATGGCTATACAAGCCACCAAGAAAGAATGCTACTAAGTGGCATTTTCTACTGCAGAGAATCATCTGATCGCTTTGTAGCAATGCAGAACACTGTGCATTTTTAGTCCTGTTAATTTACTTTAGTTATTTAAAGTTTGGCACACTTGGACTGCAGATAGAAATGAAAAATAAGTGTGATTTTTGAAGAAATGTCAAATGTTCCTTGGCTGCACAAGCAACAGTACCAAGAAGCATGGAACAACTAAGTCCATGTTTAAAAGATGGTGCAGACAAAAAAAGTGATGAAAATGCAAAATGTAAATAATGGAGTGCTAGGGCTGGCCCAGTGGCAATGTTGTGCACTGCCATATGGAAAGTCTCTGGTTCGATCCCCATTGGGTCTTCTGCTCCCTAGGTCAGCTAGGGCATGGGGAAGTCACGGATTTTGCTCAAGGGTGACATCTAGAGGTTATTTTCAGAGCCCATGATTACAGGATTCTGAAGAAGCCCTGGTGCCTGGCCAAGGATGATCACTGTAATAACTCAACTATGTGTGTTGGTGGGTTATAAAATAGAGGAAAAATCTCTGGGTATTTGTGAAGGAAGTTTCATGACACCAGGATCCTAGTTCTGATTCCAAATAAGCTGGAGGCCTAAAGGAGTAAGAGGAAACTATGGGGTAAAAAAAAAAAAAAAAAAAGGAGTGCTAAACATAGTTACGTTGCTGGTTTGCCAAATAAGAAGGTCTAAAAAATAGTCCAGAAAACTATTTTATTGAAGATAAACCATCAAAAAAGATAATAAAAGAAGCCAGTTATTGGGACTTTCAAGATAGGCATCTCCAAGGCGTCACAAGGATGGCATCTCCTAAGGAATGTAGAATAAAACCTACTTATTCTCTTGCTTCTGAATATAAAGGCAAACATTATCCAACTAAATGCAAAGGATACTCCTTAAAAATTAGTATAGAGGACTGAAATTCAGAAGAGCCTCTATGTATTTAATCCTCACATTGTCAGTGGTTTGTAAACTGTGCTGGAACCATATGGAACAAAATCTCCATAACCCTTCCTCCACACACTGTACCATCTGTAAATTTCCAGCCACTTAGGATCCAAATTGTTCTCTGTTCATACCAAATGTACCTGTTCAGTCCATTCACTTGCAGTCTGAGGTGTCTGACTCGAGACATCTTCCGAATTGTTCACACGGCTAGTTGCTTCACTTATATAGTCACCACTCTGTGGCACCGTGTCAGCAGGAACATTTCCTTCACAAGTACTTTCTTCTGCTTGTGTTCCTCTGCCTTCGTTTATGAGTGCATCCTGAAAAAGTGCATGCTCCTCCTGGAGACCCTGTGCTACATCTGTCAGTATTGGTTGTCCCAAATGCTCTTCAGTGCTCAGCTGCTGGGAATCCTCATCAAGGTCTGCAGCGGCTGAAGGAATTAGTGCGATACTTTGAGGGTTCATATCATGGAACCAGGCCATGATATTGCCAAGGAGGTTTTCATTGATGGTGGGGTCTTGGCTGGTAGAATCAGGGTCACTGGATACCGAATATAACCCACTTCGTGCATCACTGAAAGGGTGTGAGCAATCAGCTGAATAGGGATTACTGGCCACACCTAGTCTCATCAGACTGTCGCCAAGTTCTAAAAGTTCAGAGCTACTCAGAGCAGCTCTGCTATCTATATTTATAGGAGCTGGCTCAAGCCTTGTAGGCAAAGATGAGCCTATAGCTCCTAAAGATGCCTCATTATTAAGGAAGTCTCTAGTTTCCTCATCAATTGTCAGGCCAGATTCTTGCAAAGAAAGCTGAATAGCAAGCAGAATGTTTGGGTCATCTTCATCCAGGGAACTAAGAGCCTGAAAAAGTACATATTTAAGTTACTGCAAGGCCTGACGCATGCAAAAATAACTTCATTTGTCAAATTAAAATTAACTCTGGATTTCGGAAAAACATTTTTCCCACATTATCTTTGCTACTTGCTTTTGTTATTGCTAAGCTTATTTTTATGGGGTTCTTTCAGGATAAACGTTAATCCAATTTTAAGGCGAATAGAATTATATTAAAATACTTGCTAATAAGATATTTTATGTGTTTAGAAAAAAAAAATGCATTTCCTAAGAATTATGTTCCTTTCCTGATAGTACCCCAGTCCTTAAGATGCCTAAAAAAACTCCACAGCTGGTTGGAAGCAGCAGAGAACAACTTTTGATGGCAAGGTTAAATAAGGAAAAATGTGTTTCACTAAAAAGTTATACTCTCCTTCAAAGGATGCAAGCTCTATGTTAGAATGCCTTACATCCACAGATGAGCAATTTAACCTTTCAGCAGGCGAGGTCGATCTTCAAAGCAGATTATATTCAGGAGTTTGTGAAAGTACGCACATTATATTGTGTGTTTGATTTATATGTAAATGAGTCAAGCAGGAAAATAAAGTGCATACTTTTATCTCAAGACATTATCGTAAAATCTTTTGCAAAGCTGTAATTTAAATTTGTGTTCCCAGCTACTAAGCTGCTTTGCATAATTATGCATCATAGTCAACATTGATTTTGCGTAGATTCAAAAAACAAGAAAAGTTTGTGGGCTAAAATTGAGGAAGTAAAATTACGCTCATTAAAATGACAAATTGGTAGCCCATTTAATATGTGCTAATTGCAATTTCAATGCATAAACTCGCCTTGCGAGTTTAGATGCAGCTTAGTATATCGGCCTCAAAGGCTGAAATTAATTTTTTAGATTTAGCCCATGCCTGTTTCATTGGTAGCTCAAGGTGAGTTACTTTCATGTACTGTAGGAATACCACTTTACTATAATAAGCTTGTTTTGAATTTTCCATGAAAAAAATTCAATTTTGGATATGAAAAAGTAAAATAAATATGAAACAGGAAATAAAGCAAAGCTGAGGTAATGGAATGGAGAGGCGGCTGTACAGGAAAGATACCTGAAGAGAATCCTGGTTTTCAGAGCGACTGACAGGGGTATAATCATGAAGTGAAGAGCTGTGCAGAATGTTCATAGAAGCTGAACTCACCATGGAGGTACCGTGTCGTCTACTCCCACCACCTTCTTGGGTATCTGTAAAAGTAATTTATGCAAAGCAAATTTCAGAAACTGCTGCAACATCTATTCTTTTTGCCAACTGGCCTTTCACTTTCTAAGCCTTGTTCAGCTCTTCATTTAATTGTATTAATTTGTTTCTACCTAGGAATATAGGATGCAAAGCCTTTCTTGATGCTAGCTTCAGTTCTAATCCATGGTTAAACAGCGTGTGGTACTCTAAAGAGGCATTTAAAGGTGACATACTGTGATTTAACAGGCTCTTTATAAGGTAGTTTTCTATAGTTGGCTAAAAATCAGCTAAAATTGGCTAAAAATGAATGTTTTAAGATGGACAGTATTTAGCAACTAAGAGTTCCATCTGCCAGAGGCAAAGCAGGCCCAGGTTAACAGTACTGCATATCTACTTCCTCGTTCCATTATGTATTGACAACATTGGAGGGACAGAAGTTGAAACATGACACTGGAAGCCATGACTGACTGAGACAGCCAGTCAGACCCTGCACAGCTTTCCACAGCCAGTGCACACTTGTTTTCTTAAAAATTAATTTTTAGCTGATATCAGTTCATACTGGACTGCAGCACATTGGACCAGCTATCACACAGAACGTTGATCCTCCGGTGTTCTTTCTTATATATAGTGGCTAGCCCTAACATTTTTTTTTTTTGGCAACTGTTCAAAAGTGGCAAAATTCATTTCATTGCAATGTTTGTTGTTCTGGGTGGATTTTGTTCTGTAATGTCATTATGAGTTAAAAGTCTTAGTTTATGGAACACCGCCTAAGTTGACGTGAGTATGTGCCATAGTTGATGTGTCATATGTGCCATAGTAAGTCACGCAGCATAAAGTAAATGGTTTATCAGTTTCTTGGAACCAGCCATGTATTATCTGTCACTCCACAGTCCCAGAAGACAAGTAGAAGGGACCCAGTGACATCTTCTGTCTGTAGAAACTTGAAATGTTGTCTAAAACTTGAGTCCAAACATGTATGTCAATACATTCCCACCAGATATGAATGCAACTTCCAACTTCCCCATAACTCCACCAATACAATGAAACTATATTGTGGAATTTAGAAAAGAAAAGGGGGAGGGAGGAGAGTACCATTTAAACAATTTCTTGACTTTTACAGCACAAAGCAGCTTTCCTAGAAGGCCTCCAGATGCCTTTCCATTCCACTGCACTATATGAACTTGGAGATCAGAATTCCACTATCTTAAGTTACGTGGTGAGATATCTTCCTCCCCAGAAGATCCCTAATACAAACATAATTTAGATATAAAATGACTTCCTCCATCCTCAACACAAACTCCTCCAGATCTTTACATTCCTCTACTGTCTCACCCGTCTTTGACAATTTAGATATGTTCCACCTCAACTGAAAAAATAAAAAATGTGTATGTCTCGGAATCTGAAACTACCTGTAGGTCTCCAAATGACCTAAAATGTTGATTCTGGAAGAGTTGTCCCAAGAATCTCAATCTCACTTTATTCCAACTTGCAACATCAGGTGAAAAGGTTAATAGTGAGACTTGAGGATTGTTAATAGATGTCTGCAATATGTCTATCCATTTTGGTTATAACTATATTCCAGATTTTCAGAGTATGGGCTAATATGGAATTAACCCTATACATTAATCTAATAGAGTTAGAAGATAGAGACATCTATAATAATGATGGTAGAGTCAAGTCCATACTCAACCATGTACGCAGGCAAGCCAATCCTGCTGCCCCCAGTAGTACATTTGAAAATCAGATCACTCCTCCAAATACTTTAGATTTAGGTAACTCTGAATATATTAATGTAGGGGGTTTATTCTGCCATAAAAAGCTAGAAACATTGGATGTAATTTTGACAATGATTTACTCATGTAAATAGACTTTTGAAAACTGCAACTTTTAACATGTGCTATACCTTTGAAATTTCACTGAACTTTCAAAAGGTTTTAGGCGCATAAATGGGATTTTGAAAACTACTACAATATAAAACTCCTTTGAAAATTAATTCCATTGCTTTTCAAAGATGAAAAAAGACTGACTAGGGCACATCGCATGATAAATGCATTAACAGATATAGAAGCCGAAGAAAGATCATCATCTTGACTGTTTTTACTCTGCCCATCCAAGATATGGGGAGAGGTGTCCATTTACTTTTATCATCATAATTTTATCTAAAATAGGAATAGAATTATCCATATAAAGTCTGTATATATCCCTTGGAATCCAAATAGCCAAGTACCTGAAACCCCCTCAGCCAATTTAAAGTGATTCATACCCAATGGAAGTGAACTACATGAACATACCAACATTGCCTCTGATTTAGAATAACTAAGTATCTTGATACATGGATGTTGGTATGGAGTATATCCATAAGAGACGGGATGGATTTTTGTAAGTTAGTAATAAAAAGGCATGTATCACCTGCATATAGAGAGTTTATGACAAGTCGGCAAACTCAAAATCCTGGATTAAAAGCATTTAATGGCCTGAGCCAAAGGTTAGATGGCTAAATTAAATAAAATGGAAGACAGGAAACAGCCTTGCCTAGTCCAGATTAGAAATTATTCCACTGGATAACACCCAAGTCATTGGCTTGGAATACAGCCCTACAATTCAGGCTACATGATTATCTGGGAAACCCTATTTTTTCAGCATCTTATCAGAAACTTCCAAGATATGCAGTCAAAAGCCTTATCTGCATCTATAGAGATTATCGCCCCTGTGACTTTGCTTAATGAAGAATATTAAATAATCTTCTAGTATTATTGATTGAGAATTTGCCATTCAAAAACCCAGTTTAGTCATGCTTGATCAGCTTGGGAACTAAATCATCCATTCTCATTTGTAAAATTTTAGCTAGAATTGAGATATCCTTATTAATGAGATTGTCCTATATAAAGCACAATCCAATGGATCTTTGGCTTTCTTATATATTAAGACAATAAGAACCTCAGTAAGACTGCCAAACCTAGCCCTTGGTTCACAGATATAATCAAAAGGATTGCAAAGCATAGGGGCAATCAGCTCCAAAAAAGGCATATAAAAAATCAAGTTGAAATCCATCCAGGATTGGAGTTTTGCAGGATGCTAATGCTTTAATTGCTCTAAGTACCTCCCCTATTGAAATAGATGAGAGCAAACCCATGATAACATCAGAAGATAGTCCTGGCAGTCCCAATGGGTCAATAAATTATTCTGTATCCTTGTCACTAGAACTGTGGGGGCTTCATCCAGCTTAGAAAAATGTACAGCAAATACTAAATTAATTGTGGAGAGTAAATATTTTACCTTGCCCTCAGCATCCCTGATCCCATATAATTGAGTTTTCTGATCTCTCCTTCACAGCACTAGCTTTCTGCCATGTTCATATTTTTGTTTTGTGAATCTAACAGAATGCTAATTTCAGCAGTCTGAAGTGTTTTTAGCTCATCTCTGGCTAGATTCAGTTTCCTTAGTAAGGCAAGCGAGCAATTGGATTTGTGTTGTCTTCCCAGAGTACAAATATGATGTTCCAGCTCATCCTGCCTGGCCTTATTTTTTTTTGTTAATAGGGGTAGCATTTGAGTTTTTTCTTACCCTTAACCACTACTTTAAACATCTTTCATCTCTGAATTATTCTGATTAAATTTTGTTATGGTATCTGATAAATCTAAATTCTTCTCTATCCAAGAGGGAGAGGTTCAATCTCCAAGGTCGAGATGACCTGAGAAGTTGACCAGAACCATAAGTGACATTGCATTATGATCAAATAACAACATATGATGTCACTATTACTAATGCTAAGTGCCAAAGCAGTCTTGCACATGAAGATGTCAATTTGGCTATATGATTTCTGCCTATCTGAATAAAAAATGAAATGTCTAGAGGAAAGGCACCTCTCTCGCCATACATCTTTGAGAAAAAAAAAGGCATTAACAAGACCTTTAAAGCCGGACAGAGATTCTGCCCAAGATGGTCCCCCACCTGATTTGTTGATTAATATTTGGGGATAGATTCCAATCGTCCCCAATACATAGATCTTTTGTAGTGAAGACGACAGAATTTCCTGTAATTCATTATAAAAATCATTGTTTCTATTGTTCGGGCCATAGACATTAACGGGAGTCATAGGCCTGTCTAACAACTTCCTTCCAATATCACATACTGCCCCCTCTGGGTCACGAGATCTGTGTATACTAAAAAGAAAAGTCTTTATCAATTAGCTTACAAACTCCTCTGCTTTTAAAGGAGTAAGAGGCAGGAAAAACCTTTTCCACTCAGTCCCTACATAGTTTTTCATGTTCTTTATCCATTAAATGTGTTTCTTGAAGAAAAGCTATTTTACTTTTCTGATTCTTGAGAAACTGCAAAATTCTAGTTCTTTTAATTGGTATAGATATGCTTCTAACATTGAGGGAGATGATGTAAAAATCAAGTGCCATGCATTACAAACCTACATAATGGAAACACAAACAGAGTAAGGTCTCTCTTCTGTGTCACACCTGCTAACTTAGATGCAAATATGTGGTGAACCTGGATTATATGCCCCATTTTTTTAATGGCTTTTGAATGCCAACCAACTGAATACTACTCACAACCAGGTAATTCCCAAAACTCCATCCCCCTCACCCTCCACTATCTTTATTAGAACACAAAAGTTAGAAATACATTTTAAAAAGCAAACATACAGAATAGAACTCAACATATCTAACAACCTCCACCCCCAACCTTCTCCCTCCCCTTTACTCTTCCCTGAAAACAGACTAATACTCTAACATCCAGGACGCAAAGAGCAAACAAATTATTAGTAACCAGAAACTGTCCATTGTTTTGTAAAGGAAACAAACTGAAAACTACATCCAGGGAAGTGTGAACTGAGCCCAGATGCTGATCTCAACCTCCAAAGCATAGTGCCATACCAGAAGTCTGTCAGAAGCAGAACAAAAAAGAATTTGCTCAGTCCACAAATGAAGTAAAAATAAGCATAGCGAGTGAAGTATATTCGCAGCATTAGCAACAACCACCCTTATCTAAGCCATGTGCTGTGGCCTGGTTCCATTGAGAAACTGCGTAGCAGGGACGCCTAAGACAGAGGAGTGATGCGAGTGCCAGCAAGAAACATACTCTGCATCACGGAAACATTACAAGCAGTGTTTCAGATCAGGAAACCCTGATGACTAGGTCTAGAGCTTCCTGGATATAAGAAAAAGTCTAGAGATGTAAACAAAAGAAGGACTCTTGGACAAAAACCACACAGTTACCTTATTACAAAATGACCGAAAAACCAACTGGAGTGTGAGAGCTCCCCAGAAAGTGTTCCACTGGCATCCAAAGGACAGAATGAAGCATGCCCATATTTGGCTGATAGGCACAATGGGCAGAAAAACCCAAGCAACTCTTGGAAGAATAATCAGCAACAAGCTGACCAAGCTCTGGAATTTGTTGCCAGAGGATGTGGTTAGTGCAGTTAGTGTAGCTGGGTTCAAAAAAGGTTTGGATAAGGTCTTGGAGGAGAAGTCCATTAACTGCTATTAATCAGGTTTACTTAAGGAATAGCCACTGCTATTAATTGCATCAGTAGCATGGGATCTTCTTGGTGTTTGGGTAATTGCCAGGTTCTTGTGGCCTGGTTTGGCCTCTGTTGGAAACAGGATGTTGGGCTTGATGGACCTTGGTCTGACCCAGCATGGCAATTTCTTATGTTCTTATGCAGGACAGCATTACGTTTCAGAGGATGAAAGGCAATCCCTGAATGGAATCGCTAGCCCAAACCCCTGACCAGGGAGATGTTAGGCCTGAAGCTCACCCACACTGCACCCTGTCAAGGGCAGGGCTATCCATCCTGTCTACAGGATAGTTCAGGTGAGTAGGAAGGCACTTTTAGTGAAGTAAGAAAAGCTAAAGGTAGTAGTAGCCAGAACTTAGTGAAAATATAGGGACGAGAGGTGTATCTAAGATATACCACAAATGTCCTAAGCTTTTCCTCCCCTCCCCTTGATATTCCAACTGGAAGTTGGAAGGAGCAAAGAACACAAGGAGACAGACTGCTGGACTGCAGGGGTAAGAACAAATTGCTAGGTTGTATATCTCAACCTCAAGTGAATAACTCACTGCCGATTCCAGTAAGGATTTACCCACCGAGATAGAGCCCTCAGCCTGCTTGGAACAACTGAAACTCAGAGCGAATCCCCCTGGGAAGAAATCTAGAAACATTCCACTAAGAGACAGGAAGCCAGGGTGCCCCCTGTCAAACAGGATTTCTTCACCGGCCTAGAAACCCTAAGGTTACCACGGCAGGGTCAGTGTGATCTTAGAACAGATTGCTATGAACCTGACTTAGGTATTAATATCTGAGCCATGACTACATATACTTTCTTCAAGGAAGCAAGCAGTCAACTAAATGTAGAATGCATCAAGCTAGGTAGAGAGGACACTGTACAAATCAATTCCTTTTTTTTTACCTTTCATCACTCCAATGACAGACTGTCTTCAGTGATGTCAACTTTGCTGTTTGTACCTCCGACTACGTATATAAAACTGCCTCCCCAAACCTACCCCACCCTGAATTAAAAGTTCCCCCTCTTACAGTGGTATAAATAGTAAAGTTACATATTGGTCTCTAAAGAGGTGCGCTTTCTCTTTCTGTCTCCCAAATGGCGTGTGTTAAAAACCTTTGTTAACTCTGCCCAAACTCCTCCCACTTGCATAACTAATGTGACATTTGCATATTAACACACGTTGCACTATTTACCGCTAGTGTTAAGGCCCTAACGCACAATGATATATGACTGTTAGTTGGAAAGTTTTAGTGGTGTTGAGCAGGGGTGCCGGAGTCAGCCATTCCTTCTCTAACAGGCTGATTCATTAAAAAGTGTGGGAGAGCCAGCGCTCCATGTTGAGCGCCTGCTCTCCCAACGCGCGCCCAGGCACCTCTTACGGGTGCGCGATTTTGTATTTAAATTAGGGCCCGCGCTAATAAGGAGGCGCTAGGGACACTAGTGCGTCCTTATTAGTGGAAGCAGCGGCTGTTAGTGGGTATGACGACCGAAGCTTAATTTTACCGGCGTTGATTTTCAAACCCACTGACAGGCATGGGTTCGGAAAACGGACGCCGGCAAAATTGAGCATCCGTTTTCGAACCTGCTGACCAGATTTGTTTTTTTTTTTCTTGAACGTTTTCATTTTTGGGGCCTCTGATTTAATTTCGCTATGATATTAAGTCGGAGGGTATACAGAAAAGCAATTTTTTCTGCTTTTCTGTACACTTTCCCGGTGCTGTCTATGGTTAACGCCCTGCATCCCGTTTCCTACAGTGGCCAGTTCAGGTCACAAATACCTGGCAGATCCTAATGTTAAACTACCAATAGCTTGGCTGTAAGGGCGGGCCAGGTTCTACCACTTGACTTTTAGCAGATGGTTGCTCTTCTATCAATATGATTTTCCAATGTAATTCTTAGCTTATACAATGCTGTTATTGTGAAAAGAATGCCATCTTATTTCAAAACTAGATGTACACCTAACATACAAGGCAGAAGCACCATTATGTGGGATACAAATGATAAAACAGCAAGGTTTTTCTCTATAAAAACAATAATGGAAATGTGTACATCATAGAGTACACAAAATTTCCCAAGGAATTCTTCACACTAATTTCCACATTGTATCTATGCAAGTGTGTGTCCATGTTCTTTTTGAAGTTACATGTATAACAATGTTACAAGGCTAATTTTCAAAGACTGCCATGTCACAATTTTTGCACACTTGCAGCTGAAAAACAAACACAGATGGACTCAATGCATAATTAGGCTTTAGAATTCATTGCCAGAGGATGTGATGAAAGCTATTAGTGTAGCTGTGTTTAGAAATGGTTTGGACAATTTCCTGGAGGAAGTGTCCATAAACTATTACCAAGGTGAATTTGCAGATATCCACTGCTTATTCTTGGGATCAGCAGCTTGGAATCTATCTGCCCCTTGGGATCCTGCTAGGTACTGGTGATCTGGACTGGTCACTTGGAAACAGAATACTGGGCTTTATGGATCCTTGGTCTGACCCAGTATGGAAAGTCTTATGTTCTTATGATGAAAAATTTTCATTTAGCTTTGTTTTTCATTTTTTTTCCATTTCATTTGAGAAACAAATAAAAAAAGACCTAAAAAATAAAACTAAACCAAATTACTCTTTCCCCACCCACCAAACCTGTTTAAGTAAAGCCCTCCCTTTGGCTTCCAGGACACCCAGCTTTAAGCCTTTCATAGGTCTTCTGGTGGCAGGAGCGAAACTCAGTTGGCTCCTACCCCGCTGCTCTTATTTTCCAAAATGGCCTTCGATCAACCAGAGAATCTGCTGTACAACATAATCAGCTTTGGGGTTGATCGGTGGTCATTTTGGAAAGCCAGAGCAAGGAGGCAGGAGCAATTAGGGATCGTTCCTGCCCCCAGAAGACTTGTGGACCCATGACAGGGGAAATGCTGGTCAGAGGGAGGATTTTTCATAAGTACATTTGGTGGATGGTAGGAGAGACTAGGGTCTAAGGATTTTTTTTTTTGTTACAGAAGTGGTATTCAAAAGGAAACTAAATAGTTAACTAAATTTTGTTCATTTTTCTTTCATTCAGTTCAGAAAATGAAACAAGATGACAGCATATCCCTAATGGACAAATAGTTAAATAAGACATTGTACAGTACACTTCCTATAAAAAATGCCTAAAAATAAATTGGAGAAACAACCTTCTTGTGACTAAGTGATCTAATTACAAAGTAGAAAAAATATGCTCTTTCAGAAGTGTTCAGTTTATTTTTTCCAACAGCTTTAAGAATCCTATCAAACTCTGAAATTTTAGAAAAAGCTACTAAAATATACAAGACATGATCATCTTTGATGATTTAAGATCTTTTCAATCAGACATGTTGATAGCAACTCTTCCCATGAGTGACCACAGCTCTAGTTATTCTCAAATACTGGAAGGGAGTGTATTTTCTCATCCATGGACTGGCAAGGTGTACCCTTTGTCTCATCTTACTGATTGTAACTCTACTGTTGTAGTGTACATTATTACAGTGTCCTTGTCTGCTTTTTTATGGGGGTAAGAAAAATTGCATATAAAACCAAACTCAAAAATTGTATACATACAGGTAAACCAGAAATGCCTATTGTAGCTTTCTTGTGTGAGCCATCAATATGTCTTAAAGTCCTGCAGTGTTTTTTAAATTGATCAAGCACAATCAAGCCTGAGTAAGATATTGCTTTCTGTCCTACTTAGAACAAAAATGGATCTTCATTTTAGACACCATACAACCTTCTGCATTAAATTTGGAAATTAAATGGCATGTTATACTATGACATGGTTTGTTATCCAGTTAACAGATGCTGTTTTATAAATCTGCAAAATTTTCAATACATTTTTTTCTTCCTATGAACTTCTCCATTTTTACTACTTTGTTTATATGCTTCCTTTTCTTTAATTACATTCATAGTTTTTGTTTTGTTAAAATTGGTATTAAATTTGTCTCAAGATTTGGGGATTAACTGGGTTATTACTTTATTTTTCAATAATTCAACTTCATTATTCGCCAAAATCTCTGGGAAATTTTGCTGAGCCCTCTGCCACTGAAACCTTCTTGATTTATTCACTGAAGATACTATTCTGGTTCATGAAGACAGTGTGTGGGCTATGACTGCATAATTGTTCATCATGTGTGCCTATACACACACCCAAAGTACTGAGGCTATAACTTTTGCCATGATGGAATTTGCCAGCCTGCTTTTTCAGAAAACTGCACTGTGGATGCTATAACCTATTTATTATCCAGTGTATTTAGATCTCCTGATGCAGGCTATGATTGCCAAAATTTGGTTGGGTTGGGAATATTACAGGATATGGACCATTGCTATTGTGATTGTGAACCTATGTGCACCATATTGCTTCTGAAAGCAAATGGTTTAATTCTATTTTTTTGTTGGGCTATTTTTCAGCACTAGCTGTTTTTTCTGTATTTTTGATCAATTGGGAATTATTTTAGCTTTGGAAAAATTCTGTGTTAGAACTGTGGGGGAGTGACGATTATAAAAACATTCAGTAGCTGCACTATCACCACAAGTGAAATAAATATATGTATACTCTCCATGTGTATACGGAAACAGTATACACAAGAAGGGATACCATAATGGTACATATGCAACAGAAACCCTACAAGGAGGCTAAAGGAACTCAAAATGAATGCACTGGAGGAAAGAAGAGAAATGGGGGATATGAAAAACATTTAAATAGCTAGCAGGCTTCAATAAAGTATATGGAAGCAGTATTTTCCATAGAAAGAGGATTATGATATAAATTTGGAGGGAGGGGCGGAGACAAAGAACATATGAATAATACTTCTTTACTGAAGGAAATAGCCTGGGAAGAGGTAGTACAGAGAAATGTACTCTTAATCTCTTTTACTTGCGACCATTCAGACCAGTCCAGATGCATGGGTTATGCAGTAGATAGGTATAGAGAACAACAGATTTGCTGACATCTCCCCTTATAGGGTCCCGTGCTGCACTCACCATGTCAGTATTCTATGTAACAAGTTAAAGAAGAAACAATCTCCCCCATTTTAGAACCAACTGACTTCCTGGGAACAATAAACAAGACAGAATAAACAAAACCATAGGATTTTCTGGAAGGAAATATAACAGATTACTCACCTGAGGTTTGCTGGCACTGATACTGACAAATATACTCTCCGAGTGTGAGACACTAGAACATGTCCACTAAACAAATACAGCAGAAAACTCCTTGGTAGTTAGGGAGGATTATGGACTGGTCTGGCTAGACTCAATGAAAGGAAATCATCAGGTAAGAATACATTTCTCCTTCCTCATCATCTAGCCTGACAAGTTTAGACACATAGAATATACCCAAGCTATCTTCATTTGGATGGAACACTGCCAACTCCACTCTTAGAAACATCTTGCCAAAAAGCGGCTTCTTCTCTGACTTGGAGATTGAAACGATAACTCTTTACAAAAGAATGCAATGAGACCAAGTTGTTGTCTTGAAAATCTCCACCTCTGACACCAAGTGCAGCTCAACCCAACATGCTACCTGCGCCCCAGTAGTGAGCCCTCAATTACTTAGGAAAAAGTAAACCCTTGGCTATATAGGATGCGCCTATAGCTACCTTAATCCAGCAAGATAATGAAGCCTTCAAAAGCTGTTTCACCCCTCCTGGGGTCACTGAAAAGAAGAAAGAAGTTGATTTCCTGAAATCATTAGTCACCTTTCAATCCTGGAGCAAAAACCTTTTTATATCCAGATAATGTAACAAACTATACTCTTCCCTACACGACACCTTCTGGAAAAAGTAGGATACCACCTTGGACAGGAAAGAAGGCACTGGGCAAATATAAAATGTCTCATTAGAAAACTCAGAAAGTTCACTTTGCAAGCAGAGCTCGAATCTCCAAAATATACAATTGAAAAACATCACCACCAAAAATATTGCCTTTAGAGTAAGATGCTTAATCAAAATCTTCCTCATCAGCTCAAACAGGTGACCAGTAAGAAATCTCAAAACCAAAATTAAGATTCCTGGCAGGAACGAAATCTCTTTATATCATTAAAGAACCAAGATTCCTTAGGAAGGCAAGACAAATATTTTGCGCTCCCCCCCCCCCCCCCCCAACATCCTCTGTAGCAGCAATCTGTATCTTTAGAGAATTAAGGTCTAAATTCTTATTCAAGACCTCCTGCAGAAACTGCAAAATCAATGACATCAAGGCTCAACAGTCCACTACCTGCACACCAGTCCTTAAAGACTCTCCAAACTTTTCAATATATCAAAGACAGATACCTTCAGGGCAAGTAAGAGTATTCGCCATTCTCTAAGAATAGCCCCTCTTGATTAAACAAGCTCTCTCAAAGGTCAGGCCTTAAGACAAAACTGCAATAGATCTTCGTGCACCATAGGTCCCTGGAACAAACCCAACTCCTCCTTCCCAGGGATTGCAGTAACATCGTTGAATTCTCATCCAATATCCTTACCAGATTTGCATACCAAGGACTTCTCAGCCAATTGGGCACCACCAAAATCATGAGGCCCTGATGCTTGGAGATTCTTTAAAAAAATCCTGCCCACTAAGAGTCAAAGCAAGAAGAACTTACTTGGTCCAACACCCCACCATTGCGCCCTCTTGCCACCTCACAAAGGAACTGTTTTCTGCCAACTACGCTCTTATATAACTTGTACAATCGACCCCTCTGTGTAATTCATATATAACTTCTCCATGTGTAAATTATAAAGTGTAAATTGTATTTTATTTTTACCATGTAAACAACTTCTCCGTGCTTCCGCCACGGCTCTTCAGTTAGAAATCGTTAATCTATCCTTTTTTCTAACAGCCCTGTTTGACTTTCCCTGTTGTAATGTAACTTTCGCTTTCAGTGTTAATTGGTTTACCCCGAGTTCATTGTAAACCGGTACGATAAGACATGGCTCTTGAGCATCGGTATATCAAAAGAATTTAAATAAATAAAATAAATAAATAAGACAAAGTCCTTCCATTGGACACTGAGTGAGAGCACCCAAACCGGATGACCTCATTCCTTCCTTCAATTGAAAAACACTCATCTTGGTGATGATGCAGGAAGCCATCATGTTCATTTCTCCCCATCTGTCTACTATCAGGGAGAATCTCTTCTCCAACAGAGTTCACTCCTCTGGATCCAGAGCGTTTTGGCTGAGAAAATTTGCATGTACTCACAATGTGCCCCACAGAGACAATTCTTATGTGCCTTTCTGCCTAAACCATCCACTGACTTGCTTCTTACACTACGCGAGGACTCCTGGTTCCCTCTGATGAGTCACATATACCACCACCTTAGCATTATTGGATAAATTCTGACCACCTGAAAAGCAAAATGCAGAAGAACCTTCCTTATTGCCCTCATTTCCAAACAACTGATAGACTACCTGGCCTCTTCCCAAGTCCAAGTATCCTGAGCCACTTGACCATTACACTGTACTCCCCAATCAAGGGGATTGACATTGGCTGTTACCATAATCTATGAAGGGGAGTTGAGATCCACTCTCATTTCCAAGTTCGATACCTGTCACCAATTCCTGGCTTGGTCTTACAATGGAAGCCTCGTAGAATAAGCCTGAGTCTTGGGGGACCATGTTGACAGCAAAGTTTTTTTTCATTGCTCATCCATAAGTTAATTAATAATCCTGAATCCTCTTGGATCAATTCCATCTTATGCATTTATAAACCCTCACGGCAACTCAGATCCGCTAGGCAGGCCTGATTGGAAACACCTTCTTCCATAGTTAGCCCACCCAACTGAAATCCAAGATCAAGCTTTTTCAGTGGCCGGCAAACGTTTGTGGAATTATCTTGCAGTATATCCAATTTAAGAGTGATACACTGAGTTTTAAGAAGGCTCTGAAAATATTCCTATTCAGAAACCCATCTGAATTAAAGGAATGATTTATTAATAGTATCATTGGGTTTGTAAGCTTAGCCTCAGGTATTCAGTACTTTGTCATTTTTGTCTGCTTTTCTATGAAATGTTTTATGTACGTTTTATTACTCCCTGCTTCGAATTTGGAAGAATGCGGGATATAAATCTTTTATAATAAATAAAAAAGAGCCTCATGTGAGTCCTCACCCAAGAGACTAAATCCAACATTGTTGCCATGGACCACTAAACATGAAGATAGCTCCAGACCATGGCACTCTAAATCCTTAAATCATTTTATCTCTTTTCAGAAAACACAACTTGTTGCAGGTTGCCCTATCAATGTTTTCAAAGTGCTAATTATGAATTGGCCCTAGGCTTTTTTTTCAAGGCAAACAGAGTCCCATCCCCTCTTAAATTTGTGAAAACAGGATTCTGTTTTTGCTCTGATACTAACGCAAGTCATATATTCTGAAATTAGATAAAACTGCATATATATATATAAGTATCAAACAAAATGCTCCCCAGTGCCCATCAATAAAGGAGAATCCAAAACACACACTAGTGTCAGTTTCTATATAGTTTCTTTTTTTTTTTTTTTTAATTATTTTTATTTTATAATACTTCTTTAAAAATAAAGATAAATACTGCATATATAGAACTATTGCATTACAATAATCATACTGCCATTGCAATATTATATTATAGAAATGGAAAACCTCAGTCAGCAACCAGCGTTCCAAACCTCTACAGTAGTCAGCAACAAGAGTCCATATTCAGGCTACCATCATGGGAAAAACCCTTTCATTCATTACTCAAAAATGTGCAATAGTGCAATCTTTTTATTTCATTTAGACGTTTGTCTCTTTAAATAAACTGGATGTCACCACTGTTTTGATTCCACTCCTGCAGTCCACTATCAATAGCCAGCACAATTTTTATATTTTCAAGCAACAAATGCAGTACTCATCTTAAGGAATGCTTCGCTGTCACAAGCATTGTCTCAGGGCACATTTGAGTTGGTCCAAAAAAATTCAGCACGCCTCCAAAAAAAGGAAAAAAAAACAGCACAGATGCTGTATACTGTTCCACTGACAGATAAGCCCACAAAAGTTAGTCACCCACACAGTTTTTATTCGCCAAACAGAGCCCTCCCCATCATGAATATATGTACTTCTATTTAGAAAAAGAATATCTCCAGAAAGGCTCCTGCTGCAATAAAATCAGTCCTATAGACTATAATGGGAAATGTATTATTCACTTTATTTTCATTCGACTTCTGGCATTAGCATAAAAACATTTCAATGTGTATTTTTTGTTTGTATTTTCATTCTGCTTATTAGCCACCTTACTGACCATCAAAAGCACAAACACACAAACAGTACACCCCAATAATTAACCTCTCCCCAATACCTTAAATAAAGAAAATGTTGCTTACCTGTAACAGGTGTTCTCATAGGACAGCAGGATGTTAGTCCTCACATATAGGTGACATCACAGGATGGAGCCCAATCACGGAACACTTTTGTCAAAGTTTCCAGAACTTTGACTGGCCCCTACTGGGCATGCCCAGCATGGCACTAACCCTGCAGCCAGCAGGGGTCCCCCTTCAGTCTTGTTTGAAAAGCTACAGGCAGTGCCGAAAAATAAAATAAAACGCTACGAACCCAACACCGTGGAGCGGTGGGCGGGTTTCGTGAGGACTAACATCCTACTGTCCTGTGAGAACACCTGTTACAGGTAAGCAACATTTGCTTTCTCACAGAACAAGCAGGATGGTAGTCCTCACATATGGGTGAGTACCGAGCTGAGGATGTCCGAATATGCATCAAATGTACCCAAAGGCGTGCAACAGGCACAACAACTGGGGTGGAATTTGGTAGAGGGCATCCTGAACCCCACCGGGCAGGCAGAAGGGTGTTGGTACGTCATGTTGTAAACAGGTTACGAAGGACAGACTGGCTGAAGATGGAATCTTGTCTTCCGGCTTTGTCCAAGCAATAGTGGGCTGCAAAGGTATGGAGAGAACACCAGGAGGCAGCCAATCGCAGGTGTGCTACTGAAGTCGCCATGGCCTTCACAGAGTGTGCTTTAACATGGTCTTGAAATAGAATGCCCGCTTGCTGATAGCAAAAGGATATGCAGTCCGTCAACCAGGAGGAGAGAGTCTGCTTACCCACAGGCTGCCCTAATTTGTTAGGGTGGAAAGAGACGAACAATTGAGTGCTTTTCCTGCGGGCAGCTGTACAGTCTAGATAAAATGCTAGAGCCCGTTTACAGTCAAGGGTATGCAGAGCCTGCTCTCCTGGATTGGAATGTGGCCTGGGAAAAAAGGTAGGTAGTATGACGGATTGATTGAGGTGAAAATCCGAGACTACCTTAGGTAAGAATTTAGGCTGAGTGTGGAGTACCGCCCGGTCCTGCAGAAGTTTAGTGTAAGGCGGATAGGTAACTAGGGCCTGTAATTCACTAACTCTGCGAGCTGAAGTGATAGCCAAAAGGAAAATCACTTTCCATGTGAGATATCGAAGTTCACAAGAGTGAAGAGGCTCGAATGGTGGTTTCATGAGCCGACCCAAAACCAGATTAAGGTCCCAAGAAGGGGCTGGAGGATGCAGTGGAGGCTTGAGGTGAAGCAAGCCCTTCAAGAAACGTGTTACAAGGGGTTGTACTGATATAGGAACATCCCCGAAACCTTTATGGAAGGCGGCTACTGCACTGACATGCATTCTGATGGAAGAAGTCTTTAGACCTGATTCTGATAAATGCCAGAGATAGTCCAAAAACTTCGTGATGGGACAGGAAAAGGGGTCAAGGGGCTGAGAAGAGCACCATGACATGAACCTTTTCCATTTGTAAGAGTAAGCTTTTCTCATGGAAGGCTTCTGTGAAGCAATCAAGACACGGGAAACTGGTTCAGAAAGGTTAAGTGGCTGAAGGATTAACCTTTCAAAATCCTTGCCATCAGAGACAAGGCATGAAGATTGGGATGGTGGAGGCTCCCATCATTTTGAGTGATCAGAAGCGGGTCCATCCCTAAGGGAATGCGCCGGCGAATGGAGAGATCCTGCAGTATTGGAAACCACACTTGGTGTGGCCAGTGAGGTGCTATCAGGATCATAGTTCCCTTGTCCTGACGTAACTTCACGAGAGTCTTCGAGAGAAGAGGAAGTGGAGGGAATGCATAGAGCAGACCGGTTGTCCACAAGAGGGAGAATGCGTCTCTGGGTTGAGTGTGTTTGCTGCGAATGAGAGAGCAGAAGTTCTCTACTTTGCGGTTTTGAGGAGACGCAAAGAGGTCTATCTGAGGATATCCCCATTGTTGGAAGATGGAGTTCGCCACTGAGGGGTTGAGAGACCACTCGTGCGGTTGAAAGATGCAACTCAGCTTGTCTGCCAAGACATTGTCCACTCCCGGCAACCAGGTGGCCCTGAGGGACATCGAATGGGAGAGAGCTTCCGCCCATATATGTGCAGCTTCCTGACACAGAAGGAAGGAGCCCATGCCTCCCTGTTTGTTGATGTACCACATAGCCACCTGGTTGTCCGTCTGGATCAGGATAACTTGATTTGAGAGGTGATCCTGAAATGCCCTGAGAGCATATCTCATTGCTCGAAGATCCAGGAAATTTATTAGGTGTTTGGCTTCCTCTGGAGACCAAGATCCTTGTGTCTGCAGATTGGCCACATGGGCTCCCCAGCCGAGGATGGAAGCATCGGTGGTAAGAGTTATTTGAGGATCTGGAGCCTGAAAGGGCAAGCCTTGGAGGAGATTGTTCTGATTTTTCCACCAGGCAAGAGACTGATGGAGTGAGTTGGTTACGTGGACAATGGTTGACAGGGGCTGAATGCTTTGAGTCCATTGAGACCTTAGAGTCCACTGCATGACTCTCATGGCCAAACGGGCCATTGGTGTGTCCCAGGAGGATGAGAAAGTGGTGTGCAGTCGCGGAGTGCTGAGACTGCAGCTGGTGTGCAAGAGACACAAGAGTGAGAGCTCGTTGTCGAGGCAGAAAAGCCTTTGCCTGCAAGGTGTCTAAGTCTGCCCCAATGAACGACAAGGTTTGAGATGGGACGAAGTAGGATTTGTCGTAGTTGACGAGAAATCCTAATGAAATTAGTGTGTAAGGTTAGATTGAGGGACGACAGAGCAGCTTGCTGAGTGGGAGCCCTGATTAACCAGTCGTCTAGACAGGGGTAGACGTGAACACCTTGGGTCCTGAGGAAGGCTGCAACTACTACAAGGCATTTTGTGAAGACTCGTGGCACAGATGCTAGGCCGAATGGAAGCACTCAGTATTGCTAGTGCTTGTGGCCTACTAGAAACCTCAGGTATTTGCGATGAGATGGAGTTATCGCAATATGAGTGTATGCGTCCTGGAGGTCCAGAGAGCATAGCCAGTCTCCTCTTTGTAGAAGAGGAAGAAGCGAGCCTAAGGTTACAATCTTGAACTTCTCTCGCTGGAGGTACTTGTTGAGGGCCCGTAGGTCCAGGATAGGACGAACACCTCCCGATTTTTTGGGGATTAGAAAGTACCGGGAATAGAACCCTAGGCTGTGCTGAGAGTAGGGTACATGTTCTATTGCCTTGGACTGGAGAAGGAGGGAGATCTCTTGATCCAGAAGGATGGAGTGATCGGATGTTCTCCACATCGGTAGAGGTGGGGAGTCTGGTGGCACGGAGAGAAAGTTCAGATGGTAACCCTGAGCAATTATCGCCAGTACCCATTGGTCTGAGGTGATTGAGTGCCATATGTTGTGGAAGTGGCACAATCGACCTCCCACTGGTATGTGAGGCAGTGGAATCTGGCTGCTGCTCTCTAAGTGGAAGTCAAAAACCTGAAGCAGGCCCTGGTTGAGGAGCTGCTTGTGGCTTTTGTTTTCGTGGTTGACGAGACTGTGCTTTCTGAAAAGGTCTCGTCGCACGGGATCTGGTTGGTGGTGGGTAGGACTTCTTCGGGCAGAAGAATGACTTTTTAGAGTCCTTTCTGAAGGGCTGTTTAGAAGAACAGAAGGCATCAGAGAGAGCTTCTTAGGGTCTCATGATGGTCCTTAAGTTCTGCCACCGTTCGCTGAATCTGTTCGCCAAACAGATTGTCCCCCACACAGGGCAGGTCGGATAGCCTATCTTGTACTTCAGGGCGAAGGTCGGAAGACTTGAGCCAGGCCCATCTTCTTGCCGAAATAGCGGCTGCAGATACCCTAGTGGCAGTGTCAAAGATATCATAAGATGATCTGATCTCATGCTTGCCTGCTTCAAAACCCTTGTTTACTAGAGTTTGAAGCTGATCTTGGAATTGTTGAGGCAGGGTATCTGTCAAATCTTGTATCTGCTTAAAAATGACCCTATTATATTGGGTCATATAGAGCTGATAGGCGGCAATCCGGGAGATGAGCATTGAGCCTTGGAATACCCGGCGGAACCCTGGAGGTTCTGGATTTCAACTTTCTAAAATCCTACATTTGGCTTGCTGACAATATCCTACAGGTGGTCATACTCTATGGCTTGCAGGTGGGTTATATTCTTTGCAACATGGAAAGGACTAACTGATCTGACTGGATTGATCAGTTGGTCTTTTTCTGCCATCATCTATTATGTAAATGAGCATTGGCTCAGTGATACTAAGAATGATTCTACACTTTTATAAATGTGGAGTTTCCCACAGTGTAATCTTTCAATCTAAGATAGATTTAGAGAACCTAACAGAGAGAGTACCTGAATGACAAGAATTCTCATTTCCCAGCTATGTAATACGCCGAGAGGATGTTCAGCTTCCATGTACACCATGCTCATAACTTGTATGTTGAGATGAAAGTGAGTTGAGATGAAAGTGATAACAGATGAAAGTGATAACATTTCCTGGCTACTGCATCCTTCTAAACAGTGGCAAGACATGGCTGGTAGCAGTCAATCCACTGGCTGCATAGAGGTCTACTCCTTAACGGAGGCTATGCTTGCCTATATCCAGTATCATTGTACTAAGTAGAAGAGGAGGAGTTGCAAAGAGGCTTCTGCAAAATATCTCATTTTGATAAGGAGCAATTACTACTTACCTGATCATTTCCTTTTCTTTAATAAGGACAGGTGGATCCAAAACCAGTGGGTTATGCACCTCTACCAGCAAATGGAGACGGAGCAAAGCTAACATCACAGTATATATATCCCCTGCACTGACATCAGCCCACCGGTATTCTCTGCAAAAGCTAACTGTAGACAAACTAACAAAACTTGATTATTAACAAATAACCATTCTAGCACTCAGCTAACAGGAAAATTCCTGAGCTCAGACAGAGAGTAATAACAATAGTCTACGGACTGGAGTAACATTTACCAGTAACCCCTGGAACATGCAGCACCGCAGGAGGACAATAGCACAACCATCTGGCGGCCAAGGGCAGGAAGGTGGATTCACATGTCCTTAATTAAAGAAAAGGGAATTATCAGGTAAGAAGTAATTTCTTCTTTCTTAGCAATTGGACAGATGGATCCAAAACCAGTGGGATGTACAAAAGCTACTCCCGAATAGGGCAGGAGGCTGCCTGCAGTCCAATCAACACTGCATGAGCAAAGGTTGGGTCCTCCCAGGCCTGCACATTCAGGCAGTAATGCCTGGAAAAGGTGTGAAAAGAGGATTATGTCACAGCTCGGCAAATGTTGATGGGAGACAGCAGTCTAATCTCTGCCCATAACACTGCCTGAGCCCTAGTGGAATGAGCCCTAACCTGACTAGACAATGGTTGCTCGGCATCCACATACATGGCTGTGACTACCTCCTTAATTCAGCAAGCTATCGTAGCTGTGATGCTGGCATGCCCCATTTACTCCCACCATGGAGAACAAACAGGAGATCAGTCTTCCTGAGAAGTTTAAGAAACCTCCAAATACCTCATGATATGCCTCTTAGGCTTCCAGTCAACTGATGCTCCAGAGAAGCCCTTCTATACTCCAGCGCCCTTGTGCTGCAACTCCTGACAGTAAGCTCCCCAATCTTGGATGCTTGCATCTGTTGTGAGTACTAGCCAGTCCGGTGATCTTAGGGAAACCCCTTTTCTTAGAATATCTGCCTGTAACCTCCACTGCAGGTGTAACTGAATCTCCATCAGTAGGTGAAGCCTACTTGAACAATCCTGAGCCTGTGGGCTCCAACAAGACAGCAAAGTGTGCTGAAGGGGGTGCATATGCCCCCTCACTCACAGCACCACCTCTAGGGTCGCTGTCATCAGAGTACCTATAGATAAGATCACACAGTCGGGCGCATTGTGCTCATCAATAGATGCACCTGCACCATCAGCTTCTGAATACAACCCTCCGGCAGGAACACTCTGCCCTGCTTCATGTCGAACCGAACACCGAGATTCTCCAGTGACTGAGATGGCTGAAGCTTGCTCTTGGCTAGGTTCACCACCCAGCCTAGCTCCTGCAATAAGGAGATCACTTTGCGTGAGACCCAAAGGCTCTCTTCCAGACTCTTGGCCCGAATCAGCCAGTTGTCTAAGTATAGGTGTACCAAAATCCTATCCTTTTCTCAATTCTGCCACCACCATCACCACTCCTTGGAAAACGTTTTGGATGCAGTGGCCAAACCAAAAGCAGTGCTCAAACGTAGTCTATCCCCATTTAAACAGTTATCACTCCAAACCCAATAACGGCCGGTGTTTCGCTATGAAGCGTGTAGCTTCTTCAGGGGTGAGTATAACTGGTAGAGCACAAATACTGTAAATGTGATAGAAATAAAAATTAGCACAATAGATATTGAAAAACTTCCACTTAGCTGATTGTAGATGGAAAAGTAACCTTCTGATCCGGATGCTGAGTCTCGAAATGGAACTTCACGAGAAGCGGGACAGAGACAGAATTAAACCAGTTTCTAAGTTTAAATAGCCCGCGCTGAAAACAGGATTGGAACGGAGGGAAGAATCATTTACGATAGCTGCATTTGCAGATGATGTTTTAGTTTTCTTAATGAACCCTGTCTCCTCTTTGCAACAGCTTATGATTTTACAGAATCACTTTGGTAAATTTTCAGGACTCAAAATCATCTAGGATAAGTCCGAGGCCTAGATGAAAGACTACTGGCCAGGCTCCTTCCTCTTACAATGGGTAGAGAAAGACAAGAGATACTTAGGCATTAACATCCCCATAGATAATACGAGAATATATGATAGTAATATACTTCCCTTGTTATGGAAGATCAAGGAGAGACTGAGGGAATGGCAGAATCTGCCTTTGTCCCTGGGAGGGTGATCCAACTATTTAAGATGATGGAGCTACCCAGGTCGCTATATATCTTCCAAATGTTACTGGGTCGACTTAAACAAATACATCTATTGCAGCTGGACAGAGCACTCTGTAGTTTCTTGTGGGGAAATAAATGAGCTAGGTTAGCCTTTCCCAAATTGCAACTGTCTCATGAAGTGGGAGGAATGAATTGTCTGAACTTGCAGATGTATAATGTTGCATATTTACTGTGGCATATCTATGATTGGATATGGGGATCCAAAACATTTTCCCCTCACTCTTTTCTAGAGGCTTTGTGCCACCCATTACAAATTGGGAATTTATTAGATGTACCAGGCCATTTGCTTTCAGGGAAAATTCAAAATAACCCAATAGTGGAGACATGTAGGCAAGCCTGGAAACTGCTCTGTGCTAAACTACGGATCCCTTGGATGGGTATCCCCTATGCTGACTATAATGGGCTATCCTAGGTTTATTCCAGGACTGACTAATGTAGTTTTTCAACAATGGGCCTATAAGGGTTTGATTCATTTGTACAAGAGGAGCGAGGGTTAGTACGCAGCTTTCAGGATCTCCAAAGTGAATATTCACTATCAAAGTTTTTTATGCGTATTTACAAGCCCATCATTTTATTGTAACAGATCTCCTTAAATCCCCCATATCTTTGGATTTAACTTAAATTGACCGGTTTTTTCTTACTCCGCCAGGGAGGAAGCTGTCTTGTACTTCTTTAATAGTAGCTTTGAAAGAGGTGTGGCGTGCTTCGGCTTTACCTGAGTTGGTTACGGAATGGAACCTGGAGATGCCTATCCCTGTTACCCTCCCTATGATCCAAACTTATTTTGTACATCCTAATGAAATATCTGAAAATGTGCAGATGAGAAGTGCAATTTAAATTTCTTTGTTGTATATACATTTCGCCGGTATGGGCTTATAAAGCCAAACTAGCAAATTCCGCTGTATGTATAAAGTATGGATATTCTCCAGGAACATTATTTCATTGTTTTTGGGAATGCACATTGATACAGGTATTCTGGGGAAAAATTCTTGATTATCTGGGAAACTTGCAATGCTGTGACTTCCCTGTATCCCCTTTGCTGTGCCTATTTGACTCCCTGGTAGAGATTAAAGATAATATCTCTAACTCTCAAGGATTGCTATTCAAGAAGGTTTGTTTATTGGCCAAAAATAAATCAATTCTGGCTCATTGGTTGGATGTGGAAGCGCCATAACTTACTGGAGAACCCAGCTAGATCGTTTGGCAGTTTTTGAGTATCCCTCTGCATGCTGCTCTTCCTTGCGAAAATATGCACTCTTTATGGACATCTGGAGGGGATATTTGACATCCCCTTTCATCCAGAGCAAGGAACAACTTACTGTCGCTTCAATAACCATTGTATAGGTCTGGGATCCAGCTACAAGTTACTTACTACAAACTTACTGCATGTGTATGCATGCACAACTGGTTGCCCAGGTAGGCGCCCCCTATGCGCCCAACTAGGTGCACAATCCAGATGCACAAGCACGAACTGACCCAACTGAAGAGGATAGCCTTATGTGCAGGAAAAACGCACATAAGGCTGTGGCCTACCATGCGGCTAACAAGCCAAGCCTGAGCACGGGGCTTAGCCAAAAGGCTGCTCAACCCAACAAGCTGCCCACGTCCCCATAGCTCTCCCAGAGGAGGGAATGAACGTCAGGTCTGCACGCCGAGCTTGGAGATTGGGGGGAAAAGGAATCCCAACTTAGCTCCCCTTCTACTTTTTATTTATTTATTTTTTTTAATTACTCTTTACTTGAGCTCAGCCCATCCTTGTAGGTATGTCTCTATTATATCTCTTATCTCTCTTTTTCTCTAGAGTATATATATTTAGATCTGAATTCATATATATGTTTGGATCTGACCTCATATGCTTTACAATGAAGGTGGCTGATCATTTTAGTCACTGCCCTCTGGACCATCACTATTCGGTTTACATCCTTTAGAATGTATGACTTCCAAAATTATATACATAATTCCAAATAAGGTCTCACCAGAGATTTATTCAGAGGCAATCTTCCTCCTTTTTTTTCTAGCTATTCCTCTCATTATGCTGTTCAGCCACCTTAAGATCACATCCAGATCCCGTTTTTGTTTTGTGTACAGAAATTCATCCTCCATACTGTAGAGTTCCCAAATAAATGATCTTGCAATTTTTAGCATTAAGTCTTAGCTATCAGACTGTAGACCATTCCTAAAGCTTCATTAGATCCCACCTCATGTTTTCCACACATTTCCGTGCCTATAGGTAATAACGGCTATCCAACTGCCCTTGCTGTTAAATTTCCTCCTACATCTCTCCTCTGCCTCGGGAGCATTATATCCATGCCCATTACTCCACCACGGCCATTATCTAGTGGACCTTTGGCTCGCTGAAAAGCCATTTTTTTTCTTTAGATCATCAAGGGCTTTCTTCCCCCTTGCTTCAGCCAAAGTGTACAAGTTCTTTGTTGCACATGCGTATCTACCACAGTCTTTCATGGCTGGAATAGGTAGTTGTGGAGGCTTAGCAGAGGGATCCAGAGGAGCCAGTTAAAAGTGCTGTATCTTAGATAGCTTAGTTGAACTGTTCATACTGAAACCATCTGGTAGGCATGAAGGTTTGTGATGTGTAAGTAGTACCAGGACACAGTAGATAAGGAAGTGCTGTTAAATGAGTCCTATGGCATATTAGATATGGGCACATAAGGCATTTTCCCACATGCCCCTGTGTTTTTGATGCTGTTTTGGCCTAGTTTAAGCCCTTCTGAGCTGTCAGATTAATTTTTTGTTTTGTTTTAACTGATTTCTAAACTAAGCACATACCTAAAGTGCTCTCACTGGGATCATCAGGATCCGGTGTACTTCGCAGACTAAGCAGATCTCCTCGACGTCGTTGCCTATGTCTCCTCCGATACTGAAATTCAGCATATTCCTGCATAAACCAAAGGTTATAAAAAGACAGGTAGCATGCAGTAGTCTTCTCTGAAGTAACGCTGAGTAAAATCTATTTTTTGCAAACTCTCTCCCTGCGGAACTTGTTGCATTTAGGTATATTTTCCCTTAGAGAGCAAAAAAACCCAAAAATCAACAACTCATGGTTAAATGTCACTGGTTCAGAAACTGGTGATATGAGTGGCTGACAATAGCGTTCTAAAATAACTACTGATCTCAGAATCAAATACATATAAAAATGTTTATAATTAAATATTTCTAAAGACATTAATAGCTTATGACAGGACTAAGAACCTTGGCTCAGAGAGAGCACACTAATGATTAGAACACTGGACTGCTTGGGTTCACATCCCAAATCTGATGTTGTGAGGCCAACAGTAGGCCACTTTAAGCTACTTGTGCCTCACCCAACTTAACCGTACTTAAACAGGATAGATAACATCTTATATATTCAATCCACTGTGGTTTTGCTGGTACCATTCACTTTCTCTCTTTTCCACCAAATAAACTGAAATCAACCATATCTCTGTTTGTACTGTCAACTCCTCCTATAGATACCATAGAAGTATTTGTTCAGTATTTCTCATTCGTCCTGGTGCCCCTCCACATATTTCCCATTTTCCCTCTTGGTCTTACAATCCATGACCCTCACTTTCTCATTTCTCTACCATATTTAAAGATTAGAGATGAGTACTACTGATGAAAATTACAAAATAAATTAAAATATGGGCACAATTCTTCTAATCTACATTTTTCAGGTCTCAGACAAGTTATTTCTTAGGGAAACCAGATCTCCCCTGGAGTCTTGAGAGGGAATTGGAATAGTGGGGATTGCCTCGGTCCCTCGGGTTCGATGGAAAGCGATGCTTCCTCGGCTTGAGGCCATTTTGGGGGCAGCTCGGTCAGTGCCAGAGCCTTCCCGAGTTTGGAGCCATGTGACGATGGGAAGTCAAGGTCACTGTGCAATGGTGACATCTACCGTGTTTCCCCGATAGTAAGACACCCCTGATAGTAAGACGTAGTGGGAATTTTAGGGGGGTCGGCTAATGTAAGACATCCCCCGAAAGTAAGACGTAGTGTTCAAAAAAAAATTATTTTTAAATACCTGTCGGAGGGCCGCGTGGGTCCAGGCGGCTGGCGGCGGGAGCCGGGTGGTCGCGTGTTAAATCTAGGCCGCGGGCGGGTGGACGCGCGTTAGTTCGAGACGGCCGGCGGGCGGTCGCGTGTTAAATCTAGGCCGGGTCGCACAGGCGCGCATTCATTCACTGCCGGTGGGGGCAGCCCCGGCAGCCCCCACCGGCAGTGAATGAATGCGCGCACAGGCCCACAGCGCCTGTGCGACCCCTGCGATTCGGCGCTGGGGGCTGCCGGTGGGGGCTGCTTTCGGCGCTCAAGGCAGTCACATGCTGTGACGTCACGGCATGTGACTGCCTTGAGCGCCGAAAGCAGCCCCCACCGCCGAATCGCAGGGGTCGCACAGGCGCTGTGGGCCTGTGCGCGCATTCATTCACTGCCGGTGGGGGCTGCCGGGGCTGCCCCCACCGGCAGTGAATGAATGCGCGCCTGTGCGACCCGGCCTAGATTTAACACGAGACCACCCGCCGCCCTTCTCGAACTAACGCGCGTCCCCCCGCCGCCTGGAACAAGCGCCCACCCGCCCGCGGCCTAGATTTAACACGCGACCACACGGCTCCCGCCGGCCGCCTGGACCCACGCGGCCCTCCGACAGGTATTTAAAACATTTTATTTTTTTTTGAACACTACGTCTTACTTTCGGGGGATGTCTTACAGGTTTTTTCCAATATAAGACATACCCTGAAAGTAAGACATAGTGGGACTTTTTGGGGTAAAAAGAAAGTAAGACGCTGTCTTACTTTCGGGGAAACACGGTAGTAGCCATATTTAGAGCCATGCTTTCAGGGTTCTGGAAGGACCCATAGTGCACTGCCCTCCCCCCCCCCTCCCAATGGCTGGCTGTTTTTGTGATTACTGGGCTGAGCTGGAAGGGGATAAATACGGGGAAAAAAATCCCCAAGCCGGTGCACCAGATTCCAGCCCTAGTTCCAACTGAGCTGGAAGGCCAAGAGTGCAAGGGGAAACTGCCATACCATACACCTCCCCCCCTTCCCATAAAACATATATAAGTAAAAACTGTTACCTCTGGTGATGCAAATCCCAAATATTCCCAATCCCAGGTTCCACCAGCAAAGCTATAAACAAATCAAATAATGTAAATTAGAGACATAGCTTCATAAAGAGAAGCAAAACAGTTGTTATACTTTTTGAATAAATAAGACATGAAATCATAGTTAAATGCAGTTTCTTAAAATTCTGAAATGTAAATTTTTTTCAGTGATGTGCATTTCTATATAAATATGAACTGGAGTAGGGTACATTGTGCTCATTACAAATTATCTTTTGATCACATAACTTCCAGGACTTAGAACAAACACAACCAACTTAAAAATATTCAAACAAAACAAAGAAAACAGAATATGTCAACTCTAGGTTCTGCAGAAAGATAGGGTAAGAACTCCTCAGAGGGTGACATGACAAAGGGGAAGTCTTTCACAAATGTTTTATTCATTCTGCTTATGTCTGACATTACCCCAGTGGTCTTGCTAATGGTTTTTACTGTACACTAGTGTCAGCTCAGAAAGCCCTGTGTTTTAACCTGTACTATTTACTGCCTCCCACTGGTGTAATGGAAGGGCAGCATTAGTGGTTTCAGCTTCCGGGAAGGTTTCCTTTTTGGGCCCCTCCTCAGCCACTACTAGGCAAAAGAGTGTAGGGGATGGCAAGGCCTCAAAATGAGGGCAGAATTAGTTTACTTCAATGCATAAATGGAGGTGCCACAACTAGATGGAATCTGGAGTTATGATCCTTCATTGACCATATCAATTTTATGTATATTGTATTGAATTTTGACCTACTTCACTGAGTGTATCTTATATATATTAACCTCTACTGTCATTGTAGGTGAAAAATATTTGCTTACTAGACATGTGGCAAAGTAAAATGTACAATATGAGACAGTGGGTGAGAAGCTTGTGTGTATCAACTATGAGACACCTGCAGGTGTCAGTGTCTGATGATCTCAAGGTAATGAAACAGTGCAGCAGTGGTGATGGCTAGAGCCAGAAACATGCTGGGATGCATAGAGGGACACATAACCAGCAGAAAAAAAAAAAAAGAAGTGATTATGCCACTATACAGGTCATTGATGAGGTCTCACATACAGTATTGTGTTCAGTTCTGGAGACTGCATCTCAGAAAGGAAAGATAGAGGCCAGAGGTGGTCCAGAAAAAGGCAACCAAAATTTCATGGGGTCTGCATCAGAAAGCATATGAGATAAGACTTGGTAACCTAAAAATATATACCTTAGAGGAGAGGAAAGATAGGGGGATATGATACAGACTTTTAAATACCTGAAGGTTTTGGTGATGCACAAGAGACAAACTTTTTTCAATAGAAAGTAATTTCAGGAACTAGAGGGCATGAGATGAAGCTCCAAGGGGTTGACTCAGTAGCATAAGAAAATGATTTCTTCAATGAAAATGCAGTGGATGCCTGGAAAGCCCTTTCAGTGGAACTGATGCAGACAAAAATGATACCAAAATTCAAAATGGCAGGGGATAAATGCCAAGGATCACCACAATGGTAATAAAGAACTGTGGTAAGCTGAACAGAGTGGCAGTTACAACAATATTAAAAATCCTTGCTGTCTTTTGTTAGGTTACAAATGAAAAGCATGTAACAGAATTCTATTTTCACAATCTTTTTGCCATTTGAAAATAAAATGAAGTTTTCTGTTTTGTATTTTATTTTAACATGTTAAGCATATATCATGAATATTAAAAACCTTCCCGTGCTCCTAGTGCAGGGGTGGCCAACTCCAGTCCTCAAGAGCCACAAACAGGCATGAGAAATATTTGCATACAATGGAGGCAAGGCAATATAAGAAAATCTCTCTCATGAATATTCACGGTGGATAGCCTGAAAACCAGGCCTATTTGAGGCTCTTGAGAACCAGGAGTAAGCTGCCACTGTCCTAGTGGCAGGTGGAGGACAGTAAGAAATTAGACAGCATTTACAGAGCCTGATGTAATAAGACATGAGTAAAAAAAAAAAAATACACATGCTGAATAAAAGTTTACTCCTGATGCAGGAGGCTAATAGTACACAAACACATCAGTGTTCAAAAAAAGTGTGAAAGCCAAAACAACTGAATAATGCACAAAATCATGTTTAATGTGCACAGGACATGATTTAGGGGCATAAACCATAGTTTAAGAGCATAAAACAACTGAAACACTACACTAGACAGGTGAAACGTTTAAAAAAAATGTGTCTCTTTGGGGTAGGCAACTCAATAGCACAATTGTAACTGTCTATCGCTATGTAAGCTTCTGGGGGCAGGCACTTCTAATAGTACATCTGTCACCATTGTGCAGTGCTCCTTGTATGTACCTCTGTATTGCTCTCACCTCATGCCTCTCCAGATTTGTCTTGGTGTTTAAGACTTGAGAACAGCTGGCAGCAGAATTGTTCCTAGCTGCGGTGGTCCACTCTCAACCCAGGAGACCAGAGTCCAGAACCCTCACACCAGGAATTCCAGGTCCAGGACTATATTGGAATACAGCACCACAGACTAACACTAGCCCCAGAAATGAGTTAACTTTACTTCACCTCTGACCAGGAGTTAAATTTCCAGCATTACAAAAAAACACTTGTGTTAAGCATGCAAGGCTTTAATATACTTCCCTGAATGGGGAAGCATAGGCACCAGCTTTGTGGGTACTTGAGCACCCCCAATATTGAACACTGTGTCTAGGGAGGGGTAATCTGGGTTGAGTTTTGCCCCCAAACATTTTGAAAAATTGTCTCCTATGTGGGGGATAAATAGCTAATGCTTTCATTAACATGGGATTTGCATAGATGTGTGTTAACGTGTTTGCACACTGTTGTGCATTACACCTGATTTAACAAGGAGTTAAGTTATATGCACAAAAATGTGCACACAGCCAACACATCTTACTCTATTATGGCCACAGTTAGAAGACTTTTAAATCACTTTAAAAACATAAAATAGATTAGAAAGAACATGGATGTACAATTTTATGAAAACAGGAGTATAAATAAAAAGTAAGCTGCAATCAAAAAGACTGGTTAGATTCCAAAAAACTAACCCTTAGGGATAGAACTTTTCCCTTACTACTACTACTACTACTAATTTGGATTCACAGTGGGGATAATTTTCAAAAGGGGTTACACGCGTAAAAGTCAACTACTTTTACAGCAATTTTCAAAAGCCAATTATTCGAGTAAAGTGCACTTGTGCGAGCAAATCCTATGAACAATTCAACGGCATATATTGTACCAATTTTCAAAAGCCCATTTACTCGAGTAAAACTCAGTTTTACTCGAGTAAATGTTTTTCAAAATCAGGCCCATAGTGTTCTGCAAGCAGGGCCCAGGTGGGCTTTAACGTTCTTAATACTTCAGAAATAGAGAGTCATTTGTGGACTAGATGTCTTGGTATCAAATACAGAACTACATGAAAACTTAAAGCACATTTTATGCAATTCCCACAAGCTTATTTACTTCCCTTAGTTACTCTTTCAGTCTATACACCCCTTAGATTTCTTTTTATCTTGCAATTTCACTTCCCAGTTGCTCTCTCCTCTCCTTCAACCTATTCCTCTTCTTTTCAGCCTACCCTCAACAGCAATCTCCTACTCTCTCCCCAGCAATCTTTTTCTCTTCTTCCCTCCAGCCTACCTGCAATAACATGGCTCCAATCTGCCCAAGCCAGGCTGCCACAGTTGAGACTCTTTTGCCTTCAGCCTGTGCCTCAACATGTTATAGAGCAGTGGTTCTCAACCCTGTCCTGGGGACCCCCCAGCCAGTCGGGTTTTCAGGATATCCACAATGAATATGCATGAGAGAAAATTTGCATACACTGCCTCCATAACATACACATTTTCTCTCATGCATATTCATTGTGGATATCCTGAAAACCCGAATGGCTGGGGGGGTCCCCAGGACAGGGTTGAGAACCACTGTTATAGAGGCTCCAGACAATCGTCCTGACATTTTGGTGGTAGGAAAAAGTTAGTGCACAAGGAAGACAGTTCATCTCATTCTGCCCCACTGGGTCCGAGTGTTTGGCTTTCTGGTCTTTGTCTCCCTCTCCAAGTCTGGGTGGTCAGATAGACTGATGAAAACTTGAGGCAGCCATTTAGAGCACCACAGTTCCACAATGGCATCTCTTACTTCCTGCCTGCATGGACCCAGAGGAGGAAGTCATGGGACCACTGAGAGGAGAGGATCACCTTGCTGGTGGCTAAAAGGAATCAGTAAGTTCTGCTTGGGAAATTTTCTTTTTTAAAAGTACTGGGGCGAAGTTAACTATTGGGGTATATTATTTAGTATGTTTGTGCTTTTAATAGTCAGTAAGACAGCGAATAAACAGAAGTTAAGACTATTTGTATTTTTAAATAGTCAGTCAGTAAGGCAGCTAATAAGCAGTAGTTAGTGTGTTTATTTTTAATAATCTGTAAGGCAGCTAATATGCAGAAGTAGAATGTTTGTATATATAAAAAAAAAGATAGCCAGAAGCTAGAATAAGCTGGGAGCAGTGTATACCTAAGTAAAAAGGTTGAAAAGTTCAGTTCAGTTACTCACTTTTGGAAGGGTGTAAATCAGAACAGCAGTGAGTCACTCAGGACAACTACCTGTAGTGTAAATCTCCAAAGGGATTGTTTTGCACAAATTTATCTTAGAAGCACAATATATATTGCAAGGGAAGAGCTCAGTAATCCACAATCCAGTGGGAGCACTGAGAGGAGAGGATCACCTTGCTGGTGGCTAAAAGGAATCAGTAAGTTCTGCTTGGGAAATTTTCTTTTTTAAAAGTACTGGGGCGTAGTTAACTATTGGGGTATATTATTTAGTGTGTTTGTGCTTTTAATAGTCAGAAAGGCAGTGAATAAACAGAAGTTAGACTGTTTGACCTCACATGTCACCTAGATAGGATTTTAGACAGTGCTGGGGAGAAGTCTGCTGTCGTGGTACATGTGGATACCAACAACATAGGAAAATGTGGGAGGGAGGTTCTGGAAGCCATATTTAGGTTCTTAGGTAAAAAGCTTAAATCCAGAACCTCCAGGGTAGCATTTTCTGAAATGCTACCTGTCCACGTGCAGGTCCCCAGAGGCAGGCAGAGCTCTGGAGTCTCAATGCGTGGATGAGACGTTGGTGCAAGGAAGGGGGATTCAGTTTTGTAAGGAACTGGGGAACCTTTTGGGGAAGGGGGAGTCTCTTCCGAAGGGATGGGTTCCACCTTAACCAGGGTGGAACCAGACTGCTAGCGCTAACCTTTAAAAAGGAGATAGAGCAGCTTTTAAACTAGAACAAAGGGGAAAGAAGACAGTCGCTCAGCAGCGCATGGTTCGGAGGCAGATATCTTCAAAGGATACTAATGATGCATTAGAATTAGGGCATCCAGTCAGTGAGGTTCCAATATTAAGAAAAGTAGTCCAAGTGCTTATAACTAAAAGCTCACCTCAGCTGAAACATTCTAACTTATCCCTATCAATTAAAAAGCAGAATAAAAATTCAAACAAAAAACAAACTTTCAAATGTTTGTAATACCAGAAGTCTAAGTAGTAAGATGGGAGAATTAGAATGTGTAGCCGTGAAAGATGACAGACTTAATTGGCATCTCAGAGACATGGTGGAAGGAGGATAACCAATGGGACAGTGCTATACTGGGGTACAAATTATATCGCAATGACAGAGAGGAGCACCCGGGAGGTGGTGTAGTGCTTTATGTCCGGGAAGGCATAGAATCCAACAGGATAAACATCCTGCATGAGACTAAATGCACAATAGAATCTTTATGGGTAGAAATCCCTTGTGTGTTGGGAAAGACTATAGTGATAGGAGTATACTACCGTCCACCTGGTCAAGATGGTGAGACGGACAGTGAAATGCTAAGAGAAATTAGGGAAGCTAACCAAATTGGAAGTGCGATAATAATGGGAGATTTCAATTACCCCAATATTGACTGGGTGAATGTATCATTGGGACATGCTAGAGAGATAAAATTGCTGGATGGAATAAATGACAGCTTTATGGAGCAATTGGTTCAAGAACTGACGAGAGGGGGAGCAATTTTAGGTCTAATTCTCAGTGGAGCACAGGATTTGGTGAGAGAGGTAACGGTGGTAGGGCTGCTTGGTAATAATGATCATAATATGATCAGATCTGAATTAATGACTGGAAGGGGGACAGTAAGCAAATCCACGGTTCTCGTGCTAAACTTTCAAAAGGGAAACTTTGATAAAATGAGAAAAATAGTTAGAAAAAAACAAAGGAGCAGCTACAAAGGTAAAAAGTGTTCAAGAGGTGTGGTCATTGTTAAAAAATACCATCCTGGAAGCACAGTCCAGATGTATTCCACACATTAAGAAAGGTGGAAGGAAGGCAAAACGATTACTGGCATGGTTAAAAGGTGAGGTGAAAGACGCTATTTCAGCCAAAAGATCTTCATTCAAAAATTGGAAGAAGGATCCAACAGAAGAAAATAGGATAATGCATAAGCGTTGGCAAGTTAAATGTAAGACATTGATAAGACAGGCTAAGAGAGAATTTGAAAAGAAGTTGGCCGTAGAGGCAAAAACTCACAGTAAAAACCTTTTAAAATATATCCAAAGCAGAAAGCCTGTGGAGTCAGTTGGACCCTTAGATGATCTAGGGGTTAAAGGGGCACTTAGAGAAGATAAGGCCATCGTGGAAAGATTAAATGATTTCTTTGCTTCGGTATTTACTGAAGAGGATGTTGGGGAGATACCCGTACTGGAGAAGGTTTTCATGGGTAATGATTCAGATGGACTGAACCAAATCACGGTGAACCTAGAAGATGTGGTAGGCCTGACTGACAAACTGAAGAGTAGTAAATCACCTGGACCGGATGGTATACTCCCCAGGGTTCTGAAGGAACTAAAAAATGAAATTTCAGACCTATTAGTAAAAATTTGAAACTTATCATTAAAATCATCCATTGTACTTGAAGACTGGAGGGTAGCTAATGTAACCCCAATATTTAAAAAGGGCTCCAGGGGTGATCTGAGAAACTACAGACCAGTTAAGCATGACTTCAGTGCCAGGAAAAATAGTGGAAAGCGTTCTAAATATCAGAATCACAGAACATATAGAAAGACATGGTTTAATGGAACAAAGTCAGCATGGCTTTACCCAAGGCAAGTCTTGCCTCACAAATCTGCTTCACTTTTTTGAAGGAGTTAATAAACATGTAGATAAAGGTGAACCGGTAGATGTAGTGTATTTGGATTTTCAGAAGGCGTTTGACAAAAGTTCCTCATGAGAGGCTTCTAGGAAAAGTAAAAAGTCATGGGATAGGTGGCGAAGTCCTTTCGTGGATTACAAACTGGCTAAAAGACAGGAAACAGAGAGTAGGATTAAATGGACAATTTTCTCAGTGGAAGGGAGTGGGCAGTGGAGTGCCTCAGGGATCTGTATTGGGACCCATACTTTAATATATTTATAAATGATCTGGAAAGAAATACGACAAGTGAGGTAATCAAATTTGCAGATGATACAAAATTATTCAGCGTAGTTAAATCACAAGCGAATTGTGATAAATTGCAGGAAGACCTTGTGAGACTGAAAAATTGGGCATCCAAATGGCAGTGAAATTTAATGTGGATAAGTGCAAGGTGATGCATATAGGGAAAAATAACCCATGCTATAGTTACATAATATTAGCTTCCATATTAGGAGCTACCACACGAGAAAGAGATCTAGGCGTCATGATGGTTACACATTGAAATCTTCGGTTCAGTGTGCTGCGGCAGTCAAAAAAGCAAACAGAATGTTGGGAATTATTAGAAAAGGAATGGTGAATAAAACGGAAAATGTCATAATGCCTCTGTATCGCTCCATGGTGAGACCGCACCTTGAATACGGTGTATAATTCTGGTCGTCGCATCTCAAAAAAGATATCGTTGCGATGGAGAAGGTACAGAGAAGGGCGACCAAAATGATAAAGGGGATGGAACAGATCCCCTATGAGGAAATACTAAAGAAGTTAGGACTTTCCAAGCTTGGAGAAGAGACGGCTGAGGGGGATATGATAGAGGTGTTTAAAATCATGAGACGGATAGAGAGTCACGTGATGTGGGGAGCCTAGTCGCAGCTAGGAGACTGAGCTCCGGCCGCTGCCCGTGCTAAATCCCCTGCCATCGTGCTCCCTCTGGCTTTTTTCATCTCATCACGGACTGCTGCCATCTACTCAGCATTGAGACACACCATTGGGATCATTTCTCTCTCTTATGGCGTCCCGAGCAGTGCGGAAGGACAAAGATAAAGTTAAGGCCTCCGATACAAAGATGGCCGCCGCACCTCCTGAGGCCGACCAACAAGTCAATGAATCACTGGAGGATAAAATCTCTCACATGGTGATAACAGCACTTGACATGCATTTGCACCAAATACCGGAGCAAATCGCAGATGTTCGTGCCTCCCTTACAGAATTTGACTCCCGTATTGAAAGAGTGGAAGGTCGAGTCACCTCAGTGGAGGACGATACTGGAGCCCTAGCAAGGAGAGTTATTGAGCTCGAGAAAGCAGCTAAAATCAGCGATGACAAGCTAGACGACTTGGAGAATCGCTCACGCCGCAATAACTTACGATTTGTGGGGTTTTCAGAGGCGATTGCAGAAGCTGACCTCCCTCACCTTTTGGAGGCTTGCTTGTTGGGCCTGGTTCCCTCACTTGCATCCCCATCGGGAGGCCGCAAAAATGAAGGGGAGCAAAATCACTGCCCACTGGTCATCATTACATAGTTCTTGCATTTTGCTCATAAATCACTGGTTTTACACATTACCGAAAGAACCAGGAGTTCCTCTACGAGAATACCAAAATACTTGTGTTTCAAGATTTCTCCCTGCGTGTCACTGCCAAGCGCAAAGAATTTACTGGTATCCATACTGATCTCATTACTAAAAAGATTCGTTTTGTGCTCATGTATCTGGCACAGCTTCGCATCACCCATCACGGCTTCACAAAAATTTTTAATTCCGCCACCGGAGCCTGAGCATATGTCCAGGGCCTAGCAGGGTCCGAATCCATGGGAGAACCCTGATGGAGGGACAAGGCTATTTACAGAGGGCGTATATTAATTTACTCCATGGTACTTGAACTGTGTTTATTGTGATTAGATGAGTCCGGATGCTGACACATTGGAATCCTTATAGGCTGACAAGAAGCCTACAAAATGGGCGCACAGGGAATTCAAACTGTCAATGAGCCCAAAGACTTTTACTTTTCCTTTATGGTGACTTTGCGCTACCAATGTGTAAGATTGGTTTTTCAGGCATTATTTGAATGTTTAATGGTTCAATCAAGTTACCTTTATCTTTCACCTGCTCTGTGAGGGCTTATCATTGTTCAATGAGAGGGGGGGCGGCTGTGCACATCAAGTTATTTGTGACTTCTATCCCTGTTCAGGGAGTGAATTTCATTTGGGGAATTGGGTGAAATTCTCTCCTTCCCAGCCCTGTACCATGTTTCCTTGGAATGTTATATTGCTGTTCTTAGCTGGGAATGGGGGAGGAGGGAGGGAGGGTAGTACAGAGAATCTCAGCGCAACCCAGGAATTTTGTATGCACTTGTAGTATATGTACAGCTTGTATTTTTACTAGAGGAGATAGAATAAAATCATAAAGTAAAATCCTTACTTTCTACCCAACAACACAGCCCTTTTAGAGATCTACCATGGCAATAGACATAGTCACATGGAATGTGGCTGGACTGGGCACACCGGTCAAGCGTGAGAAAGTGTTAGCACCACTCAATAAATTGCATGCCAAAGTGGCCTTCCTGCAAGAGATGCATGTCTCCAGAAGAGGTGGTCAAATTAAAAAAAGAAGTGGGTCTCAGGTATTTTTTGCTTCTGGCACTACTAAAAGCAGAGGAGTAGCCATTCTTATCCATAAATCTGTATCATTCAAGGTTCAGGAGACTGTGATGGACCCCCAAGGACGATATGTCATCATTAAAGGCATTCTCATAGGTTCTCCAATTCTGATAGCCTCTGTATATGCCCCAAATTCTTAAGACCATTCATTTTTTACCTCCCTCTTTGCTCACTTTTCCAAACTGGGGGATTATCCCATTATTCTGGGGGGTGATTTGAATTTTGTTGCAGATCCATTATTAAATGGACAGCCTCCGAGGGGTGGCCATCAAATTAGTGACAAGAAAAGTTCGAATTTTTTATGTAACCATCTTCAGTTGGTAGATTTATGGAGAATTCTTCACCCCGGAGAGTGCGAATTCACACATATAGTACGGGCATATCCGACCAGATCCCGCATAGATTACTTATTGGTTTCTGAAGTGATTTTCTCCAGATTTAAAAAAATCTTCCATTGGAAATTTAGTGATCTCTGACAACTGCCCAGTTCTAGGGGAATTTGGATCCCATGATCCTCAAGTGCAGGGTCAATGGAGAATCCCGTCCCAGTTGTCCACAGATCCAGCTTTTCCAATATATCTGTGGAAAAAGTGGCAAGACTTTATGCAATTCAATTCCCAGCACAATGACAATCCCATGATATTGTGGGAAAAGGCTAAAACTGTTCTTAAAGGGGATATTAACTATGCTAATCACAAACGAAAGAAAGCTGATGCAGATATCCTTTCCCTTGATACCAAATGAAGGCTCTCAAATGCAGAATCAATATTAATGGTGAGGAGGGGCTTCTTCCCCAGTACAAGGCGACACAAGCGGCTCTCAGTGATCTTTTGCACCAACAGGCTAACAGAGCCTTACGGTATAGACAATTTCATTTTTTTTCATTTTGGCAATAAGGTTGGACGCCTATTGGCGCGTCTCTTAAAAACACAAGACCCCTCGAAATTTATAGCTAATCTCAAGTCTCCGCAAGGGATAGTTAAGTCTACCTCTCAGGATATTGCTCAAATTTTTCTGAGTATTATCACACCTTGTATTCTGGGGAAGAAGTTGATGAAAGGGCCATTGATGAGTTTTTGCAGTCTGTATCTCTTCCCTCACTCACAGAAGCCCAACGGACATCCTTATAATGCCCTATTGGGGTCCTCGAGGTATTAGATGCTATTGGCTCGTTGCAGGAAGGTAAAGCTCCAGGCCCCGACGGAATGATGGCCATATTTTACAAATCCCTAGCTCCGGATTTAGCCCCAACCTTACAATCTTTATTTGAATAGATGACTAATCAAGGTGAGATGCCCCCCTACTTTGCGATCTGCCACTATAGTAGTACTCCCAAAGCCAGGAAGGGATCCCTTACAACCCTCCTCATACCAGCCGATCTCTTTGTTGAATCTTGATATCAAATTGTATGCAAAAATTATAGCCAATAGGCTCAAATCACTCATGCCTCTGATTATATCTCCAGACCAGGTGGGTTTCTTGGCTGGGAGATGGTCTGCGGTTAATTTGCATAAGGTACAAGCCGCACTGGAGAATTGTAATATTTTTCTCTCAAAGATCCCCTGCTTGTGACATGTGATGTGGAAAAAGATTTGATAGGGTGGCATGGCCCTTTCTAAGGAAGCCCCTTTCCAAGATGGGATTTATAGGGAGAATATATGACTACATTACCCTTCTTTACTCCAACCCCACGGTGAGGTTATTGGTTAATGGCTTACTCTCGACGGAGTTTCATTTGGAAAGGGGAACCCAGCAAGGATGTCCGCTATCCCCATTATTTATCATGACCGTCGAGACTCTTGTCAGTCACATGCTTCACTGGCAGTGACAGGAATCCCAGTAGTGCACCAAATTTATAAAACACTGTTATTTGTGGACAACATCCTCCTTCTCTTGACCCACACGCGGACAGCACTCACCGAGGCACTTAAATTGTTTTCCACTTACCAATCACTATCTGGGTTTAAATTAAATTTTGATAAAACCGAGGCACTCGATTTAATAGGGACATTGCAGAATACTTGGCAGACGTTCACGATGAAATGGGCGAGCTCAACTATTAAGTATTTAGGCATACATATCTACCCTAACCCAGAGAGGTGGTATGCTTTAAACATCCCCCCTATTATTGACAAGGTGGCCTGCACATTAACAAGCTGGCAAACTTTGCCATTGTCTCTTCAAGGCCGCATTGCAGTCATAAAGATGTTAACTGCCCCAAGATTACTTTATTTACTTTTAAATCTTCCCTGCCTTCTCTTGCCAAAAGACAATCGTCTGCTCCAAAAACTGGTGAGACAGTTTGTATGGAGGGGCAAGAAGGCTACTCCATGGGTTCAGGGTGGTTTCGGTCTCCCAGACTTCATGGTGTACTCCCGGGCGGCTAACCTCTTATTTCTAGGAGACTGGGTTCTCGGTACTTCAAATCACACAGATGCTCAATTAGTTCACGCCCTTTGTACACCACTAGACTCCAGTTATGTTCTTCACTCGAAATCCAATGACTTACAAGGACCTCAATTGCAATTTGGCCTGGTACGAACTATTCGGAAAATATGGGCTTATACCTGCAAATTATTGAATTTACCTGTCCACGTATCCCCCCTCACTATCCCCTGTGGGGTTCCCCTCATGGTTCTCAACATTTGCCTAAGCTGTACAATTTTAAAATCTCTTACATCTGGCCATTTAAGGATTTTCTAGCCCCTAACACGGGACGCTTTTACACGTTTGCTCAGTGCCAAGATAAGTCAGGGATGCAACCCAGCCATTACTTATTATATGGGTACTTAAGAGCGACACTGCTGAAGGAAGTGAAAGGACCCATTGACAATTCCCTATATTCGGCTTTGTTCACTAGCTTTAAGGCGCAGACAGGTAGTTTGTCTTGTATGTATACATTTTATAATACTGCACGGGTGTTTACTGTATTCTCATCCCTGCTTCCCAAATGGGCACACGACTGTGCCAAAGAGTTAGACGAGGCCATGCTGAAATACTCCTACTCATCTATACTGAAAATGACGAATAATGTAAATCTTTGAGAGTTACAACACATTTTTCACAGAACTGTAATATCACCTGCTAGAGCAAAAAAGATGGGCCTTATTGCCACGGATTCCTGTCTCAAATGCAATCAACCGCAGGCCACTTTGATTCACTGTTTATGGTCCTGTCCGGTGATCCAAGCATTTTGGGAGAACATCCGACACCACTGTTCAACACTGCTGGGCACCGAAGTGCATTGGTCATGCTCATTTTGCATTCTCAATAATGATGTGGGGGACTCTACTCTTAATGTTGATAATGTGACATGTATCTCAAAAGTTTGCCTTATTGCTAAAAAATGCATTTTGCTGCAATGGATTGAGCCCACCCCCCCAACACAGAGTCAATGGGCTGCTTTAATGACTGAGCTCTATCAATTGGAATATGGTTCCATGTTTCAGCGCTTTACTCCAAACAAAAAACAATTTTTTTGTAAAATCTGGACAGTTTACTACAGCTCTTTACAGCCTTCTATCAGAGCTCTAGCCCTGCTGGATGGTCAGTGAGTCTTCCAGGAAGTCAGTCCTGGTGTGGTGAACAATCGTCCTTCCTTTCTCAACAACTCTAGTTTTGTCTTATAACTGCCCACAAATGTTAATATTATCATCTGCTCTTTTGTTTATTTTTTCTGTATATCTACTGGATTACCTCATGGCTGAGATTCTCTGCACTAGGGTATGGGAGGGCGGGGTGGGGATGCGGTTTCAATGAGAGTTTACGTCATTTATGAGAAAATTTACAAAATCGTTTGAGGTTATGTTATGTGTTTAATGTTCTGTTCACAGACTGTGTATCAATTTTATCTATACCTCAATAAAAGATAACAAAAAAAATCCTGAGAGGTCTAGAACGGGTAAATGAGAATCGGTTATTTACTCTTTCAGATAATATAAGGACTAGGGGGCACTCCATGAAGTTAGCATGTGGCACATTTAAAACTAATCGGAGAAAGGTCTTTTTCACTGAACGCACAATTAAACTCGAATTTGTTGCCAGGGGATGTGGTTAGTGCAGTTAGTATAGCTGGGTTTAAAAAAGGATTGGATATGTTCTTGGAGGAGAAGTCCATTACCTGCTATTAATTAAGTTAACTTAGAAAATACACACTGCTATTACTAGCAACAATAACATGGGATAAGACAGTTTTTGGGAACTTGACAGGTTCTTATGGCCTGGATTGGCCACTGTTGGAGACAGGATGCTGGGCTTGATGGCCATACTGGGCCAGACCAAGGTCTGACCCAGTATGGCATGTTCTTATGTTGTATGGGCAGGAAGAGAGAGATGCCATTACTGCTATAGGAATGTAGCATTGGCCCAAGGAGCAGGAGGCAGCAGGGCCAGTGTAAGGATTGTGAACTATGCAACGGCCAAGAGTGCCACAGTTTTGGGAGTAGTGCCACGATAGCATCTCCTCCTTTCCACCCACATGGGCTTGGAAGAGGAAGTGGTGCACATGGGCCCACATAAGTGAGAAGAAGCAGATGTCATTGCTGCCATGGGGAGGAGCAGGAGCAAATTGGAGCATCAGCCTATGTGATCAGAAGAAGGTGGCAGTGGCGGTGGAGCAGTGTCATGTCAGCCCACAAGCTGAAGACTGGAGAAGGAACAAGAGGCAGAGCAGTATCAGGCTGGAGCAGCCTCAGACCCTGTGGCCTGAAGAAAAGATTGGAGAACATGTGTTTGAGAAAGCATGAGTGAAGGAACTTGTATGAGAGAGAGCATGAGAGTGTGTGTATATGTTTGAGAGAAAGAGAGTTGAGAAAGTCTGTATGTAACAAACACCCTCCTCCTTGTCAATCCACATTTTCATTCCATCTGGAAATTAAAAGTTCTCAAGTGTGAAGAGTGGGAGATTTTATCATCTTTATTAGTTTTAATTATTGGGTGTTTGATGTGTGTTTTAAAATTTTACACACTGGTGTTTGGAAATGTTTAAAAAATTTGTATATGAGATTTTTTTTTAAACTCTTTATTTATAAATTGTTTTTCCAAACAGAACAAAACATAGTGACAAGAAGCATAAATAACAAATCACACGTAACAAAGTGAGCGTTACAGAGAGAGAACATCAACTCTGTGATACATAAAAATATATCCCTAAGCGGCTAAATTACCCCAATTCACTGGTCACCAAATGTGTCTCCCGCAAAAATGTGACATTGGCTCCCTTCTATCTGAGAAACTGTAAAATCCTGGTTCTTTTCATGGGGGGTGATATCCCTCTAACATTGAGGGAGACAATTCGGATCTCAACCATAATCAAAAAAATAAATAATGGTAATTATAAATGCCCTGAGACTGCTCCATGCCCTCCTAAGAATTCTGTCTGCACACCTTGAGACCCACAAGTCACCTATGAAACATGGAAATTCCCCTTCAACCCACAAACCCATAAGGAATTGTTGCGCCTGGTTGCAGACGGCTGCGACCTTTGCTGCTCACCTCATTTTGCCCTGTAGCTCTGATTCTGGATAAGATGGCCACCACTGCCTCTGCACGCTGACCTCCCTGGCATCCACGGGATGGCGTGGGTGATCCCGGTCGCCATCTTGAATCTGGTGTAACTTAGGGCACATGCGTGCCTGCCTCCGTCTTATCCACAAAAGAGATAGATGCCTTTAGTCTTTTTCAATTCCTTTATTGAAGTGGAAACTAAAAGAATGATTATAGCCCGACTCTGGCCCAGTTTCGCCGTTTATGACAGCTGCCTCAGGGGCTTGAATGTACAATCATGGACTCTTGATTAGGTACAAGTCATGAACTTGTTTAATTGTATTTGTGTCTGTCTGATCCGCTACAATATTAGATCTTATCGTTTGTACAGTCAGTCTTAATCTTGTAAACACAAGGTATCTAATCGCTCCTGGATTCAACAATTACACTGATCATATCATGCCTCTGATGTCACTAATATTCTTGCAGTCCACTTCTGAATACGGGTCTCCACTTGTACTAAATCAAGAGTCCATGATTGTACATTCAAGCCCCTGAGGCAGCCGTCATAAGCGGCGAAACTCTGCCAGAGTCGGGCTGTATCATTCTTTTACATCTCCACTTCAATAAAGGAATTGAAAGAGACTAAAGGCATCTATCTCTTTTGTATTTCCTAACGGCTTTCATAGATCTCCTACCTTTGTGCTTTTTGGGTCCGTCTTATCCACGTCATGGCGGGAACCTCGGGGGCATCCCCTCCGCATGACGTCACTGCCTACGTGTACTTAAGCCTACCGGACCATCCTACCAATGAGTTAGCAAGGATTCCATCTTGCTCAATTCCTTTTCTCAGAGATGCGTCACGTCACTGTCCCTGCGTTCCAGATTGAGTGACTCAGGTACCCGCTCCTCGAGGGCCTTGCTGCACTCAGGGCTATCCGTTCCTTGGACAGTGTTTCCTGCGAGTCTCACCTTCACCAGCTTAGTACCTCTTGCTACTTCTACGGATGACCCTTCAGTGTCCCTACTCCGGGTCTCTGCTGCTGCTACTACGATATCTCTATTGCAATACCACGGAGTGAGTACTAGACCTGATCTTCAAGTCTGCTTCTCTCTTGCTGTGCGGATCATCGGGTTACCCCGCTCTGCGGACCACTATCGGATCCATGCTGTCTTGTGCCTGCTGGCAACATCTATCTCTGGCCTACCCTGCGCTGTGGACCACTACCGGAGCTACCACGCATAAGAACTACCAAGAAGCAAGTGCTTCCCAGGTTACCTCGCTCTGCGGACCACTACCGCAGAATCCATCTCAGGTCTTCCTATTCCAGGACTGAGTTTACAAACCCACTCCTCGGGTTTCTCTTTGCTCTTTAATAAATATCTCTGACTCCTTTGTCCATCACTGCTGAGACCCTGTCTGTTGTGGAGAGTCCTCACAGGGCCCCCAAACCAAGTTCAAGTATAACAGGAATCTACCCTCCCACCAAACATCCTCAATCTCCTTAGAACTGCCCCTAACCTTCCCCAAAGCCCAAATATTCACCCGCCCCCCTCTTTTCCCCCCCCAACTAACCTCAGAACCACCCAGGAGTTTCCCAAGCAACACCCAGCCAATTAAGAAAAACCCAGAACACAAAAGGCTAAGGTGCCTACATGTGATGACATCAAATAAAGTACGAACATCTATAGGAATACCTATCCTACAACAAATCCTCACTTGGTATAACATGTTTCTCCCCAGCTCTTCCTGAGAGGATAAAAATGCCCTCAGAAAGGCTATGGAGCACCAAAGCCATATGAAAAGAAAAACAATCTTGCAAGAACAGTAAAAAAGAATTTCATTAAAAAGTCCAGAACAAGTAGCATATCTCCTGCAACAAAGAGCAGGAGAAAAACTGAAGTACCAATACTGAATGCCAATATAGAATCAGGCAGCATCTGGTCAGCGGATAAGCTCCAGGCTAGAAGAAGCCATTCCGGATCAGTCCCAAAGCAAAATAACAACAAGGCATTTTGCCATATTTCCCCGCAATTCGGTTCAACAAAGAAGATGGTTGTATCATAACCGCGCCTCCCAAATTCACTATATGCTGATAGCCCAAAAACAACCAGTAATGAACAAAAACTTGGAAGATTGATAAGGGGTCCGAGATGTGCTATAATAGACAGTACTGTCACGCACCATTAGCAGCTCTCCCCCCAGCATATATTCTCTCTTGCTCACGTCTCAGCAATGCGGTCCATTCTGGGCCTCCTCGGATCCAGTGTTCTCCTCCAAAAGAAAGTCTTTGACTGCTTCAACTGAATCAAAATAAAAAGGGGGCGGCCCGCTGGCATAACTGAGTTTGGCGGGATATAATAGGATCGCAGGCCCCGCTTGGCCTCCAGAAAGCTGGCCCATTTCCATTGAATTAGCAGAGAAAAACCTGGCGGCGCGGTGGCACCAGTTCTCGATGCACCCTTTCAATCTTCATGTGGCCCTTATGCGTCTCTATTCCCAAGACCTCCGGCAGCCATTTTGAAAAAAATTCAAACAGGTCTTTTCCTTCCACATGCTCCGGTAGGCCCACCACTCAGATTTTTTCAGCATCCCCGATTCTCCATTCATCCGTCTTCTCCACCAGTGCCTCGTACATTTGTTCCAGGGCTTCAACCTTTGAGCGAGCCAGGATCAGCGACATCTCAAGCCCCTCAACTCAAGTAATCGTCTCTCCAATCCGTGACGAATTGTCCTGCATGGAAGAAATCAGGGAAGCCACTTTTTCAACCATCGCCTCTAATTTTGAATCAATGTTCTGGGTAAGTTGATGTGAAAATTTGTCAAACATTTTCTGCAACGTTGCAGTATATTCAGCAGCAGCCAGAAGCAACGGGCCGCCTTCAACTGACGGCGTCTCCTCCGACACACAGTCCGTGTCTACTACGGATTTTTTGGTAGACCACCGGGGTTTAGCCGACATTTCCACCCACATTGCTGGGATCAACATTTTAGACATGCAGAACGAAGTATATCACCAGGAAATAGCGAGAGAGAATATGAGTAAAACCTTAAAATAATGAATAAGCCGGGGGAACTACTTACTAACGTGTCTGGCTCTCAGCAGCACATCATGTGACCCTTTGTACATAATATTTTAATTACTGGATGTTCTATTTGTCTGCTGTTTTGAAATATTTATTCTTTGTATTAGTATGGTTTTACTCTTATGATTGTTTTATATTTCTTGATTGTGTTTGTTTTATGAGGAATGGTGGCAATTCTCTTCTTCTGTTGTTGCACTACATACAAAGTCTGACTTGTTGTGGTTTCCAGTTCAGTTTTTGTCTGTATGTTTCTATTTATATTTTATGGTCTCTTTATTCTGTATTTGGTAAGAATATGTCTATGCTCTGCATGTATGACCAAGGTGAGGTTTTTTTTGCTAGTGTGTAGTTTCTGTGTAGGGATCTATAACAGCTTGGCTTGTTCTGTTTTCCTAACAGATATATTGCTGTTTAGGACAGTTATGCCTTTTCATAGGTAGGGTTGTTACTGTTTGAGTGCTTGCAGTTAGTGCTGTTTTGGTATGGCAGGTTTACTATACTGTAATTGTAATTCAGTTTACTCATAACTTTCTGAGGGCCAAGCCCACACTCAACACATGTCACAATAGACCTAAATCCATACGGGTTCTAAATATCTTTTTTGCTTTGTTTTCTGGTTGGCACCACAGCAATACATATAAATATAATATATATGCTGTAAGTGATCCTTAGAGGACTGTACTTTGTCCTTTTTCATATAAAAAATTTTTAACTGTGTGTGGGGGGAGGGTATGACTGAGGAGTGAGAAAGGCACAAAGTAGTACAGTTCACCTAGGGCACCTAATTCCCTTGGCATTGGCTGTGGCAGTCAGGCTCTGTGGTCTCTGTTTACACTGCCAAGCCATAGCACTCTTGCTTTTGGGGCTGCCAGCACACATATAGTTTTACTTTGTCCATCAGCCCACTAGTATCCCTCCTGTGACGTCAGTATCACAAAAACAAATGGTCAAAGCAAAGCCATCAGTGTTTTTTATTGCATAAAATGCAATAAAAGGTAACCTGCCCATCGGCATGCAGTAAGATAGAAGGGCTTTGACACAGCTTATAAAGTTCTCGCACTTTAGCACACCTTCTCATTTATTCTGCTTACTGATGCCTTTTCCAGTATAGTTACATAAGAAAGGAGAGTTGCTTGCCTGTAACAGGTGTTCTCCCAGGACAGCAGGATGTTAGTCCTCACATATGGGTGACATCATCGGATGGAGCCCTATCACGGAACACTTTTGTCAAAGTTTCTATAACTTTGACTGGCACAGTGAGCATGCCCAGCATGCCACTAACCCTGCATCCAGCAGGGGTCCCACCTTCAGTCTCGTTTGTAGCAAAAAGTATGAGCGAGAAATAAAATAATAAAACGTAAGCAAACCCAACTCCATGGAGTGGCGGGCGGGTTTCGTGAGGACTAACATCCTGCTGTCCTGGGTGAACACTTGTTACAGGGTAAGCAACTCTGCTTTCTCCCAGGACAAGCAGGATGGTAGTCCTCACATATGGGTGAATAGCGAGGTACAGGATGCCCGAATAGAGTGAATCAAAAGCACCCAATGACGTGCAACATGCACAACAACAGGGGTGCTGTTGGTTGTGAGGGCAGCCTGAATTTCACAGAGGGTCGTAGGTAGGAAGTTGGGTGTTTAAACTAGAAACAAATTACGTAGGACAGACTGGCCAAAGACGGAATCTTGCCTGCCAGTCTTGTCGAGACAATAATGAGCTGCGAAGGTATGGAGAGAACTCCATGTGGCAGCTCTACAGGTATCAGCAATAGGTACAGAGCGGAGGTGTGCCACTGACGATGCTATGGCTCTGACCGAATGCGCTTTCACACATCTCTGTAGCGGAAGGCCTGCTTGTTGGTAGCAGAAGGTAATACAGTCCGCCAGCCAGGTGGACAGGGTCTGCTTGCCCACCGGAACTCCGAGCTTGGTTTTATCAAAGGAGACAAAAAGTTGGGTGGACTTCCTATGGGCTGCAGTGCGGTCCAAATAAAAGGCGAGCGCCCCTATCTGCCGATGGCACCGATAAAACTACTGATGTCGATGGCACAGCATCCATCAATGCGTCACCAAGGTCCATCGATGCCAACACCGCCAATGCCGATGGTTTGGCCTTCCTCGGCCCAAAAAGCTGCTCCATCTTGTTAAGCCAAAGATGATGTTCCTTCAGGGTTATGTGTGTGCATAAGAGGCTACCCTGGACGCAGAGGACACATATCTCATAGGGGTCTGTAATGGACATGGTCCTTGGGCACTAGGAGCATCAGTGAAAACTGGATGTGGTCATGATGGGCCAAAATAAAAGAGCCACAAAATCAAAACTGATGGCAGCAGGCATAATAGGCCCTAAAGTATTGACCCGCTGGGGAATCAACCGTGAAAGGAAATTTACCAGAAACGTCAAAAACTATGACTGAGAACACTACGGGGAATCACAGAGAGGGACCCGGCGTCGAACACCGCAAAGAAAAACCAACGGAAAGTGAGAAATATTAAGAAAAAAATAAGTTTTCACTCACACCGCAATGCTTACAGCTCTGTGGAAAAAGACAGACTGGAGAGGGATCCCGCGGTGATGAGTGGTATGCTCAGTGTGCCATGCTGGACCTGCTCAGTGTGCCAAGGCAAAGTTCTAGAAACTTTGACATAAGTTTTCCGTGCCGGGGATCCATCTGATGATGTCACTCATGTGCGAGTACAACCATCCTTGCTTGTTCTTGGAGAACAGGCCCTTTCAAGTTTGGACAGCGGGTGTCACTGTTGTGTGATAGCTGGGGCTCCCTGCCCATCCCACCAGGGCTGTGAACAGTGTCTCTGCAACATCCACAGCTGCATTCAGCATTCACAAAGGGGTCTTTAGCACATCAATGAACAGTTATGCAACCACGTTACAGGGCCAACCCTATAAAAATGTTTAGTTTTTAATTAATCATAAATATAAAAAAAATGTAAGAGCTTGATTGAATACACACCACACCTGGCAAACAACTGTATGCTATATACAATGGGATGTGCACACATTTTTTTTTTCGGGTCCGGGGTGGGCCATTTCGATCCATTCCCCGAACCTGAAAACTTTTTTCGTTTCTATTTTGGGAAAAACCCCAAAAAACCCCACCCCTTCAAATTATTTAACTATAATCCCCCCACCCTCCCAAGACTTACCAAAAGTCCTTGGTGGTCCAGCGGGGGTTCCGGGAGCAATCTCCCTCTCTCGGGCTGACGGCTGCCAGTAATCAAAATGGCGCCGGTGGCCCTTTGCCCTTACTATGTAACAGGGGCTACTGGTGCCATTGATTGGCTCCTATCACATGGTAGGAGCAATAGATGGCCCGCGCCATCTCCCGCTGGACCACCAAGGACCTTTGGCAAGTCTTGGGGAGGGGGGGTTTGGGACGGTGGGGGTTTGTAATTAATTAAATTTGAAGGGTTGGGGTGGGTTTGGATTTTTTTTTTTTTTTTTTTTAAATGTGTCCTTTCTCCCCCTAAAAAAACAATAGGAAAACCACATGAAATTTCGTGGATTTTCCTTTCGTTTTGTCAGCCCTCCGAAATGCAACAAAATAGGAAATATCATCTTTATTTCCTATTTCGTTGCAAACAAATGCACATCCCTAATATACATCTCAGTAGGGGACAAATATGTTCTGTTTGTTAGCTTGCATACACATTTGTTTTTATGTTCTCGCATATTAAATAATTGTCTGTGTTTTGTTACCTGCGCCTTGGAGCTTCAGGCGAGTCTGCAGGAGCAACTCCTCGGGCTACAGAGGCCAAGAACTCCTGTCTCTTCTGCTGCACAAGGCAAGCTGCTCGAATAATCTTATGACGAGGTGTGCGAAGGTAAGGCCTGTTTACTTTTTGAGCTAGATCTTCAGTGACCATTTCTAGGTCTGTCTATAATAATCAAAATAAAAATAGTTATTTCTGGGAAATATGAAAAGCTTACTGCGGTTCAGTAGGACTTCCAATCTGTTCATTACAATTATTCTCCATTAAAAGTGGTTAACCTCTGTCCCAGTCAGAAATATAGGGGAGACAGATTTGATCATGAATTCAGGTCCACAAGGAGCCAAAGAACTTCACATGCATTGTGAGAGGACTGTGCCTGAGCTATGGGTGCGAGGGTGGGTATGAGTAAGGACTCCAAATATACTGGTGAGCTGAAAATCTCCTGACCCTTTTAGAAAGTGAATTCATGCCCATCTTTCCACACAAATAAGGATAATGTATTTGCATCTGTGTGATGTGGAAACCATTATAAAAAAGGCTTAATGTCTTTTTTTGCTTCTGTTGTGTCCATTAGAAGTATTTATTTATTCCATTTTGTTTTCTATCTTTCTACCTGGCACCCAAGATGGCTTGCATAAGTAAACACAATTTTAAAAACAATCATTCCAAGCATACATCCGTCAGTCAACAACATTAATGTAACAATATCAAATGTAGATAACCACCAAGATCGTATAAGATAAGGATCAGCCCACCAACAGCAATAGTACATTAGGTTTCCAAATCATAAAATCAGACAAAAATAAACAAACATAAAGATAAAACTTAGCCCTAAAGTAAGGTAGCTATGGTTATAACATTGTCCGCCTCCCAGAGAGCTGAAACATACAGCTACCACAAGTATTGAAGCCATCAGATAAGGGCAAAGAACATTTTAAAAATCCTTGCACTACAAAATGTATAACATATATTGTGCAGTATGACCTTTCACACTATCAAAACTAATTAAAAAAAAAAAAAAAAAAAAAAGAGTGCTGTTACTTTAGCAATCAAATAAGGGCAAAGGATATTGTAAAATCCCTACAGCTTAACAAACTTACACCATACCTCACACAGCATAAGCTTTCAATGTATATCAAAACTGAAATTGTCCTCTTCCAAGATCAACTTTTAGTGTCTCCAAGAACAGCAATAAAGAATAAACCAATATTCTTCAAAAATATGTTATTCCTAAACTGAGAAAATCACAATATAATAAAGATTTCCATTCAAAAAGGCCATCAAAAATGTTGTTTATGGTACCTTAAAGATGGAGTCAAGGTTCACATAATAAAAGAATACACACACAAACTGTGCAGCATAAAGCTGATCTCCATGTTTAAATGACTGATGAGATAAAATATATCAACCAAATAGAACCTGCAAGAACATAATGCAGCAATGCTCACAGGAAAAGCAAACACTTATCAAAGAATTTAATCAAATTATGCATATGTTACCTGCATAAGTTCAAATATTTCTTTCTTTGTGCTTTTAGGTTCCAAAAAGAATCCATAAGGATAAGAACACTTGAGAATGCGTCGAGTTTTTAAGAGCTCATGAACTGCATGTTCAATGAATGTGGTGTCAGGACAGCCTCCTTGAACTGCAAGGGCAAGCCATGCATGAAAGGTTAAGTTACAGCACTCAATACATATCTGCACAGCTCAAAAAAAGCATTCAAATGTATAAGAAAATAATACTTATGTCTCAAAAATATAGTTCATCAGCTTATAATAATAGACTCTGATTATCACTGTGAAAATATGACATCTTCCAATATGTAGTAATGCCAGCCACCCCAGCTTTTATTATGAGCTCAACCAGGGCTAGGGCTCAGCTGCAATGCTGCAGCACAGGGATTCAGATCAGAGTCTTCAGTCTGACAGGAAATGGGTGCATTGTGGAGGTGAAGTGCCTGAGTTCTGGGGACACTGCCTTTTGTCCTTGGACAAGTGGAAATTTGTGATGTCCAGGTATACTGAAAGGACAGAGGGATGTAAAAAGGGGGAGGGACAGGGACAGACAAGTTAGAAGAATATATTTTATCTTTGTGCAGCCCAAAGGAAAGTCAGATTAGCTAAAATTGCTGTGCAGTGGGAGTTTTAGAATATTTCTCACTAAATAGCACTATGAGTGTTACAGATCTAGAATTTAAATTAGGCTTTTATGGAACAGGGCTTTGTAAAATTTGCATTTTGGCAACTAAACTTCACGATAAAGCTGCAAATGTGTGAAGATGATAGACATGCAAACAATGACTATGCATTACAGACAGTGATAATAATGTAGTAGCAGATAGTTTCTATCAGTAATAAATTTTTAAATGTGGCATGTAGCATCAGGCAGGCATGTTGACAGTTTTTCTAATGATGTTTAACATTTGTAGTTCAAGCCACTAAATTAACCATTTAAGTACAAAAATGATGCTAGTCAATTTACAGCATGAATAATATAACATAATGCATAGAGCCAACACAATAGCTTACTTGTCACCCAGTATGATTTACTTTTGTGAGGTTTGCTAGTGACATTTGAACTAGTGCTCGTTAGGTTTTTGTACAATGAAAGAACTGTCAAACAAGTATAATGATTCTCAGTTTATTTATACAAGCTAGGGGGTGGAAGGAACGCAAAGGGCTATGCTTCCAAATTCCTAATGCAAGTGATCCATGGAAACATTTGTATTCCCTGTGCTATTTTCTCACTAGTCTACTGCTTTTAGGTAGACACAGGAGGAGCTGGGTTTATTGAGCTTAGAAAAGAGAAAATTGAAGGGTGAATTGAGAGCAGTCTTCAAATACACAGACAGAGGTTATTATAAGGATGGTGACTGGTTGATTTTCAGATTCCACTGGGGACATAAACATTTGGCTTGGATGACAAAGGTATAGGGGATTCTACTTGGAAAGGAGATGAATTAGATGACCACTTGAGGACCTTCCAGCTATATTATAAATGTAATTCTACTGCTCGGACACTAAATAGCTGACAATTCCCACATGTGAATTTAAGTCAAACTTTTAAAAGTCATAGTAAGTAGGAAGTATGTAACTTACTTCCACCAAGAGCTTTACTCAATTGTTCCATCTTTTCTTTGGCTGTTTTTAGAAGACGCTGTTCTAGCTAGAAGTAGAAATAAATACAACATATTCTTATTCCTGTGGAGAAATACTTAATGATGATTCTTTCTGACTCACATATTACACACGTCTAGTTCAGAATATTACATAGACTACATTCACTCATCCAAAGGTGCCCAAATTATATAGTTGTCAACCACAGGTTGTCACAGCTTACTGCTGTGAATTACTTGGAGAAACGATTAGAAAAGGTGTCATTGGCAAATAAGGACCATTTGTACTTGCCTACTATGTTCTTATATGTCCTACTCAATCTGTGATTTTCTTTCTCTTTCCTTCCTGACTCTTGAGGGTCCCTTTCTACCTCCATGCATGCTTAAGGTCTGCCTCCTACCACCTATTCTGTTCTTAGATTTGTACCTTGTCTTTCTCCCAAGCTGGAAATCTATTCCAGGTATCTAGTATCTTATCAGTGAAAAAAAATATTTTCTTGTATTCTTTCTGAGCCTTCCTTCTTTAAGCTTCATGATGACTTCTTGTTCTTGAGCTTCTCATTTTATGGAAGATTCCTTCCTTCTGGTATCTGATTGAAGCCTGTTAGATATCTGAATGTAACATTATCTCCCATTTCCCTCTGTTCTTCTACAGCAGGGGTCGGGAACCCATGGCTCGCGAGCCAGATATGGCTCTTTTGAGGGCTGCATCTGGCTCTCAGACACGTGTCGCCATACTTCGCGGTTCCCCGCTGACCCAGCTGCTCCCCGGTCCTCCGCCGCCCGGGCTTAAAATGCTGTCAGCCCGGGCGGAACGCGGCAGGACAGCTGGAGTCAGCGGCACCGGCGTGCTCTCTTCTCCTCCCCCCCCCCCGCGGCCCGGAAGAGGAAGTGGAGAGCATCGGGTGCCTGCGCGGGAAGAAGAGACCACACTAGCGTGGTCTCTTCTTCCGCGCAGGCACCCGATGCTCACCACTTCCTCTTCCGGGCCGCGGGGGGGAGGAGAAGAGAGCACGCCGACTGGAGTCATCCGGGTGCCTGCGCGGGAGTCATCGGGTGCCAGCGCTGGAGTCATCGGGTGCCTGCGCGGGTCTTCCCGCGCAGGCACCCGATGCTCTCCACTTCCTCTTCCGGGCCGCGGGAAGAAGAGAGCACGCCGGTGCTCTCTTCTTCCCGCGGCCCGGAAGAGGAAGTGGAGAGCATCGGGTGCCTGCGCGGGAAGAAGACTGCAGCGCGGCTCGGAGGAAAATGAAAATCTTCAACCGCGGCCGATGGGACTCCGCCTTCGCCTCCGCGAGGGCTGAAATTGAAGGAGGTTAGCGTTGGGAGGTGGCTGCTGCTGCCGCGAGTTCCCGGGGGGGGGGGGGGGGGGGGGGGAGAGAGAGAGAGTGAATGAGTGAGCAAGCATGTGTGTTTGAGATCCTGTGTGTGTGAGTGAGAGATTGCATGTATGTGAATGATTGAGAGCCTGTATATGTGAAAGAGAGTATGTCTGTGATTGAGATCCTGCCTGTGAGAGAGAGAGAGAGCATGAATGTAAGTTTACCATTGGGAACCTGTATGTGTAAGTTTGTAATTGAAAACCTGTTTGTTTGAAAGAGTATGTGTGTATGATTGAGATCCTTTGTGTGTGAGAGAGATCATGTGTATGTATGATTAAGAGCCTGTGTGTATAAGTAAGAGAGAGATCATGTGTGTCTGTGTCTGATTGACAGCTGGTTTAGGTGATGGATCATGTGAGTATGTGATTGAGAGCCTGTGTTTAAATGAGAGAGAGAGACCATGTGTGTCTGTGTGATTGAGAGCTGATTTAGGTGAGGGAGCATGTGAGTATGTGATTGAGAGCCTGTGTTTAAATGAGAGAGAGAGACCATGTGTGTATGTGTGTGATTGAGAGCTGATTTAGGTGAGGGAGCATGTGAGTATGTGATTGAGAGCCTGTGTTTAAATGAGAGAGAGAGACCATGTGTGTCTGTGTGTGATTGAGAGCTGATTTAGGTGAGGGAGCATGTGAGTATGTGATTGAGAGCCTGTGTGTAAATGAGAGAAAGAGAGGACATGTTTGTAAGCATGTGAATGAGAGTCTGTGTGTGAGAGAAAAAGACAGCATGTATTTATGTGATTGAAAGCCTGTGTGTGTGTAAGCGTGAAAAGATAGACAGCATGTGTGTAAATGTGTAATTAAGAGCCTATATAAGTGAGAGAGAAAAAACATTTGTATATGTGAGTGACTGAGAGCATGTGTGTATAGGTGTGTCATTGAGAGCCAGTGTGAGAGAGAGCGCTGGTATGTGACTGAGAGAGGAGAAAGTTCCAAGCAAACCACCCCACCTCCTGCTAATTCAGAACAATCTCAGGACACCTGGATATCAAACGTTCCCAGGTATGCAGAGCAAAAAAATTTTTGTATCCTTATTATTTTTCATTACTGGATCTTTGTGTCTGCTATTTTGAAATATTTTGTTGGTATCTGGAAATGTTTTATATGAGTTTTTAATTATTGGATATTCCACTCATCAGCTGTTTCGAAATATGTTCTTTTTGTTAGTACAGTTTTACTGCTGATGATTTTATATTTCTTGATTTGTTTTATAAGGATGTGTGATGTTTCTTTTTTCCTTTGTTACACTGCATACAGAGACTCTGGCTTGTTGCAGTTTCCAATTCAGTTTTTGTCTGCATGCTTCTTGTTATGCGTTTTGGTCTCTTTATTCTATGTTAGGTGAGGGACAGCACGTGATTCAGGTGAGGTTTTCTGCTGGCGTGTAGTTTCTGTGTAGGACTCTATAGCAGCCTGACTTGGTCCGTTTTCCTAATAGGAGATGTATTGGTGTCTTAAGGCCTGGTGTAATATTTTCAGAGACTTATTGTACTTTAAAAGTGTGATCTTACATAAAATGCACACATTTACTTGTATTTAGTTTTAAACATATTGTATGGCTCTCATGGAATTACATTTTAAAATATGTGGCGTTTATGGCTCTCTCAGCCAAAAAGGTTCCTGACCCCTGTTCTACAGTGTATATCTTCAGCTCCTTAAGTCTCTGCACCATTTTTGGAACTCTCCTCAATCACATTTACCTTTTAAATGTCAGTCTGTGGATTTGGTCCTCAAAACTGACAGTACTCAAGGTGAGGTTTCACCAAAAAAGCTGTACAGGGGCTCAGTGAAATTGCTTATCTGTAACAAGTGTTCTCGGAAGGAAACAGCTCAGTCACATATATAGCTAATGTCCTCGGACTCTGCCAACACAAAACACATTTACAGTGCTTTGAAAATAACACCCCCTCCAAGGATCCTTCTGCACATGTGGCAGTTTCCATGTCCCCATGCTTACACATGTGGCAGTTTCCATGTCCCCATGCTTACACAGAACGCCTCAGTTCTAGACTTAAGCTAATAAATTCAATTCCAAAAAGGGAAGGGAGGCTTAATGGAAATGGTAAACTGCTGCCTTCAGAGAACATCTATTACAGGTAGGCAACTTCACCTTCTCTGAAAACAAGCTATCACCAACTTACACAAAGAAGAGTTGTCATCTTAAAAAAAAAAAAAAAAAAGGGTGAAGCAACAATGCAGCAATGCCAAAAGAACGATTCTTTACAGTGTGTTAAAACTTTTATTTTAAACAGAAGACAACCCTAAATGAAAGGATGGGCCCTAATGGGACTGGAGTTTGGCTCTAACTCTTAAAGAGATCTTGAAGAATTGTCTACCCAAACCTACTGCCATGTTAGGAGTCAGCATCTAAACAATACTGTGATGTTAAAGAATGGACTGAAGGCCATGTCACAGCTTTGAGATGAACTCAGATGGTCTACCATCGTAGCCACGGCCCTGACATTATAGTCCTTGATCTTCCCTTCTAAAGTCAAACCTGTACGGGAATAGGTGAAGGACATGTAATCAACACAGCAATGCCAGGCTTATTTGGGCAAAAAGGAACAAAAAGCTGAATGGACATTCTAAGGCCCTTCATCTACTCCAGATAGAAGGCAACAGCTCTCTTGCAATTCCAAGGGTTTGTTCACCTTTGTTGGCATGTGACCTTGAGAAAAATGCTGGCAGGGACAATTGACTGGTTAAGGTGGAAATCATTCATTATCTTAGGCAGACACTTAGGATGGATGCAAAGCATCACCTTGTTGTGATGAAACAGTTTAAGGTGGATAAGTTTCTAAGGCCTGAAGCTCTTCAATCTTGCATGCTGAAGTGCCTGGCACAAAAAAAAAACAACCTCCCAGGTCAGGTACTTTAGCCCACAAGAGTTCAGAGGCTCAAAGGAGACTTTCCTCTTCTATGTTAAAATCATATTGAAGTTCCATGACACAGAGGAAGACTTCAAATGAAACAGGTCCTGTATGAATGTTACAAGTACAGAATGTAAAGAAATTGTCTCCCTTCAACCTTATGGTGGTATACACCAGTCACACTGAGGTGTACCCTGACAGTTTGCTTTGAGTCCAGATTGGTACATACAGAATATGGCTTTCCAAATCTGTTGTGGGGACCCCACAGCCCGTCAGGTTTTCAGGATCACCACAATTATGCATAAGATAAATCTGCATAAATTGGAAACCTAGTATATACTAATTTAGGTATTCAAGCAGTTTTTATATGGAATAAGAATAAGTACCTAGGGCCTTGCTGTCACTCCAGAGAGAAAACCTCTTCCGTTTATTGTCATAGTGGATTCTTTTCTGGAAGCCAGAAACACCTCTGATGCTGAACTGGCAAGACCACAGCAATGCATTACTTTGCTTTCAACATTCAGGCCATGAGGGTGAGGGACTGGAGACTGAAATGAAGTAGCATTTCTTTGTTCTGCAAAGTTAAGGTTGCAAAAATGTCCAGCCTGATTGGTTTCCTAATGGATAAATCCTACAAAAATGGAAACCAATTCCTTGTCAGCAAAGAGGTAGCTATGAGAATCTTATTTCCCCTGGTCCCTACTGAGTTTTAAGGCTTTTGTGTTAGAGGTATACAGAAGTCTTATTTCCCAATGAAGGGAGAAGGTATCCAATGCTAATCTGTTTTCCGATCTCCCTCTGGAGAAAAAAGTTGACATTTTTCTGCATGAGCTGTTGTGAATAGTTCTATCTTTGGAGTTCTGCACAGAGAAAATACTGTTTCCCACATTGTGATTTAGGGTTCACTTGTGAAGGTCTAATTGGTGACTCATCCTATCTACCAGAAATTCTCCTTGCCCGTCAGCTCTTAGAGATGTCTTCCTGACACAGAACGAAATATTGTTCCTCCCTGCTTATTTAGGTATGACATGTTTACCTGACAGTTTGGACCAGGACAATTTCATTAGTCACCTTATTTCTGAAAATTGTTAACTACAGAGGTTGATATGAAGTTTTTTCTCCTGAAGGGATTAGGGTCCCTGGGTGTGGATCCTATTTAGGTGACTCCCTGTCCCAGTGTGGCTGAATTTGGAAGGAAAGAAACACCAAGACAAGGGAATGTTTGAGGTTCATTGTAAACAGATATGCCCCTGAAGTCCTTGAGTGGTTTGGGTTTCACTGGAACTTTAAAGTTTATTTGGCGTCCTTCATATGGAGATGTATGTGAGAATTACATAGATTGTTAAAGCCATAAAACCCAACATTCTGATGTCTTATTTCTCCTGAATTCCTCCACTGTGGACAGTATGTCCATGAATCTTTTGGCAGGGAAGAAAGCCCTGGCCTGAGTCCGATCTAGGTTAAACTTTATTAGAATGGAGACAAATGGTCTGTGTGTGTGTCCGACTCAGGCCGAGTTTCGCCCCACACCGGGGCTGCCTCAGGGGCTGTATATATAGATGAGCAATATGAGTACCCAATTATTCTTAAAATAATTGCATAAAAGGTCTAGTGGTCAGATGCTTTCAACGGGTATGACGGTTTGACTTGGTCTCCACTCGGGTGCAACATGGTCATAGGAGAAAGATTAGAAAAGGTGTCATTGGCAAATAAGGACCATTTGTAGTTGGCTGCTATGTTCTTATATGTCCTACTCAGTCTGTGATTTTCTCTCTTTCCTTCCTGACTCTTGAGGGTCCCTTTCTACCTCCATGCATGCTTAAGGTCTGCCTCCTACCACCTATTCTGTTCTTAGATTTGTACCTTGTCTTTCTCCCAAGCTGGAAATCTATTCCAGGTATCTAGTATCTTATCAGTGAAAAAAAATATTTTCTTGTATTCTTTCTGAGCCTTCCTTCTTTAAGCTTCATGATGACTTCTTGTTCTTGAGCTTCTCATTTTATGGAAGATTCCTTCCTTCTGGTATCTGATTGAAGCCTGTTAGATATCTGAATGTAACATTATCTCCTATTTCCCTCTGTTCTTCTACAGTGTATATCTTCAGCTCCATAATAGAGTTAGAGCATTCTAGTTAAGGGAGGGATAAGTTGTGAGGTTAGTTTCTGATAAAAGCGCGCTGTATAGCATTTGAGGCCAGGATATTTACCAGGTTTAAGTTTTTTAATGGCGTGGAGGACTTCTAACTGCATTTCTTTATCCAAACGGAGACGTTGCAGCTCAGTGAGGGAAGGTAAAGAAATCCCCTCTAGATATGCATCAATCGCCCCCCTGTTGGATATTAGGGTTGACGCTATATAGCTCAGAGTAAAAGCGAAGAAAACGTTGTCTGATATCCTGGTTGGTAGTCAGCATAAAGCAGAGTTGCTTATCTGTAACATGTATTCTCCCAGGACAGCAGGATGTTAGTCCTCACATGTGGGTGACGTCACTGGATGGAGCCCTGTCATGGAAAACTTTTCTGTCAAAATTTCTAGAAAGCTTTGACTGACACTGGCACACTGAGTGCACTGAGCATGGTTTGATTCGGACGCAGAGGTCAAAATTGGTTGACCTTAGCGCTATAAGATTTTGCTCGCTACACATGGATTCAGAGACCATTCGTGAGGATGGAGACAATTATGGAGATGGTCTGTCAGTGTTCGGTATGCCTATCAGATAAGAGGGCCATAGATGCATGGAGTGAGCAAGGGCCCAGGGCTAGAGCTGCGTGGCCTCCTGGCAGAGCAGATAAGAGGCCTTGACAAGTATGCGTGTTTGTGTGTTGGAATACCACATTGCCACTATGCTGTCTGTCTACATGCACAAAGGCTTGTGTCAGAGGCAGTATTTTTAAGGCATAAAAAGCAGAACGCATGGCTGGTAGCTCCAGGAAGTTTATGTACAAATGTTCATGGAGCGGAGTAGACACATTTTGGGTTTGGAGGGTGTTGAAACGAGCTCCTCAACCCAAGATGGATGTGACCGTGGCCAAGATCATCGGAGAATTTGGTAGTGGACCGGTGAACTGGATCAGGGACGAAAGCAGTTGAACTGCTTAGAGCCGCTGAAATTTGAAAATCCACTGAATCTTACTCATGGCTAGACTGGCCATATGAGTGACGTGGATAGTGGCCCAGCAATGAAAGAATTGATGGGCTGAGGGTATGTTGCATGCGCGCAGAGATGTGGAGAATTTGACAGGATGTCTGCGCGGTTGTTGGGCAGGAAGTTCGTTGCAACTGTAGTGCCCCGAACTGCTCCATATGGGATTTATGGTAGGTGATCAGAAATCCCAGGTAAATTTAGAAGAATTATAGTGAGTCTTAGAGAATTTAGCTTGTTGCTTGGATTGACTTCTTATTAGGCAGTCGTACAAGCAAGGAAAGGCGTGAATGCTGTTATTCTATGTAGATAAGCAGCAGTCACTGCTAGGCATCTGGTGAAACACACAAGTAGTCGAATCTAGCTTGAATGGTGAACTTGGTATTGAAAATGTTGTTGACTCACTATGAAGCACATAGAAAGACCAGAGGACAGAGGCAACCCACTTATTGTAGTAAGGGAAGCATGGTGCCGAGAGACAATTCTGAACATTTCTTTTTGAAGAAAAATGTTGAGATTACTGAGGTCCAGGATAGGTGGAGATCGCCTGCTTTCCGTTGAAAGAAGGAAATAGCGGGATTAAAATTCTCCGCCTTGTTGCGCCCGGGGAACGGTGCCCCAAGCCCTGGTGCTCAGTTGGATGGCCGCTCTGTTGCCTGGCAAGGTTGAAGAATCTAGGAGCCTGTCCGACCGTTGGTCTCAGGCGAGAGCATGAGCGGTAAAAGGTCTTTCTAGCGTCTCTCTCTGCTGTGCAAGAAACGTAGAGAGCTGTCGCAGGTCTCACGGTGGGCTTGCCATTGAAGCACTGTCTGCTGGACCTTTTGCATGGCAGATCAGCTAGTTTATCCTGGACTTCGGGCCATAAATCAGAGGCTGGAAGCCTGGTTACTATCGAGTACAGAGTCCCGTTACTGCCAATGGGAGGACGTTTCTAAGCAATCCCGTGTTGCTGGTAGAGAGGTTCCCTTGGTGTTGTGTCAAACATAGCTGGGAAATAGCAATATGTGACACCCATATGGTTCTTGGAAGATGTGATGACCTAGAACCTTTTGAGAACATATGGCTTATTTTAGTGACCAGGTCTCGATGGGATCGGTGCTAAAGCGGACGTAAGTGCCCATCGTCCTTCATGGCAGAGGCTCAGAAGGTTGAGTCTGTGGCGATGACTTAGGCTGTCGTTGGTATCGCAAGTAGGTGGTGCCACGCCGGTGCGAATATCGATGGCTCCGGTGTTAGTAGGTTTCGGGAGGCATCGAGGACAGCCTGAAGGACGTAAACATCCGACTCAACTCTGTAAGCTGGTATGATAGCGCAGCTACAGAGGAGACAGGCTAGGCATTACTGGTGCTTCCACATTATTTTGTGGTGGCTCAGTACCCGGCACCGATGTCGGTGGGGAACACCTCGGGTACAGAGGAGCACAGGACTCGTGTAGCCAGGCCCGCTTCGCAACTAGCTCAATGGACCTTGATGTCGGTGCGGTATAAGTGCCGGCACCGAACGATGAATCCACGTCAGTGCTGGCTGTATCCCTCAGCACTCAACCCGGTCATTCTCCAGCACTGAGTAAGAGGATTCGTATGAAGCTCAGCCCGGTCATTCTCCAGCACAGAGTAAGATGATTCCCTCAGTGCTCGGCCCAGTCATTCCCTATCACCGAGAAAGATGCCCTCGCTATGTCGGATGGCAATTGGTGATGGACTGTCACCATGCCAGCACTGCTCCTGGTACTGTTTATTGCCCAAGAAGTACATGGTGCTCTGGTTTAGAACACAGAGTATGGAGCGTTTATTGCTTAGTTGAGGGTATTGATTAGGTGCTTCGATAGTAGCGATGGTATCGATGGTGGCATCGACATGGGCATCGATGGAGGCAGACACGACATCAATAGGGGCATCCACGGTATCAAAAGACGCAACAACGGCATGGGTGAGGGTACTGAATTAATCGATAGAGGCCCCGATGGAATCAATGAGGGTATCGATGGTAACGATGGCGGCCCTGGCGGCAATGGTAACCGAGATGTCCCTCTCCCTCTAGCCCCTAAGAACCCGGAGGAGGATCGCAGGAAGGACACTCGTAGATATTGTGGGGCTGACAGAGGGTGAAAACATAGGGAGAGAGAAGGCCGTGGCAGAAACCGACAAACATAGGGCATAGTACTCACCGAGCGTCGATGAAATGTACGCAAAGGGAGACCCGTGTAAGGAAAAGTTATTTGTGAAGTAAAACTTCAAGTGTTTCCGTGAGGAATAGTTGGGAGAAATTTCTCACAGAGCTCCTGAAGGCAATGCTAACTGCAGCGCAGAAAAAAGAAGACTGAAGGGAGACCCCTGTGGGCACAGGGATAATGGCATACTGGGCATGCTCAGTGCGCCAGTGTCAGTCAAAGCTTTCTAGAAACTTTGATAGAAAAGTTTTCCGTGACAGGGCTCTGTCCAGTGACATCACCCACATGCGAGGACTACCATCCTGCTTGTCCTGGGAGAATGCCCTGTTCATCCTCAATATTTACCACATTATTCTGAGTGAATTTCTTCTTCAAATTAAGGGCCAATAATTTATCCACCTTATTGTTTCCCTCAAAATATTTTTGGTGCACCAGCTCCAGATTATGGGCTATCAGAGCTGCATCCAACTCAGCTAATTTAGATTTACAATCATCCAAATTTCAGTAAACATGGCTAGAAAGCGACCGCTTATGAAAGAGTTCAATTAAAGAAATCTGATCAATTAATCTCTCGCTCCTTCCCAATCAATTTTTTTCTCATAAGAGGCTTGTGATATAAAATGGCCGCATAACACAGCTTTTAGGCAATCCCGAAAGACCACTGGGGAATATCAGGGGTCTCATTAGCTGTAAGATATGATTGAATAATATCTCGCAACTGCTCAAGAAAAGTCTCATCTGACAAGAGGTCATCATTCAATTTCCAGTACAAATGGCCTTTATCATAGTCATGAAAATGTAAGATAAACCAAGTTAGGGCATGGTTTGATCATGTAATGGGCTCAATATCAACTGATAGCACTATTTATGATGCTTTTATCCAGAAATATGAGATCTGTTCGAGAATATGAATTATGTGGCAAGAAAATTAGGTGTAATTTCTAGACCTTGGAAAATGGGATCTCCAAGTATCTATAAGATTTTCTTGGGTAATGAGCCTTTTCAGCCCATGCCGGCCACCCCTAGAGTCTCCAGAGTACCCAGAGGAGTTGTCCAGCACTGGATTCACTGTGGCATTAAAGTCCCCCCACCAATAAGTGAAGATCCCACTGCTTTCTCCCTAAGTATATCACCTAACAATTGAAAGAAGGAGCCTTGTTGTGAGTTAGGGGCATATACTGAAACCAAAGTGTAGAACTCACTCCCCACTTTAATGACCAAAATAAGACACTGACCTCCTGGATCCTTATGGCAACTCTGAAGTTCAAAAATAAAATCCTTACGAATAAGGATTCCCACCCCAGTATACTTAGCATCTCTAGAACAGGTTGCCCAGAACTGGGTGGGAAAAACAGATGAATGCATTTACAGGCAGATTTTAAATGCCTGGTGAGCATAAATTCCGGCTCTTATGTGCGCCGGGCAAATTTTCCAAGAGGCCCAGCCACATGTGTAAAGGCCGGTACGCGCTCAAGTGCCTGGTCTCTTGGAAGGGGCGGGCCAGGACAGCGCCATTGTTCGCTGTCCCGGAGCGCGCAACTTACTTCAGCTTGGGAGATGAAGTTGCTCAAAGGTTAAAAAAAAAAATTGGATTTAGGGGTTGCGGGGGAAGGGGAAGGGGAAGGGAGGTTAGGGAAGTTCCCTCCCAGCCCGCTCCTTAATTGGAGTGAACTGGAAGGGAACTAGGGAAGGCCTGGATGCGTCTCTGCACGAAGTTTGCATTAATGTTCCACCCCTTGCGTGCGCTGCATGCACATGTGTGCATGGATCACAAAATCCAGCGCGCGCATGTTATAAAATCGGCGTGTCCATGTGTGTGCGCGCACCTTTCAAAATATACCCCTAAGTGTTCAAATCTAGCCTTTAAATGCGTTTCTTGAATCATGGCAACTGAAACCCATAGGCGATTCAAATCATTAAATAAAAGACTTGGAGGAGAGTTCTTGGAGGAGAAGTCCATTAACTGCTATTAATCAAGTTGACTTAGAGAATGGCCTCTGCTATTACTGGCATCAGTAGCATGGGATCTTCTTAGTGTTTGAGTACTTGCCAGGTTCTTGTAGCCTGTTTGGCCTCTGTTTGAAACAGGATGCTGGGCTTGATGAATCCTTGGTCTGACCAAGCATGGCAATTTCTTATGTTCTTATGACTTAAGTTTCCTTCTAGAGTTTAAAACCCTTGACATTCAAAGAAAGAATTTTAAAGGAAGCCATGTTAGCGTAAAAATTATAACTCTAAACTAAAATTAGAAGTCCCCCCGATGTTGTCATATGCTATTCCCAGAGTAATAAAAAACAAGATCAGTGAACCCAATATAAAAGGATACCAGAACCTCCATCTCCCCATACTTTGTACTGAAAAAGCCCTTTCCAAAAACACCGTAGCTTTCTTCCCCCTTTCCCCCCTAACCATACCCTAATGGATTTGCCACTAAATGTTCACAGACCCAGAGACATTCCTGGAGGAAAATCAAAGAAACCAGTCACCCCATCCATCGGGATAGATATAAAACAAAAGATCAAGCAAAAGGTTAGCAATCACTGCAAGAATGAACTTCAAACATGCCAAAAATCTCTGGTGAGAAAATACTTCCCAATTGGTCCCAAAAGAGAACTAGAGATGATAATTATTATATAAATAAAATGCACACCCAAAAATACTCAAGAGTCCTTCAAATTTCATCCTTTGAAGCCGCCGAATTTTTGGAGTTTCTCCTCAGTCTCCTACCAACCTTTCTTACTCACTGCCAGCGGCATGCGTCATCTCTCTGTGGTGCCGAGGCCTGAGACTGTGATGCTGGAGTAACTGCAGCAAGGCCAGAGTCGAGTAAGGCCACATTGGCTTCTGCAACTCTTTACTCGATGTGAGGTACCCTTAATTGAAAACTACAAGCCAAAGGGGTAAAGCCAGCAATATCTGACGTTTTCCTCGTGAAGTTGGGCAGTGACCGGCCTTAATTCCTGTCGTTTACACAAGGTAATCAGAGAGAGGTCAGCAAAAAAAACTGCCACATCAATTCCAAGTTTCTTGCTTGTGGGCAATATTATATATTCTCTCCTTAACTGCATAGCTGTGGAAGCAGACCACAATATTGCAGGGCTTATTTTCCACTCTCTTCCTCAAAGAGCAGCAAGCCAGCTCCAATTTAATATCAAGCTGTTGAGAACTGCCAGTGGAAGCAGAGATAGCCATGTAACCCATAAGGGTTAAAATAAAAAAAAGAAAAAGTTCTAAAAAGAGGTAAGGGGGAATAAAAAAGGGCAAGTTTAGGTGTGTCTGAATGAAGGTTCTGTATGGATGTGGCTGTCACAGGGTCACTGAGCTTGGGACGGCTGCTGTCAGCATTCCAAGTGTGAAAGTTAAACAGTGAGTGGGTGGGGAGCCTTGAAAGAGGAAGGTTGTGTGTAAGAAGTTCCTCTCTCTCAAAGGCATTTTTTTTGAGTTTTTTATGACAGTCTGAGAGTGTAAGGGGGTGAGTGTATGAATGAGAGTCTTAGTTAACTTAGAGAGCCCCGTGGGAGTTTGGCTCTAGCTTGTGATTGTGATAGGGACTCTTAAAAGGAAAAGAATTGTGTTGAAGTTTTGTTAGTTTTAAGCTGACAGTGGCTAGTTATTGTAGCAAGCCTCCTATCTGAACTGGTTGAACTTAACCCTGGCTGCTAGGAAGCCAGACCACTGTTAAGATGTTGTTACTGTCTGAATTTAAAAGGAATCATTTAGGAATCTAAGGATCCTATATTGATTTAAAAGGAATTTCTTTAGCCCTAAGAAACTTTTTCAAGAAGTTTGTTGGTTTTGAACTGACAATGGGCTAATTAATATCCTCTCTGAAGCAGGTTGAGCTTAAACCTGGCTGCTAGGAAGCCAGACCACTGTTAAGATGTTGTTACTGTCTGAATTTAAAAGGAATCATTTAGGAATCTAAGGATCCTATATTGATTTAAAAGGAATTTCTTTAGCCCTAAGAAACTTTTTCAAGAAGTTTGTTGGTTTTGAACTGACAATGGGCTAATTAATATCCTCTCTGAAGCAGGTTGAGCTTAAACCTGGCTGCTAGGAAAGTAGGACCTCTGTTAAGTTACTGTAACTGTCTGAAAGTAAGGGAATCATTTAGGAGTCTGAGGATTCTATATTTATTTTAAAAGGTATATCTTAAGCTTTAAGAAATATTGTGAAAGCTGAGGCACAAATAAAAAGAAAAAAAATCACTGTATTTATTTGCCTAAGTGCCTTTTCATTTTTACTTTCCAAAGAGGGTTAGTATCTGTATACTATGCTGATACATAAAGAACCCTTTCATCTATTTGAATTTTTTTTTTTAAGACTGTCTGGTTAAGGGTTTAGTTAGATGGATTATAATTATTCATTTATTTGCATTAGTTAGATAGTGTTAAAAAAAAAAAATAGAATAGTTTCTTTTAATTAGTTTTTTTTTTAGATAGGTAGTAGGTGCCTGAGGAACCTGCAGCGGAGAAAACTGGACTCTTTGAAAAGAAGAAGAAGTGCAACCTGAAAGAAAGGGCCCCACCGGTCTTCAATTGGTGAGCTCACTAAACCAAAGACAATATAAAAAAATTCTTTGTAGGAAAAGAAAAGGAAAAGGAGAATGGACCGAAAAGAATGTTAGAGGTTATGTGTAAAGACTGAGACATTTATGAAAATGAAAAGGAAGGATACATAATTGAAAGGATAGAGGAAGCAAATTTTGTTGTATTTATATTTTTCTGACTTATGCTGTTGAATCTGTTATATTTGAGATATCTTCAGAAAGTTATGTAACAAAGTTTTTTTTTATAAAGAGTTATTAGCTCTAACAAAACTATCAGTTTGAGTCTAAGTGGTTTTTTTTCCTATGAAATAATTCTTTATTCTTGTAAACCTTGTTGCCCTAAGCTAACAACCACCCCTTACATTAAACGGCCAGTTTAGCGACTACTCTAGCAGGGACTTGGGGTGTGAGTTGTTTCCCAGGGGGCGGGGTTTATAGTCAGAAGACTCTGGCAGATTAGCAGCACAACCGACTCACAGTTTTGATATTCCAGGGTCTCTGGTACGCCCCGCATATGCAGATTGCTGTGACGAGATCTATTCTCGAGGATGGATGAAAAGTCAGTTTGCAAAGTGTTGTAATCGTTACGTAGGCAGGATAAATCTTCAGCCTGGGAGTCCGCTCTCACCTCAGATTCATCCACCCGTCTCCCCAGTTCATAGATATCTTTTTTCATGTCCCCTAACAGGTCCATCATTTCTTGTTTGTAAGTTTTAATGTCTTGTCTCAATTCACACAACCACCCACAGAACTCCACATGCATTAGTGGTTCCGAGTCAGGCAGAGGCCCTCTACTATATGAGCTGCCTTCAACATCTGTGCCATCAGCCACAGCCATCTTGGCTGAGTCGGCCTTCTTGTTAGTGTCCAATTTTTGATAGGAGAACTGGTAGAAATCCACCGATTTTCGCTTGAGGGACATAAAAAGGCTACAATAAATAATTGAAGAAAGTTGGGAAAATGAATAATCGCAGATGCCTGAGATAATGTGACAGATTGTTCCCTCAATGGAGGAGCTCCCGATTAAGCAACCAACAGCTCTGATGAAATCATTTGCCCCCTTCTCTATCTTTATTTTTTCATAGGACTGGTAACCCCTATTTTTCTATTAAGGGGTCTTAAGTAATGTTGTCGTCACCACCAGTAATCAAGGATATATTCAATATTTATAAATTCCGCAGCCGGTCCCAATTCTGTGAATATTCTGGTTTCTTCTGCCTGGGCAATCTGCAACATAGCTGGAAACAGCCGAAACCTGAGCCTTATTTTGCACACATTTTTCTGATGACAGTAAACCTTTGCTTGCTTTTTAAGTGTTCTTTAAAATATGCACACTGTGGAACATTTTATACACTTGACCATGTCAGTCTGTGTTCTTTTCAACTTCCATGCATTACTTTTCTGTCAATGAAAAGGTCTGTGTGAAAATTGGGGGAAAAAAAGGCCAAAGATATTGTAAAGAATGCCTAATTAATGGAGAGTTTACTTGAGGAATGCAATTTCCTGTAACCCTTTCTCTGATGTAGCTGTGATTGCACCCACATCAAACTTCTGGATACTGGGAGACACCACAGCCTGAACACTGTGGAGGGCCTGCCAAAGCCCCAGAGAGATTTGGCAGTGACCTATCTTGGGTACAGTGGCTAAAGAAGCTTTGCACAGCCCTTTGATAGTTTTTTGCTACACTAGCTCCATGAGCTTTTGATTTATGCCAGTTATGACAGCGCCGGATGTTTCCTGTCCTAGGACCTGTAGGAGCATTTTTCTTGGGGCATACCCATGGCATGAAGAGGGCCCCTATCCTCTCCTGACAGCCCAGATCCACTCCACTTTGCACAAAGGCTGTAGCAAAAGTGAGTGAGGGAAGCCAGTAGGAAATATTGACTCTGGAAAGGCAGCGATAGCTATTTATCTAGACAGTGCCTCCGCATTTCATTTACTCAGGCATTATATATTGCTGAGCAGATTGAAGGATCTAGGTGTAGCTGGTTAAATCCTTTTATGGTTTGAATCTTATTTAATGAATCGTGTGTGAGTTAAAAAAAAGACAATCAGGAATCTAACTGCTACATAATGCCAAGTGGTGTTTCTCAGGGTTCTACCCTATCTTCCACATTATTCAATTTTTATATCTCTGTTATGTGCAGTAACTGAGGTTTTTTTTTAATGCTTATGTTAAATTTTATGCTGATGACATTCAGCTTTACTTTCCAGGGGACAATAAATTTACTGTAACTAAAAATGTAAATCTTTGAAACTAAAGGCAAGAAGATTTACAACAGTGAAATACAGTAACTGACTTTACTTATTCCAATGAAACCCCTCCTGTAGCCAATAATAGCAAATAACTGTTACACTTATCGGTATCTATAGTACAGTTATCCAGTATATAGCATGATGGATTGTCCATCCTGTGGTTAAGTAATGGAGTAGAGCCTCGAAATAAATTCACTTGATTAAGCAAAGACATATGACTCCAACCTAAGGGGTAGATTTTCAAACCGCGCGAATTGGCGTACTTTTGCTGGCGCATCAGGCGAAAGCAAAAGTACGCGGGATTTTAGTAGATACGCGCGTAGCCGCGCGTATCCGCTAAAATCCTGGATCGGCGCGCGCAAGGCTATCGATTCTGTATAGCCGGTGCGCGCCGAGCCGCGCAGCCTACCCCCATTCCCTCCCCTCACCTTCCCCTCCCTTCCCCTATCTAACCCACCCGCCCGGCCCTGTCTAAACCCCCCCCTTACCTTTGTCGGGGGATTTACGCCTCCCGGAGAGAGACGTAAATCCCCGCACGCCAGCGGGCCGCTAGCACGCCGGGACGCAACCTGGGGGCGGGTACGGAGGGCGTGGCCACGCCCCCAGACCGCCCCGGGCCGTAACCATGCCCCCGGACCCGCCCCCAAAACACTGCCGACACGCCCCCAAAACACCTCGCCGACCGGGCCCGCCCCCGACACGCCCCCCTCGCCAAACCCCGGGACTTACGCGAGTCCCGGGGTCTGCGCGCGCCGGTAGGCCTATTGAACATAGGCGCACCGGCGAGCAGGGCTCTTAAAATCCACCCCTAAGTGATTATAGGACTGTTACAACTTGCCTTCTGAATCCTTCTCCGCTCTAACTAGAACATCAGTGGAGAAGTGGGCTCCTGAATAGTCCGGAGCCTACAAAGATTGGTGAGGGATATAATAGTAGAAATGTAATGGTGAGATTAGGAGATTGCAGTGGAGAAGATAGAAATGCTGGATTAAGAGTTAGATCCCTCACACTTCAAAAATGGTCCCCAAATTTTTCTGGAACAAAGGCTTTTGACTGTGTCTAGCAGCAGTAATGGAAGCCATGCAGTGGTAAAATCTCACTCTTTGTGTTACCACACATATGGGTGGTACCTCAAGGCGTTTCCAATAATGTGCAAGTTCACATCTAGCAGCTACAAACACTTGTTGGCAGAATCGTTGTTCATATTTATCTAAAGACGGGAAAGGCACATTTTCTGTCTTTTACCCAGTTTGTAATCCACGAAAGGACATCGCCTCCTATCCCATGACTTTTTACTTTTCTTAGAAGCCTCTCATGTGGGACTTTGTCAGTCGCCTTCTGAAAATCTAAGTAGACTACCTCTACTAGTCCATCTTTATCCATGTTCATTAACCCCTTCAAAAGAATGAAGCAGATTTGTGAGGCAGGACTTACCTTGGGTAAATCCATGTTGTGTTCCATTAAACCATGCCTTTCTATATGCTCTGTGAGAGTTTGATCTTTAGAAGAGTTTCCACTATTTTTCCTGGCACTGAAGTCAGGCTAACTGGTCTATAGTTTCCCGGATCAACCCTGGAGCCTTTTTAAAATATTGGGATTAGATTAGCCACCTGCCAATCTTCAGGTACAATGGATGATTTTAATGATATATTTCAAATTTTAACTTTATTTAACACTTGCAACACAAACATAAGTAGACTGCCTAAATTCTTCTAGCATATCTTATGATATGAATTAGCCTCTGTGAGATAGCCGAGCAAATCTTCACAGGCTGGAGACAGAAACCATGCTGACTCCAGCCTTTCTTCATGCATTTTCACTTTATTCAACATTTACAACTTAAAGACTGCCTATCTTCTTCTAGCAGTGTACTGACAAAATACGTTTGTTAGAATTGTATATAGGAGATCTTTCCTGGAGACTCGGGACCTCCTGATTGCAGCTGGGCTCATATTCTTATTCTGTCCCCCGCAGGATCCCACCCACAGAGCTTTCTCGCTCTATGGGATTTAAGGTGGACCAGGCTAAATACCTGGTCCAAAACAGGTAAAGGAGGGAAAATAGGGCCACTCTTTCACAGCCTCCTTCTGATTTAAGAACACAACAAATCTAAGGCACAATGCAAATAAAAAAAATAAAGCAAGAGGTAAAACAGACTGTGCTCTTAGCCTTGTACTGCCTCAATGGCCTGCAATTTCTATTAAGTGGTAACTTGGACATATGGCTTGCTGTATTTAAGAATGTCTTTTCACTGTGCTCGAGGAAGAAGCTGAATTAAAGTGGAAACAAACCGCAGTAAAAGTATTTTAACAAATACCTGATAGCTGAGTTCATGGTTCTTAAATCTTGTGTAATAGTGCATAAACCTGTCAAGTTCTTGAAATCGCTTGTGTTTCTTCTCAGCCTAGAAAAATAATTTGTCAAGAATATGACTGAACATTTGCAATTTATAGAAATCACAATCTTTGTACAATTTGTTAAAAGAAAACCAACAAGATAGTTGGATAGTGATGATACCTTTAGTAGGCTAACAAACATTTTAAGATTCAACATCCCAGGACTGGTCAAGTCCCCTTCCTCAGACAATGTACTGTATGTGAAGCTAAAGTTTCTTGTACACGGAAAAAAAGAACATGCAAACACAAGGCATGGACCAACCAATTTTAATTCATTTATATATTATAGTGATTAATAAACAATATGAAGGTGCTAATGTGCTGAACAGCAAAAGATACTACTGAGGTACTGGGTCATAACTATAGAAGACTATCGTCAAAATAGTAGTAAATTGTTCACTGTAAAATAAAAGGTGTCCAGCTTGGAAACTAAAAAGCCAATACCTGGAAGACTTTTTTTTTTTTTTTTTAAGATGGGTAATGGAGAAAGCAGAGTTGCTTACCTGTAACAGGTGTTCTCCCAGGACAGCAGTAGTCCTCACATGTGGGTGACGTCAGCAGATGGAGCCCTATCACGAAAAACTTTTCTGTCAAAGTTTCTAGAACTTTTGACTGGCACACTGAGCAAGCCATAATCCCTGTAGCCACAGGGGTCTCCCTTCAGTCTTGTTTGTAGCAATAGGTGCAAGTGAAAAAAAATAAAATAATAAAACAGTTTTGGACCCAACTCTGCGGGGTGGTGGGTGGGTTTCGTGAGGATTACATCTTGCTGTCCTGGGAGAACACCTGTTACAGGTAAGCAATTCTGCTTTCTCCCAGGACAAGCAGGATGGTAGTCCTCACATGTGGGTGATTAGCAAGCTACAGGCTGACTCATATTTGTTTTGGATCAATAGTGTACAACTTGTGCAACAGGCACAACAACTGTTGGTAAAAATGAGGCAGCCTGAAAATCACAGCAGGTGGATGTGGAAGGAGTTGGGATTATACTGGAAATAAGTTCTTCAAGACGGATTGGCCAAAGGCAGAGTCTTGACGTCCTTCCTTGTCCAGGCAGTAAGGTGCTGCAAAGGTGTGGAGAGATCTCCATGTTGCAGCTTTACAAATCTCAGCAATCGGTACTGAACGATAGAGTGCTACTGAGGTTGCCATTGCTCTTACTGAGTGCGCCTTCACTCATCCCTGGAGAGGAAGGCCTGCTTTCTCATAGCAGAATTCGATACAGTCTGCTAGCCATTTGGAGAGAGTTTGTTTGCCCACTGCAACTCCTGGTTTGTTCTTGTCAAAAGAAACAGAGTTGGGTGGATTTCCTATGGGCTGCAGTGCGGTCTAGGTAAAACACAAGTGCATGTTTACAGTCCAAGGTGTGTAAAACTCTCTCACCCTGGTGAGAGTGAGGCCTTGGGGAAAAGGTGGGCAAGACTATAGACTGATTCAAGTGGAAGTCAGTAACCACCTTGGGAAAGAATTTTGGGTGAGTACACAGGACCATTCAGTATGTGACAAGTGCTTGTAACTCACTAACCCTTCGAGCAGATGTAATGGCTACTAGGAAGAGAACTTTCATGTAAGAAATTAAACATCGCAGGAGTGTAAAGGCTCAAACGGGGAGCCACGAGCCTTGTAAGCACCACAGTGACTGGTGGCCGTAGAGGGAGCGTAAGCTGTATTAGGCCCCTCATGAACCGACTCACAAGAGGTTGTGCTGTTATCGGGGCATCTCCTCCTCCCTTGTGGTACGCTGAGATGGCACTGAGGTGTACTCGTACCGAGGAAGTCTGGAGACCAGAGTCTGAAAGGTACCAGAGATAGTCTAATAGAGATGGAGTGAGGCAGGAAAAAGGGTCTATACCTTTTTGCGTGAACCATATGGTAAATCTATTCCACCTAGAACGATAGGATTTTCGTGTGGAAGGCTTTCGTTAAGCTACAAGCACTTGAGAAACATCAGTTGAAAGGTTGAGCGGTTGGAGAATCAAGCTTTCAACATCCAGGCTGTGAGGGACAGGGTCTGAAGGTTCGGATGGCGTAATTTGCCTTGGTTCTGAGTTATGAGAGTGGGCACTGTACCTAGGCGAATGGGTTCTCTGATCGAGAGGTCGAGAAGCATGGGAAACCATAATTGTCGAGGCCAATACGGGACTATGAGTATCATGGACCCTTTGTCCTGTTGTAGTTTCACGAGAGTTTTGGCTATTAGCGGTATCGGGGGTTACGCGTATAGGAGACCTATGTTCCAGGTGCGAGCGAAGGCGTCCATGGGTAACTTGCTTTTGGGCTGTGTAGGGAGCAGAATCTGTCCACTTTGTGATTCAGTTCGGATGCAAAGAGGTCTATTGTTGGTTGCCCCCAGCGTTGGAAGATTCTGGTCGTTACCACAGGATCCAGAGACCACTCGTGGGGATGGAACTGTCGACTGAGGCGATCTGCTACTATGTTTTGTATGCCTGCAAGATAAGTTGCCCGGAGATGCATGGAGTGTGCAAGAGCCCAGGCCCAGATCTGCGCGGCTTCTTGGCAGAGGAGATAAGAGCCTGTTCCTCCTTGTTTGTTCAAGTACCACATTGCAACTGTGATGTCTGTTTGTATGAGAAACGTCTTGTGTGAAAGGCAGTCCTTGAATGCATAGTGAACATAACGTATGTCTCAAAGCTGTAGGAAGTTGATTTGATACTTTGCTTCGAGTTGTGTCTAAGTACCTTGAGTCTGAAGGTTGTTCACATGAGCTCCCCAACCCAAGTTGGATGCTTCTGTGGTTAAAGTTACTTGTGGAACTGATTGTTGGAAATGAAGACCTGTTAGCAAGTTGGCTTTGTTTGTCCACCAGAGAAGTGATAGACGTAGCTGGTGGGTTACATGAATCTGGGATGAGAGAGGTTGAGTGGCTTGGAGCCACTGAGATTTTAAAGTCCATTGAGTTATTTTCATGGCTAGCCTGGCCATAGGAGTGACGTGGACCGTGGAAGCCATGTGGCCCAGCAACATGAGGAATTGATGGGCTGAGGCTGTTTCTTTTGTGCGCAGAGACCCAGCTAGTCTGAAGAGTGTGTCTGCACAGTCTTTCGGTAGGAAGGCTTTTGCGACTGTAGTGTCGAAATCTGCTCCGATGAACGTAAGGAGGTGAGATTTTTGGTATTTGATAAGAAATCCCAACAAGTGTAGCAGATTGATAGTGAGCTTGAGAGCTCCTTGCTTGGAATGGCTGTTGATTAGCCAGTCGTCCAGGTAAGGAAACACGTTTATGCTGTTTTTGCATACATGGGCTGCAGCCACTGCTAGGCACTTTGTAAATATTGTTGGTAACTGTTTGATTCAAATTTCCTGCCATCCCCTGTCATTGATGCAGAGAGTAATGTTGGAGTTGCATCAAAGGTGAGCATAAGGCTTAAAGGTTAAGGGTAGTAACCACTGCATCAAGCAAGTTACCCCGATGCTTGGTTACCCAGACTGCACATAACAATGCCTTGTTAGATGCTGTCTGAATGTAAAACCTGTTTTCCACTTTTCCCCCTGCCGTAGAAGCAGAGAGCAGCACTGTAGATGTATTCAAAGTGATATATCAGGCTTAATTGGTTTAGGGTAGTAACCGCCGTAATAAGCAAGCTACCCCTACTCTTATTTGTTTACCCAGATTGTGAAGTTCAGTCCTTGTTGGTAGTTGTCTGAATGCAAATCCTGTTTTCCACATTTCCCCCTGCCGTAGAAGCAGAGAGCGACTCTGTATATGCATTCAAAGTGATATCAGGCTTAACTGGTTTAGGGTAGAAACCGCCATAATAAGCTACTTTGTTTACCCAGATTGTGAAATTCAGTCCTGACCTCCAGACCTCCTTAAAGCAGGGCCGGTGCAGGCATATTTGACACCCTAGGTCAGGGGTGGGCAATTCCGGTCCTCGAGGGCTGCAAACCAGTCGGGTTTTCAGGATATCCTTAATTAATATGCATGAGAGAGACCTGCATACACACTGCCTCAGTTGTATGCAAATCTTTTTCATGCATATTCATTACGGGTATCCTGAAATCCTGACTGGTTTGCAGCCCTCGAGGACCGGACTTGCCCACCCCTGCCCTAGGTGAACCTTTGGCCATTCATCCCCCCTCCCCCAACTTAACTACTGGTGGCAGAGGCTCCAGCAGAGCACTCCCTTCTTTGATGGTATTGGCTGTGGTAGAGCACCCCCTCTAGACATTACACTGGAAAGATTTTGCCACCCCCAAATTCTTGGTGCTCTAGGCAACCATCTAATTTGTCTAATGGAAGCACTGGCCCTACCTTAAAGGATAGGGTCACACTATCTAACCCAGTCCATCTTAAGAGAGACTCAAGATGGGAAACTAGGTCAGGGGTTGGTTCCCTGGAGAGGGAAATAAAACCCTAGCCTAAGGAAGAGCATTAGGCCCAGACTGGTAGGAGGAAGGTGAATATGTTTGACCCTGTATGTGTGAGTGCAACTGACTTTTTGTTATATAAACTGCTCAAATAAGCTGATGCTGTACACTTTTTGGTTGTGCAAATAAATAAAAGTTGTTTTGTTGAAAGCTGAAGTCAGGCTGTTCCTGCCCTCCAGCTAAGGTTGTCATCTTTCAACCGTCAAATTCCTGAACACTTGGAGCGGTTGTTTAATATCTTCACTGATGGGGTTTTCACATGTGCAACTTTTGTTACCACTCTTCAACATTATAAAAACACCGAAACATAGAAAACATAGGACCATCTAAGTCTGTCCAGTTTAGTTCCAGCTACAGTGCCATAGTCTTCATCGGGCTTTCTCCTCACTTCTTTGCAATTAATGATCCTCAGTACTTGTGTGCATTTTTAATTATTACTTTTGCCACCAGTTGAAGATTGGTTCGATGCATTACTCTTTTTTTGTGAAAAGATATTTTCTGTTGTTACTCCTGAGTTGGTGCCTCATACCATGACCACTAGTTTTTGAACTTCTTTACTCCGAAAAAAGATTGCTTTTACCAGCCCAAGGGCCAAGCTACTGTTTTGTAAAATTGTTAGGCCTCTGAGTAAATCATGGACTGAAGTCTGTGCATGTGACACAAAATAAATGTGTACAACACATACTAAATATAGATTAGTTAGCAAAATACTGTATTGTAAACTTGCAGGGGAGAATTAGATGCTCTCTGAAGGGTTAAAATCAGAGTATTTCCAAACATTTTAGCCCTCCCTCTTTTTTCTGTACAATATCAAAAAATATGTACAGTTCAGAAAAAAAAAATAGGACAGATGGCAAGCCTATCACCAGATCCTCCTGGTCACTGAAGCCCAAGATTGCACATCTGGCTGTCACACAGGCAGAGATAGATAAGAATGCACCCAAACTTAATTAGCAGAAGCTTCCTGACAACAAAAAGAATATATTTCATAATAACAGATATGTTTTATTACCACACTTTATTCCTTATGGCAATTTAGTAGCCTCAGTCTTTCCTGTCTATTCTTCCTGCTGTTTCAGAGCACAGCGGCAACTGTGTGAATCCTAATATAAAACTTATCATTCATAGAGACTACAAAAAAGTTAAAAAAACAAAAAAAAAACCCACTAAAAAAATTAAAACATTTACATATTGATCAGCAAAAGGTACTTATCCTCAGTCAGATTTTCCTCTTTGTTGTTTAAAATAGGGTTTGCATTTTTAATTATTTTCCTTTGTAATTATTCTGGTATGAGCAATGGAGCTAACAGTCTCACTAAACTACATAAGTTCCAATTCTTCATTGGATTCTATCAGGGGGATGTTCTGCAACATCAGCAGTCCACTGTCAGTTAGTGTCCCTTTCAAACTTGATTGGATGGCAAGGATATTCTGCCTATGGAGTCAATCCAGTACCATACCTTATTTGGTTGAAAAACTTGCATCTGCAGTTAGCTGTCCAGACATCTTCCTGCAATGTGCTGAGCTCTGTGAAAGGTTCAGCTTGTGAGCACCTACTGATATAAAACATGCTAAATTCAAGCTCATCTAAGCTTATTCTTTTCCCCGACCTGTGACTTCTGCTTAGAGAGCAAAAGGTTGTAGCTAGCGAAAAATACTGTCTTTTGTATTTTTAAATTTTATTTAAAAAGTAGCTAAAATATTTAAGATGGACCGCTAATGACCATTAATATTATTATCCAACATGAGAAAGTATTCTGGATAGTAGCTATTCAGAATACAGCTGGGACACCATGATCTTAATTCTTAGTGAATTTATATTTTCTTGCTCTGAATTAGAGCATTTTTGGGCTCTGATTTTTCATTGGATCAACAAACGTTTAAATACATAGAAGTGTACTGTACTGACCCTTTCAAGAATTTCTAGGTCTCTTGTTCAGTCTGGAACTGTATGTACTAACAATGCCACAACTTGACAGCTCAGCACTTCATACTGGGGTACATTTTAAAAAACAGCGCACGCGCGCGAACAAAAGTACACTGGATTTTATAAGATACGCGTGTAGCCGCGCGTATCTTATAAAATCCGGGGTCGGCGCGCGCAAGGGGGTGCACATTTGTGCAACCTGCGTGCGCCGAGCCCGGCACGCGCAGCCTCGGAGGAAACTTTCCTTCCGCCTCCCCTCACCTTCCCCTCCCAAACCCCCCCCTACCTTTGTTGGCAGATTTACGCCTGCCAGAGGCAGGCGTAAATCTGCGCGCACCAGCGGGCTGCTGGCGCGCCATCACCCGACCCAGGAGCTGGTCCGGAGGCCTCGACCACGCTCCCGGGCCGGCGACATGCCTCCCGCCCCGAAATTCACGCCGCCCACCCGACACGCCCCCTTTGCAAAGCCCCAGGACTTATGTGCGTCCCGGGGCTTGTGTGCGCCGCCGAGCCTATGCAAAATAGGCTTGGCGCACGCGCAGGGGCCTTTTAAGAGGGTTACGCGCATAACTTGTGCGTGTAACCCTTTTAAAATCTGGCCCACTATTTTCTTCCACAACATATAAATTAAATGCAGATGACCTATTTCAGCTATCTCCAACCAACACTCTTTTGCCCTATATAAGGAAATTCAGCTTCACTTTTGATATATTGCTTAAGGAAGTGGTCTTCATCCTGAAACCTTGCAGCTTAAAATATTTCTCAGCTTAATAATAGTATCACCTCTACCCAATTTCTTTACTGATTTACATTTTAATCAAATTTATTTTTAGCAAGCCGATTTTTGTTCCCTTTTTGGAAATTGTTTCTTTAAAAAAAAAAAAGTTTCCATGTCTAAACTAGAGAACCAATATTCCAAATCAGGGGTCAGGAACCTGTGGCTCACGAGCCAGATGTGGCTCTTTTGATGGCTGCATCTGGCTCGCAGACAAATCTACCTTATAAGTGGGCTCTGAACGACGGCCCGCAAATGCGCAGTAGAGAGCAGCTCTACCGCACATGCGCAGGCGAGCAAGTCGGTCAGAGCAGAGCGTGCCTGAAAAAAAAGAATGGCACTGGGAGGAGCAGTAGCGGCGAGGAGAGGCGGTGAGGAGCAGTAGCGGCAGCGCGCGCGAGGGAGGGACACCCCCCCCGAGATCTTCCGTCTGCGCCATCCGAGGGAAGGGGTTGTGGATGAGCTGAAAGGGGAGGGAATTGAGAGAGGGGGAGTGACAGAGGAGGGGGGAGGGAGGAGAGAGTGACTGAGGGGAGGGGGGAGAGAGTGAGGTAGGGAGGAGAGAGTGACTGAGGAGAGGGGGGAGTGACTGAGGAGAGGGGGGGGGAGTGAGAGAGTGGGAAGGAGAACGAGTGGGAAGGAAATGGACCGAAATGTGTAATGTACACGGGTCGTTGTGAGGTCAGGAAGTAAACTTCCCTCCTTTTAATCAAGTAGTCAGCTAGCTAATTGCAGAAACCCTTTTATCGAAGAAGATGGCTAAAAGAAAAAAAGATGAGAAGTATCGTACCTTTCAGCAGGAATGGACAGAGGAATTTGCCTTTGTGGAGAGAGCAGGTTCTGCAGTGTGCCTAATATGCAATGATAAAATTGCATTGATGAAACGGTCAAATATAAAGCGGCACTTCGACACACGCCATACTACATTTGCATCCTGCGGGGGACAGCAGGAAGAAAGCATGTCAAGAGCTACTGTGCAGAGTGCAAGCTAGTCAGCAGCAACTCCGTGTTTGGACCCAACAAGGTGACTGGAATTCGGCTAGCTTTGCTGGTGCTTTAGCAATTGTGAGAAACGGAAAGCCATTCACAGATGGGGAGTATGCCAAAACATTCATGCTTGATGTTGCCAATGAACTTTTTGACGACTTTTCGGATAAAGACAAGATAATCAAACGAATAAAAGACATGCCTCTGTCGGCAAGAACTGTTCATGATCGTACCATCATGATGGCAAATCAAATTGAGGCAACACAAGTGAAGGACATAAATGCAGCACCATTCTTTTCTCTTGCTTTGGATGAGTCAACAGACGTAAGCCATTTATCCCAGTTCAGCATGATTGCAAGGTATGCTGTCGGTGACACACTACGTGAGGAAAGTCTTACTGTTTTGCCTATGAAAGGGACAACAAGAGGGGAGGATTTATTCAAGTCTTTCACTGAGCTCGCTAAAGAAAAAAATCTACAGGTGGATAAACTTATTTCGGTGTGTACTGATGGTGCTCCGTGCATGGTGGGGAAAAACAGAGGATTCGTAGTGCTTCTTCGTGAACATGAAAAGAGACCCATCCTAAGTTTTCACTGCATCCTACATCAGGAGGTGCTTTGTGCTCAGATGTGTGGTGAGCAGCTTGGTGAGGTGATGTCGCTGGTCATTCGGGTGGTCAACTTTATTGTTGCCCGAGCTTTAAATGATCGCCAGTTTAAAACACTGCTGGATGAAGTTGGGAATAATTATCCTGGTCTGCTTCTGCACAGCAATGTGCGTTGGTTGTCAAGAGGGAAGGTGCTCAGCCGTTTCGCAGCTTGTCTGAGCGAAATACGGATTTTTCTTGAAATGAAAAATGTCGAGCATCCTGAGTTAGCTAAAACTGAGTGGCTCCTGAAGTTCTACTATCTCGTGGACATGACTGAACATCTGAACCAGCTCAATGTGAAAATGCAAGGTGTTGGAAATACAGTCTTATCCCTTCAACAAGCAGTGTTTGCATTTGAAAACAAGCTAGAACTCTTCATCGCCGACATTGAAACAGGTTGTTTACTACACTTTGAAAAACTGGGAGAGTTTAAAGATGCATGCACAGCAAGTGACCCTGCTCAACATCTTGATGTTCAGCAGCTAGCGGGCTTCACATCTGATCTCCTGCAGTCATTCAAAGCGCGCTTTGGAGAATTTCTTGAGTGCACTCGTCTTTTTAAGTTCATCACCCATCCACACAAGTGTGCAGTGGACAGCGCCGACCTGAGTTACATCCTCGGTGTCTCAGTCAGAGATTTTGAGCTACATGCTGCTGACCTGAAGGCCTCAGACATGTGGGTGAATAAGTTCAAGTCACTGAATGAAGATTTGGAAAAACTTGCACAACAGCAAGCAGAGTTGGCGAGCAAACACAAGTGGGGAGAAATGAAAAAACTTCAACCCGCGGACCAGCTGATTGTCAAAACTTGGAACGCGCTTCCCATCACATACCACACACTACAGCGTGTGAGTATTGCTGAACTGACAATGTTTGGCTCTACGTATGCATGCGAGCAGTCTTTCTCGCATCTAAAGAACATTAAGACCAACCTACGATCACGTTTAATGGATGGAAGTCTCAACGTCTGCATGAAGCTTAACCTCACCATGTATCAACCAGACTACAAAGCCATCAGCAAAACCATGCAGCACCAGAAGTCACATTAATGGTAAGAAGTACTTTATTCATCATTGGTTAGCAACAGCATAACAACGTTATTAAAAAGAATTCAGAGACTTATTGTACTTTAAAAGTGTTGGTCTTACATAAAATGCACACATTTACTTGTATTTAGTTTTAAACATATTGTATGGCTCTCACGGAATTACATTTTAAAATATGTGGCGTTCATGGCTCTCAGACAGAAAGGTTCCTGACCCCTGTTCTAAATAAATAAGTTAGCACATAGAAATCAGTAAAGTAATAGTTTTCTTAACTGTTTAACTCCAAAAGCATGTAAGCATAGAAACCACTTACTTTAGCAGAACAGATACTTTTTCCTTTTTTGGGATCTCAAAACTAGTAACAAAAGAAATTTCCCTAAGTAAATTTTCAGGACTGGCATCACATTTATTTCCTTTCACCCTTTCTGCTTGTTGTATTTATATCTCTCCTCTCCCAAACCTAAGACTTCTACTTCAAAGTGTGAAACGTCAAATTCTGTTGACTACATGCACATATATGTACAGTCTATACCTAGCCATGATGTGTTTAGTAAATTTTATGATGAATAAACTGTATTTAAATCAATAACAGCACTTAGCTGGTTTTGATATATTATGTTTATCATAAAACTCTCAACCTACACATATTAATTACCATGCACACACTGCAGTGGATATGGCGAGGTAAAAAATCAATAACATGTCTTTGCCTCCCCTGCCTTGGTTCTTTCCATACATATTTTTATTCACAGGAAAGGTACCTGGACTCCTCCCTTAGGTGTTCCCCCATTTACAAATGATCTGACATTTCAAATCCTAGAGGGCTAACCATGATAGATTTGAATCTGTAACTAAATAATTCCTTGAGACAGAGTTTGAGTTTGTGGGTGAACTTGGGAGCCGAAGGAAAATCTGGAGGTGAAACAAAAATATACCTTAAAAAATAACAGATATGAAGTAAATAAAGGCATGTTTCCTTCCCATCCTCCCACTAAGAAAAGTGTCTCTCTCTTACCTCCACTGTCATTTCCTTGGACTGTTCCTCAACCTGTTGAATGACCTCATAACGAGTGCATCTATAGTATCCCCCAGTGGAAGAGCTGTGCTTTTTCCATTCTTCTAGACAAATCCAGCAGAAATCATACTTGCACTTTAAGAGAAATAACATCTTTAATCACTCTATAGTGTAGTCCCAGGAGTTACAATGCTCCTTAGGAAAACATTCTTTACGGGTTATGATACATTTTGTCTTTCCAACATCATGAGCCTTCAGGACTAAGTAGGTCCCTTCTGCATGTGACTGCTTGGTCTTGATAACTCATGAGCACCTTTGGATAATTTTGATGTTGATCAATAAAGAAGAATTGCTCATCTGTAAAAATTGTTCTCCAAGGACAGAAGGATGTCAGTCCTTATACTTGGATGACATCAGATGAAACCCAGCATGGCAGTTTGACTTCCAAGCTACTAGAAGCTTTGAACATGCCCACTGGGCATGTGTAGTCCTAGCTTGTCCCTGCATCCCATACGGGCCCCTTAGTTCATGAAAAAGCTTAAGATATGGAAAACCAACTCCATTCTTCTAGACAAATCCAGCAGAAATCATACCATGGAGAGATGGGGGTATGGTTCGTGACAAATGATATCCTGCTGTCCTCAGAGAACACCTGTTACAAGTAAGCAACTCTGCTTTCTCTAAAAATAAGCAGCATGGCAGTTCTCACACATGGGGAATCCTTAGCTACAGACTGCTCTGTATGAGAAAAGGGAAAAACAACCACCAGGAAAAGTAGATGTTTTTGACAGCAACAGTATTTCCATATATTTTTCCAATATTCTTCTCTTTTTAGTGACAGTTTGGAAGAAAAAGAACAGGCTCTAGGAGGGATGGAGTTGGGTTCTACATTTCAATAGGCTGGCTAAACCTAGTCTAGCATTAGGAGTCTTTGTCCAAACAATAATGCAATATGAATGTGTGAAGAAAACTCCACATTGCAGCCTTACAGTGCTCCTCCATGGAGGCCGATCTTAAGTACATTACTGACACTACCATGGAGCAGACACTATGACCCTTGACAAGATCCTCCAGATTCAGACCTGCCTGGATATAACAGAAGATGCAATTTGGTAGCTAAATAGTGTGCACTTGGTAACAGCAATTCCATGTTTGTTAGTGTCAAATGAAACAAAAAGCTGGGGCTTTCATCTACTCCAGATAGAAAGCTAAGCTTTCTTGCAATCTAGGCTGTACAACATCCATTCACCTTTGTGGACATGTGGCCTGGGAAAAAATGTTGAAAGGATAATTGACTGGTTAAGGTGGAAGACCGACACTACCTTAGGAAGGAACTTAGAAATCATGTGCAGGACTACCATATGATTGAAAAATGTTGTATAAGATGGGTAAGTCACGAGGGCCGGGAGATCACTGACACTGCATGCCGAAGTGACTGCCACTAAAAATACGACCTTCCAGGTCAGATACTTCAGCTCACAGGAGTCGAGAGGTTCAAAAGGAACTTTCATTAACTGGGTCAACACCATATTAAGTTCCGATGACACAGCAGAAGCTTAATGGAAGGCTTCAGCTTAAGATTGTACAAATACTGGTTTAATTTCTACATGGTGGTGATAAGCACCGATTGCGATGAGATGATCCCTAATGTTGTTCCCGAGTCTACCCCCTTAGAGTTTCATATCATGACCCCTAGTTGTACAGCTTCTTTTCAATCAGAAAAGGTTTGATTTTTGTGCATTAATACCTTTCAGGTATTTAAAAGTCTGAATCATATCGATGCTAGGTTGCAAAGAGATAGGCATTACCAGCAGGCAAAAGGGAGATGATAATGCTCCTATACAGGTCATCTGTGAAGCTTCATCTGGAGTTCTGTGTTCAGTTCTGGAGAGCGTATCTCAAAAAGGATAGAGATAGCATAGAAGTGGTCCAGAGAAAGGCAATAAAAATGGTGCTGAGTCTGTACTGAAAGACTTATGAGACTGGAGGATCTAATTATGTAGACTCTGGAGAGGAGCGACAGGGGAGATATGATACAGACTTTTAAATACCTAAAAGGTATTAATAAACAAGAATCCTATCTTTTCCAATGGAAAAGAAGTTATAGAACTAGGGGTCATGGAATGAGACTTCTTCAAGGGAGTAGTCAGGAAATATTTCTTCACAAAAAGGGTGGTAGAGGCATGGAAAGCTCTCCTGGAAGAGGTCATGAATGAAATTCAAAAGGATATGGGATAAACACAGAGGATCCCTAGTGGCTAGAGGATGGAAATGAAAAAATGGAGTAATCTATGTAGAAATTGTGAGGAAAAAAGTTCTCACAGAGCTCCACAAACCGCGAGGCAACAGCTCCGTGGAAAAAAGGAGACTGAAGGGGGGACTCCGTGTGACCATGGGGTTGGTGGCATGCTAGGCATGCTCAGTGTGCCAGTCAAAGTTCTAGAAACTTTGACTAAAGTGTTACATGACAGGGCTCCATCTGATGATGTCACCCATCCTGCTTGTCCTGGGAGAAAATGGAGTAACTTATGGTAGCTTTAGGTGTAACATTTTTACATGGGGGTAACCTGCACAGAGTGGCAGGTACAACCCTAAATACCTTGTTGAGCAGACTGGAGGGCCTTTTCCTCCCACCACAGAGCAAATCTACTCAAAGTATCCTTCCTGGAAGCCAGAATACATCCTTAGATACATTGTAGGATTATCCTTTCAGGCTGTGAGGGCCAGGGACCCAATGCTAAGGTGCCACAGCAGCCCTTGATTCTGAGTGATAAATTTTGAGGAATTCCCCAACCTGATTGAATCTACCATAGGAGTGGAAACCAAATCTGTTTTGGCCATTAAAGAGCTAGAAGGATCATAGTTCCCCAGTCTTTTTTTTTTTTTTTTTTCTTCAAGATTTGGCTGGGATGAAGACTGTGACAAGGTTGTGTCTGTGGCAAGAGTGAGGACCCTTCTGATGATGGGGAGGAAGAATCTCCTGAGAGAATAGAAATGCCTATGTGCACCATTTGCAAACCTTCTTGCTGTAGAAGGTGGATCTGGAGCAGCAGCGGAAAGGGTCTGAATAGTTGCATAGTAGTTCTTTACTTGAGCCACTGCTTCCTTGACCTTCTCTCTGAAGATATTTTCCCCACTGCAATGCACATAAAAGTTTATATTGGACATCCTGTTGTAGGCTAATACCAACTGCAGAGACTCTATGCCAGTTCAAACACACCAACAGTTGAATGGACTATGCATTTTCTGTACTCCAAACCCTTGTCCACCAATAACTCCATGGTGTCATGCTGGTTTTTGAGGAAGCATCTAACACTTTTGATATCATTTAGAATGTTTCACACATATTGGCACATGAAGAGCTGACAGGAAGCTAAATGGCCAATGAGCATCACCCCCCAATAAACCCTCATTCCAAGAGTATCAAGGGAACAAGAATCCCCCCTCCCCAGGGCACTGAGGAGTGGGTCCTAAACCTCTTGCCTACTTGAGGGATTTGACTACCACTAACTGATGTAGTAGGTACTGCTTCTCGAATCTGGGAGCCTTTAGGACAGGATAAATTACATTCACCTTCTTGTTAATAGGAGCCAGAGGTGGAGAGCAGAGTCTACCACATTCTCATCTGAGTCTTCTGAAGGATGTCATGGATTGGCATTGCCGTGATATCCTTGGAGGGGTTCAAAAACTGGAGAATATCAAGTATTTTGACACTGGAGTTTTCCTTCTGCAACTCATATAAAATGGCATCTACTCTTCTTGTCACAAAGTCAATGAAGGAGAGATTCTCTGGTGGAGACTTTATCCTTTCCTATAGAGGAGAGAGGTCGGAGAGGAGACCCGTTGACTCCTCCTGATCAGAGAAGTCCTCAGATCCACAAACGTACTTCCATGAATACTCAAAATTTGAGCCCAAATGGTATGTCTGGGGTATGGACTGTGATTTCACCTGGCTATCAGACAAGGCCTCATACAGGATTGTACTTGCATTTTGAGGCCTAGACCCTAATGAACTTCTGTGTGGCAGGAAAACAACTCTCCCCTCCTCAATGTGCTGGAAATAAGTATTGCCATGGCAATACCCGATGCCCCTCCACGAATCCGCATCAGATTCCTGTGATTGGGAACTTCCAGTCTCTTCATACTGCCGATGCCGGTAAATTGATACTCTGCATCTTATGCTCCAGAGCTTTCTGGATCTTCCTGTCCAGTTCCTCCTCAAAAATTGCCAAGGCCAGCACAGATTGGGAGGCAGGAAAAGCCATATCTTACTGGGACACCAGAGGTGAATCAGTGGCTATTTGGACCCTCGGAGACTGGTGCTATTCCTGGGGTTATGACAAGGATAAGCTCTCCACCTCAGAAGACTGCTTTGAGGGATTCAAGGTTGCTGCCAGAATGCCCTTACACCCAGTATTGCACATCAACGGTAACCAATATTGATGTTTGCCTATACTCAATGCATATTATCAAGCTCAGTGATACCAGAATTAAAGAAGCAGAACCCTGTACTTTCTTCAGGTGGGAAGAGATAGAGGATGGTATTTTTCCTTGGTCCTTCCTTGTGCTCAAAGTAGAGAGGGATCAATGTCCACCCCATGTTGATGTACTACCAACTGTCAGTGCAGTTTCTAGGTCCCTCAGTGTTGATGCCTCTGATGTCAATGGGCCAGGCTTAAGTCTCTCAAAGAGCTTCTTCATGATGCCCTCTCAATTTTACTATCCCATACAGGGAACATCCTGAAACACTGCGATTGGTCCCTGAACAAAGGACACATTATTAAGTCTACTCTTTCCGGGGCATCAAGCGAAAAATCAGAGGCAAAATCAAATGACACGATCATATGGGAAAAAAACTGATGCCACCTTGATGTACAGAAACCAGCGCACATTGTGGCCCAATGAAAAAGAAAGAAAACTTGAAATGGATGAAAAACCTATCTAAGAATCTAGGAGGGTGAAGTACAAATTACAGGGACCATGACAAACAGCTTCTGCAGACTAAGGGGGAAAGAATATCCCATATGTAGAGGAGAGTTAGAACATGATCTGCAAAGTTTATGGTAAAGAGGAGACTGAGAGGCCCTGCATAGGAAGCACTGAAGTGGCTAGGGCTGCATATTATCAGTGGGCATCTTCAAAGCTTCTAGAAGATTTGAAGTCAAACTTCTGTGCAGGGCTCCATCTAATTATATCATCCAGATGTGAGGACTGCTATCTTTCTTGTATTTGGAGAAAAGGTTCCATTTTACAACCTGTAAAGAATTCAGAAATTAAGCATGAGATTTTTTTTACACTCTTTATTCCTTAATATTTTACAAATAAAGGACTACAATTTATGCAGGCCTCCTTCTGCTTCTTTTCATTGCATGATTATCTGGTTTAAGCATCCTCTTGAATAGTATAAAAAGTCTATGTTGCTGATGTCAAGGGACATAGCCAAAATATACATACTACCTCTTACATAAGTCTGGCCAACTGCAAGACAAAAGCCCCAGTTAAGTCAGATTTGTTTGTGGTAGCTGAAGGACAGCAGTAGAGAAGGATATGATGAAAAGAAGCAGAATACAGGGTGGTTGTGAACACCTTGTGTGGGATGGAGCCTTTGTCTGGCACATTTCCTCTCAGCTTCTACATACATGAATAGATCTCTAAAGTGCAATGGAGTTAATGTTTGCACCACTCAGAAGTACCTATTCTGGTTAAAAAGTAAAATTAAATTACAATATTTCAAAGGATATAATTCTGAAATGTGTTAAAGGAAGAAATATTTGAAGAAAGGATTTTTTTGTAAAGATGGAGGAGGAATAGATATGGCTATTGATCTTCAGAGGGATAGCCATGTTAGTTTGGTGTGGCAAAAATTACAAGAGGCAGCTGGCACCTCACAGACTGGACAGAGTCCACTTCATCAGATGCATTTCGTCCTTGAAAGCTCATACCTCAATAAACTGGTTAGTCTATAAGATGCCACCTGCCTTTTGTCAGATACGGCTGCTGTATCAGAATATTAGCATTAGCGAATCAGTGGCACTCTCTCTCTCTCTCTCTCTATATATATATATGACAGAAACACGAAAATCATATTCACAAGAAACAGAGCAAAGCCAAATTTAAGATAGGTTGTCAAGTACAGACAAATTGCCAGGGCAGTGGAAATCAGAGTATTCTGTAGCAACATGTTTTGCAGTCTATGAATGGGAACCACATTCACAGATGGAGGTAGGCAGACAGACCCATCTGAAACACTGGTTCAGCAGCAACTACACCCAGTTTAGTCCTAGAGAATCTATGAAGACTGCAGTTTGGTGGTCTTGCAGAAGGATTTGCTACAAAGAATCTGAACCCGCATTCCATAAAGTCTCGTTGCTTTTTCCAGAAGCTTTCAGCCACAGAGCACAGATGGTCCACGTGAGTAGCAAGAAAGTACTGGGTTTGTCAGTGCTGTCTGCTTCAGGACTTCAAGTGAATCACCATATGTAAATGGTGACTAGTATTACACTCAATATGATGCATGAGGTGGCAGCATTGCTGCTTATAATGAATATTGGAGAAAGATACCACAAACTACTGGAAACTGTTGTATGAGTGCGCAGCAGATATAGCTGTATACAAGCAACATATTGTTAAGAGCCTTGTCTATCCTGCAAAGTGCCCTGATTCAGCAATATTAAACCCACTGCTTTGCCTGCTAATATAACAATTTACAGTATATTTGAGGTCAGCCTTTCTTCAGACCAAGAATTCAGTAAAGATATAAGGCAAGATGCTTCAAATTTTGATTCTAATTACAAAAATAAATATATATTTTTAAAAAAAAAGGCTTAACTTGAGATGATTAGCAGAGAAGAGCTGAGCAGCCTAATGGGAAGGAAGGATTTCATGGAGAAGAAGAGGAACAGTAGAATACTTTAGGGGAGATTGTAAAAAAATGCATAAAGATGGCTAGCTTTCTTATAGTAAGGACTTTAAAGTTGTTGGTTTACCCCCTTCTGCCAGAATGCTATAATCTGAAAACCTTTATAGTGATTTGCACTAGACTGGTATAAAGAATTTGTTTATCCTTTAATACCATCATCTTCAACCACCTCCCTCTCTAGACAGAATTTTTATCCTGCTCCTTTGGGTTTCCAGTTCAATCAGAACCAAGGCTGGTATTTGGCAACATAAGCCTTCATTCACAACTACCCAGGAACTCCTCCCTCTATTGTATATCCCCTCCCATTCTGTGATGTGGCCCACCCACTCTGAGCTCAGGACCACTTAGTGTTGCCCTGGCCCGGCAGCCTGAAAAGTAGTGACGCACTGGCTAAAGAGGAGAGGCGGCCTGGAAGGCTGCCAGTGGGCCACATCCCATCAGCAGTCGAGAAAAGAAAGCCAAATGGAGAGAGTCCATTCGCCTGGTAATTGCCAGGTTCTTGTGGCCTGGTTTTGGCCTCTGTTGGAAACAGGATGCTGGGCTTGATGGACCCTTGGTCTGACCCAGCATGGCAATTTCTTATGTTCTTATGCTGCTGCTACTCATGTGCAGGCCCATACTGAATTGAAAATGCTTGCAGCTATCATGTGCTCTATACTGATCTTGCAATGCACAAGAAAAGCATATAGGAAGTGCTAGCTGCAAGAGTTTTGAATAGTGCAGGGGCCGATACAGAGAAAGAGCAGCAGCAGCAGCAGCAGCAGAATAGGATCCCGCTTCTGCTCCTCATGGGGAGATTGCCTGAGTTTTGTGTTTTTGAGTGAATGGAAGCCTGCCCGGGGTGGGAGGTATTGGTGCGAATGGGAGCCTGCCTGGGGGAGGGGGTGTTGGTGCAAATGGGAGCCTGCCTGGAAGAGGGGGGTGTTGGGGTGTGTGTGTGTATGTGTGAATGGGAGCCTGCCAGGAAGTGTGTGTATGTGAAAGAACATATGGGAATGGAGAAGCTGTGTGTATGTGTAAGGGAGCGTATGTGTGTGGAAGTGGGAGCCTGCGTGTGAGAGAGAGTATGGGAGTGGGAGCCTCTGTGAGTGTAGGAGTAGCAGCCTGCTTGTGAGAGTGAGAGCCTGTGTGTTTGTGTGGGAATGTGAATCTGTGTGTAACAGAATGTAAGAGTGAGAGCTTGAATATGTCTGTGAGGGAGAATGGGAGCCTGCAAGCCTGTGTGTGTGTGTGTGTGACTGCCTGCATGTGAGAGTGAAAGCCTGCATGTGTGAGACCAAACTAGAGTGAGAGCCTGCATGTGTGAGACCAAACAAGAGTGGGAACCTGAGTGGGAGACTGTGTTTACGTGAGAGTGTGCGTGTGAGAGAGTGCGTGTGTAGGAGGAAGAAAAGAAGACAGAGAGAAGAAAGAATAAAAGTCCTGAAAAAGGAATTAGGAAAAAACAGACAAGGGGAACAAAGACTGGGACCAACCAATTAGAAAAGTAAGATCAGACAACAAAGGTAAAAAAAAAAAAAGTTGACTTTCAGCAATTGGAATATGCCATCTTTGGAACTGCGGTTTTCTTATATATTTGTATTTTGCTGTTTCTTCAGTATTCCAGTGTTCACAGAGGCTGGTTTCTCAGGCTTTCCATTTCAGTTCTGTCTGCATGTTTGTTTATAATTTGTAGTCCCTTATTCTGTATTAGGTAAAGGTCTGTCTGTGTAACACGTGTGACAGAAGTGCTGAATTTTGGCTAGCATGTAATTTCTCTGTAGGGATTTGTAGCAGTTCGGCTTGTTCTATATGCCAGTTATGTAGTGTATTAGTATTCTAGGGCTTGGTGTAATGCCTGCCTTTGCTGCCTTTTTGTAGATAAGGTTGCTGCCTTTTGAGTCCTGAGAGTTATTGTTGTTATGGTATGACACGGAAAAATTCTAGGTGTGTGTGTGGGGGTTTTTTTTTTTTTTAGGGATTTGTCTTACATCAAAGTGTTTGGCATTGGAGGGAGTTTGTTTTGCTGTCACTGAGGTGGCACCAGCATTTGTATATATAATGTTTTGCATGTTCTAGTTCTTTTCTGCACCTTCTGTAAATCTTAAGTTTTTATGATGATGATGATTATTATTATTGCTGTTTTATTGTAGTTATACTCTCTGCATTTTTGGAAAGAGGATTCATAAAAGAATACATTGATATTTTTTTATTACATAATTTGATCTGATGTTTCTGATAAACTTATTTTATTTATTTAGATTTATATTCCGTTTTGCACTTTTTTTCAGCGCTTCAAAGCGGATCACATTCAGGTACTGGAGGTATTTCCCTATCCCCAGAGAGCTTACAATCTAACGGGCCGATACAGTACAGTGCGCTCCAATGGAGCGCACTGTTAACCCGCCATTGGACGCATGTTTTCGATGCGTTAGCGTTACCCCTTATTCAGTAAGGGGCCGAAAACACGCGTCCAACCCGCTGAACCTAATAGCGTCCGCAACATGCAAATGCATGTTGATGTCCTTATTAGGTATTCCTGCGCGATTCAGAAAACAAAATGTGCAGCCAAGCCGCACGTTTTGCTTTCAGAAATTAGCGCCTACCCAAAGGTAGGCGCTAATTTCTTCGGGCACTGGGAAAGTGCACAGAAATGGCGATATTAAGTTGGAGGACCCGAAAGTTTCGAAAAGTAAAAAAAAAATAAAATTTTAAGTCGGCCTGTGGCTGTCGGGTTGAAAACAGACGCCGGCAAAATTGAGCGTCGGCTGTCAAACCCACTGACAGCTGCCGCTCCGGTCCAAAAGGAGGCGCTAGGGACACTAGTGCGTCCCTAGCGCCTCCTTTTGCCTGTTTTAACCGCCGGGCCTCATTTGAATAGAGAATCGTGCGCACAGGAGAGTGGCCTGTGCGCGCACCGGGATCTCCTGCAGACTTTACTGTATCGGCCCAGATGTTTGTACCTGAGACAATGGAGGGTAAAGTGACTTGACCAAGGTCACAAGGAGCGACAGTGGGACTTGAACCCTGGTCTCCTGGTTCATAAGCCCTGGCTCATAGCCCACTGCTCTAACCACTAGGCTACTCCTCCACACTGCAATAAATGTAAAATCAATTAATATAGTTTAATAAGGTATTTTTAATGTTGGTAAATGCTTGAAATAATAGAATTAAAATATTTTAAAGCTTCACTCATGATGAAACTACTTAGAAATCCATTGTCAGATACACTCTAAGGCATTATTTATTGATAAGAGTACAAATAGTAGGGCTTAAATTTGTATGTCAACTGCCCATCCATGTTAACCTTGGGCCCCCCAAAAATTAATTTCTGTCTACGCCACTTCTCCCATCTTACTTTAGTCAGTTCCACTAGTAACAGTCCTGAGTTGTGGGCCATTCCCAAGGACTGCCTCTGGAACCCTACAATTATGGACCCTAAATCCAGCCATTAAGTGTCACCACTGAGCAATGATCGACTCACACCGGTACTCAAGGGCTGTGAACACTGCCTTTGCAGCAACCTCAGCTCTAAGTAATCCAGGGAATGCAAGACCTGAGAGCCAGGAATTGAACCCAGGATCCTACGCATGGCATGAGCCACTAGGCCAGCTCCAATTTAATTTTAAAGACCACTGTCCTATCAGGATACGGCATTAGTGGCAAAACGCTAGTTGATCCAAGCACTTGAATATTGTGCCTTGGGAATAGATAACACACAATAAAGGGGAAGACAAGAAGACTAGGAAGAATTTCCATCTTGGTTTGAAATGGAGGGGACAGGTGGAAGCATGCAGAGATATACACTCAGGATGGCAAGCTGGTTTTGGTGTTATCCAGACAAATTGTTAGATGAGCGAGGTGCCCCTTAATTCACTAGCACAGTGCAACAAAACAAAGCTGGCATGCAGCTACAACTTTTTTTCTTCTACAAAGAATGTGTGCGCCATCATTTGGACACAGCAATATAGGCAGAGGGAAGCAGCAAGTTTTGGGTGAGTAGTTGGACAAGGGCTCCGGCCATGTTTCACTGCATGAGGAATCCAGTTTGGCTAGGCCTCCAATTTCAGTTCATAGACAGTAAGTTCAGGTTGTTCTGTTCCCTCCATATACAATGGATGCACTGTCCTAGCATTCTTTGTAAGTACAGATTGAGAATGGAAATAAGCTATTTTAATTTCAGGTGATAACATAACATCTCTGAGAAAACATGAAGGCCTGCCAGAAAATTTGGATAACATATGCATTTCTGAAACATAAGCCCACAGTTGCTGGTAGCTTACTATAAAAATAAATGTATCTGAAACCACAGAAATGAATGAGTCTAAATAAAGAGTATGTGGGCAAGTCTATGTAGCTGCAGAATCTGCAGGTATATAGTACTCAAGGATTTTGTAGCTCATTTTCAAAAGTGAAACTACACCATTGGTCTACCTTCAAAAATATAGTCTACAGGTACAAAATATACTTGGACTTTGCACTTGTTCTTTCTGCAGGCAAAAATCTCTGTAAACTGTGTGTGTGTAACCCACCTTTACTAACAGATGAGAATGTGTGAATTTTCACTTGTGATATTGCAGGGTTATAAATTTATGAATTTATTTTATTAGATTTATATGACATTATTCTGTTTGACAATCATATTGTTTATAAACAGAAACATTAAAAAAACATCCAACATTATTATAGCAAGTAAAATAATAAAATAAAAAACAGCATAATATGAATGATGCACTAAGGGCTGCTAGGAAAGCAATGGGGGTCATAAGAATGACAAAGGACATCATATAGGCAGATAACTGACTCCTGCAGCCCAGAATGGATGGAATTTATTCTGCTTTGCTGAAATGATTTAAAAAAATCCTGTATGTTCAACTAAGGTAAGTAGCCCTTCATATTACTTGTCATTAGAAATGCACTGGGTTAATTATGATTATTTGAAAAAATGGTAATGAAGTTATATCACTAACTTGCCTGTATACTGTGCAAACTGCTGAGATTTGTAAATGTGCAAAACTAGTGTTAGTTGTATAAGACAGTGAATCACTGTAAATATTGCATTTGTCTTTGGGAGAAAACAAGAGTATGTTTAATTGCTTGACTGTGTAATGAACCAAAGAAAAGGTGTGCATATAAAAGGATAAGAGGCAGATAACAGACTCCTGCAGCCCAGGATGGATGGAGTTTCTTGCTCTGCTGAAATGTTAAAAATAATCCTTTGTTTTCAACTAAGGACTCATGCTGAAGGATCCAGAGTGATCTGATTCCTCAGAGACAGAGGTTTGCCTTGACTGAGGGCTGTTGCAGGTTGGATTCAAGCAGTTGTCTGCAGGATCAGCATAATGACTTTTCCCGCTCCTTCAGTGTTCAAAATGGATCACAGTAGGACACAAGCTGGGACATTCAGGCCAATACAGTAAAGTCATGTGGAATATGGGCACTCAGTGTTGAGCGCCCACTTTCCTAATGCGCATCCAGCCACCTCTCCTGGGCGCACAAAACCATATTTAAATGAGGAGTTGCGCTAAAAGGGACAAATGCGCGCCCTAGCAGCTCCTTGGCTGCCCAGGAGAGGTAGCTGTCAGCAGGTTATGAAAAACGAATGCTCAATTTTACAAACTTTTGTTTTCCTAAACTGTGCACAGCCACGGGTTAGGAAAAGGGATGCTTATTAATTGAGCATCCCTTTTCCTAACCTAACCATCAGCATTTTTTTAAACCTTTTTTAAAAAGGTATTTTAACCTTTTGGTTCCTCCGACTTAATACTGCCACAATATTAAATAGCAGGATGTACAGAAAAGAGGTGTTTTCTGCTTTTCTGTATACTTTTTTGGGTCACTGTTCTCTCACCCTAGCTTGATGAACTCCATTAAGCTAGGGTGAGATAACAGTTCAAAATATCTTTGTGAGACTTTCCTTACTCCATATGACGTCAAATCTTCACCAAGATGTACTGTGCTGTTAGTATGTCTCACTCTACCTGCGAAACTGGCCCCTAAACCTTAAACCACCACCACATATCAACCTAGTAAATGGTCCTCCTATAGAGATATAAATACTTCCCTACTAGGAGAGCCTTATAGATTGTCTGTCTCTCTCTCCCTCCCTCCCCTTAGCGCAGGATGTGAAAAACAGAGATTATTGCAAGGCACCTAAGTTTACCGCACCATGTGATAATACCTATGCGAAGCAGTAAGTTACCTGGTGTGGTAAATTAAACATTTCCATAAACACGCCCCTTTTTGTTATCGCGGTCGTTATCAATGTGTAATTAACTTTTTTTTTATGAAACTAGGGGTTAGCCAGGTAAATAACTTTAAAAATTGTCCTTCAGTTAATACATTTCTATGACATTTTTAACTGTAGCTAAAACACAGCTTATTACCAGTAAAACTAGAGGGAGGCTTTGGTCTGTTCTCACAGGTTGTAAGCCTGGACACACTGAGGTCTTGGGAGAGAAATTTTTAAAAGCCATTTACATGGGTAAATGAATATTTGAAAACTGCCCACCCTGTAAGTGGATAAATGTTCCATTATGTGCCTACTTTTATCAGCATTTTTGTGGAGGCGTTTCCAGGCGGAGTTAAGCCAGAGGAGGTAACCGCATACAGTTTTGCATTTTCAAAATTGCATGTGTTTTGGCTGGAAAAAGTATCTGCAGAAAAGCAGGTGCAAATCTCTGTGGGTATTTTTTTTCCTTGGGTACATACCTTCCCTTTGAGAACTAGTACAAAATCTGCAGGTAAGAGTAGCCAATGATTTTTCTCCTGTCCACAAAGTTTTGAAAATTGCCTCTATGTGCATATCCACTGCAATTAGTGACAGCTTACCAAATGTTGAGATTACTTACCTGATAATCTCGTTTTCCTTAGTGTAGACAGATGGACTCAGAACAAGTGGGTATAGTGTGCTCATGCTAGCAGTTGGAGACTGATCTGACGTCAGCACGTAGTACATATACCCCCACAGGAAGTGAAGCAACTCAGTAATCTTCCTTGCAAAAGCTGTTATGGATATATGTGTACTGACGATCAATGAAATAGTGAAACAGGATTCCTCTGACTGATTGATAGGAGCTGGAGACCGCCAGCATTCTCAACCGGAAGGCGTCGACTCCTGGCAAAGGGGGACGCTCTTATGTAAGAAAATGACATGGCTTACCTTGAATCGGTGAAACCTATGTATACTGGCAGCCGGGCGGGATGCTGAGTCCATCTGTCTACACTAAGGAAAACGAGATTATCAGGTAAGTAATCTCACCATTTCCTGTCGTGTAGCCAGATGGACTCAGAACAAGTGGGATGTACAAAAGCTTTACTCCCGGACTGGGTGGGAGGCTGCCTGAGGACCGCGTAGGACTGCCCTCGCAAATGCTGTGTCCTCCCTGGCCTGGACATCCAGACGGTAGAACCTGGAGAAGGTATGGAGGGAGGACCATGTCGCCGCTTTACATATTTCTGCAGGCGACAGCATCCTAGATTCTGCCCAAGATGCTGCTTGGGCTCTGGTAGAATGAGCCTTGACTTGTAGAGGCGGTGACTTCCCGGCCTCTACGTAGGCTGCTCTGATAACTTCTTTAATCCAGCGGGCGATGGTGGGCCGAGAGGCGGCTTCCCCTTGTTTCTTCCCGCTGTGAAGGACGAACAGATGGTCCGTCTTTCGTACTGCTTCTGTCATTTCCAGGTATCTGGGCAGCAATCTGCCGATGTTGAGATGGCGTAGAAAACGCCCTTCTTCTGATTTCTTCAAACCTGCCGTAGTTGGCAAGGATATGGTTTGGTTGATGTGAAATTGTGAGACTACTTTAGGAAAAAAGGAGGGAACCGTGCGAAGATGGATAGCCTCTGGAGTGATTCTGAGAAAGGGATCACGACAGGACAGCGCTTGTAGTTCCGAAATACGGCGTGCTGAACACACAGCCAGCAAGAATACCATCTTCAAGGTTAGAGAATGGAGAGACAGGCCCGAAGGGGTCTGAAGGCGGATCCTGCGAGGAAATCCAAAACTATGTTGAGGTTCCACAGGGGCACTGGCCACTTCAGTGGCGGACGAATGTGCTTGACTCCTTTCAGGAAGCGGGAAACATCTGGGTGCGTGGCAATGGTCTTGCCATCCCTCCTGGGACCGTAGCAAGACAGCGCGGCCACCTGAACTTTGATGGAGCTCAGGGAGAGACCCTTCTGAAGCCCATCCTGCAGGAAATCCAGAACAATAGGGATTGTGGTCGCATGTGGATTGGTGCCATGAGTGTCACACCAGGCTTCAAATACTCTCCAGATCCTTATGTAGGTGAGGGATGTGGAAAACTTGCGAGCTCGGAGGAGTGTATCACCGGCTCCGAGTAACCCCTTTTCTTCAGTCTAGCCCTCTCAATGGCTAGACCGTAAGAGAGAATTGAGCTGGATCCTCGTGAAGGATGGGACCTTGACGTAGCAGGTCCCTGAGCGGAGGCAGGGGAAGCGGCTCCCCTGCCAGTAGTCTTCTCATGTCTGCGTACCAGGGTCTTCTTGGCTAATCTGGTGCCACTAGAAGAACTAGGCCCCGGTGCTTCTGAATCTTGTGGATAAGGGTGCCCAGCAGGGGCCATGGAGGAAAAGCGTATAGCAGGCTCCCTGGAGACCATGACTGAACCCGGGCGTCGATCCCGTGAGAGAACGGATCTCGCTTGCGGCTGAAGTATCTGGGTACCTGAGCATTGGACCTGTCCGCTAGTAAGTCCATGTCCGGAATCCCCCAGTGATCCACAATCATCTGGAAGGCTGTGGGAGACAGCTGCCATTCTCCCGGATTTAGGCTTTCCCTGCTGAGGAAGTCTGCCGTGGTGTTGTCCCTTCCGGCAATGTGGACGGCGGAGATGTCCTGGAGATTCGCCTCTGCCCAAGCCATCAGCGGGGCTATCTCTAGGGACACCTGTCTGATTCTGGTTCCACCCTGTCTGCTGATGTATGCCACTGTGGTGGCGTTGTCGGACATCACCCTGACTGCCTTGTTCCGTAGTCTGTGAGCAAAGTGCAGGCAGGCTAACCGGACTGCCCGTGCTTCTAGGCGGTTGATGTTCCACCCCGACTCTTCTCTGTTCCACCGCCCTTGGGCGGTGAGTTCTTCGCAGTGTGCTCCCCATCCGCTCAGGCTGGCATCTGTGGTGAGCAGAATCCACTTGGGGGAGGACATCTTCGACCCCCTGTTCGTGTGGTTGGACTGCAACCACCACCGTAAACTGGGTCCGCCTTCTTGTGGATTGGACACGGAGACTCCACAAACCTGTCCGGAGGGGTGTGATGGAAGTCCAGATAATAGCCCTCTCGGATGATGGCGAGGACCCACTGGTCCGACGTAATCTCGACCCATCTGGGGTAGAAGAGGGTTAACCTGCCCCCTATGGCTCCGTCCCCCGGATGGATCGGCTGATTCTCATTGGGAGGCGCGGCCGGGCCCTGAACCCGAGCCGGCTCCCCTCTTGTGCTGCTTGGCCCGAAAGGACTGGTTCCTGGCCGAGGACGGGGCGTTGGGAGCTTCTGCCTCTGGAAGGCCTCGGAAAGGCGCGCTGGTTCCTCTTGAACCTATCTTCCGGCAGGCGAGGTATTGAAGAGGCACCCCATGTGCTGGCCAGTTTATCAAGGTCGCTGCCGAACAGGAGAGAACCCCTAAAGGGCATTCTGGTGAGGCGTGTCTTCGAAGGAGCATCGGCTGACCAATTCCGTATCCAGAGCTGCCTCCTGGCAGCAACAGAGGATGAGACCCCCTTGGCTGTTGTACGGACTAGATCAGATGCGGCATCCGTAAGGAACGAGAGAGCTGACTCCATGCCCGCTGCCGGAGCATTGTTCCTAACCTGTGACAAACAGGAACGCGTCACCACTGTGCAGCAGGTTGCAATCCGCAAAGCTAGAGCTGCCACTTCAAAGGTCTGTTTCAGGATGACGTCCAGTCGCCGGTCATGAGGCTCCTTGAGGGTTGCCCCCCCTCAACTGGAATGGTAGTGCGCTTGACCACGGCGCTCACCAAGGCGTCCACCTGAGGGCACGCCAGCATCTCCTTGATTGCTGGGTCCAGGGGGTACATGCCCGTCAGGGCCCGACCCCCTTTGAATGCAGCCGCTGGTGCAGCCCATTCCAAATCTATCAGTTGCTGTGCTGCTTGCAGGAAGTGAAAATGACGGGCTGTAGGACGAAGACCTTCCAGCAGAGGGTTCTGCATAGATGGTACCGTAGTGCTGGGGCCTGTAATAGCCAACTCCGCCAGGCACTGAGATACCAGGTCGGAGAGATCTTCCTTGGGAAAGAACCGCCTCATGGTACGATATGGCTCGATCCCAGAGGGAAGCTCCCCCTCCTCGGGGGGTTCGGACTCGTCCTCCGAGATATCAGGGTCCGTCTGAGCCAGACTGCCCGGAGGCGGGTGCCCACGATAAGGGCGTGAAGGTCCAGGGGCAGGATCAGCTGAAGCAGCAGCAGCAGGGCCTGGACAGGAAGCTGACTGCATCTGTACAAAGACATGGATCCCCTTAAAGAGATCCACCCAGGAAGTGGAAGCGGTCTCTAGTCATCGGGGTACCAGGTCCCCCGGGATCCCAGGTTGCTCGAGACTGCCCGCTAGATCCGGGGTGGCCCCTGGGGAACTGTCAGCAAACCTCGGTTGAGACGTCCTGGCCCGAGGCTCCCACTGCCTCCTTACATCGGGCACAAAGGGAGTCTGGCTCCTCGCTGTGCGTGGCTCTAAGCTGGCATGCTGAGCAGAGGCCGAGAGCTTTCACACCGGAATCAGAAGGCGCCGCCGCAGGAGATGCCGGGGCGTTCGAATGTTCCATCGCGGCTTGCGAAGAATATACGCTTAATATAATATGCGCTCAATAATATGCGGCAGCAATATACGCTTAATACAATCTGTACACAAGAATATGCGGCCCGCAATATACGCTCAAAGATATACAATATGCGCTCAATACTATGCGGCAGCAATATACGCTTAATACAATATGCGCTCAATAATATGCGGCAGCAATATACGCTTAATACAATATGTGCTCAATAATATGCAGCCAGCAATATACGCTCAAAAGATATACAATATGCGCTCAATAATATGCGGTCAGCAATATACGCTCAAAGATATACAATATGCGCTCAACAATATACGGTCAGCAATATACGCTCAATGATATACAATATGCGCTCCACAGTATACAGGTGCCTATCATGGGCGCTCAATACCTGAACAAGGCCGACAAAATGGCGACCTCCACGGCGTGCCGCAGACAGGCAATGCCGCCGATCCTCGTACCTCGGAGACCAAAAGTAAGAGATGTACGCCTTACCTGATCCTCGGCGCTTCCCGGCTGGAACCCGGGCGGTCTCCGGCTGCGGGGGGAGAGGGGAAATACCTTCACCGCCGCGCTTGAGGAAATGCACCCGCTGCCTCTAGGTCCACGCCGGGACCGAGGCGCCTCTCAGCCCGCCCAAGCCCTTCTCGCTCAGGGGCTGGGTCCCTGCCACGATTCGGCCACCGGACCGAGGCCTAGACCTCCGAGGGATCACGGAAATCACCCCGGGAAATTCAACTGGGGGAGGGACCCGAGGGTATCACCGCAGGAGTGCGGGGCTCGATGTTCCTGTAGAAATTTAGTAAGTAGAATATAGAAAGTAGAAAAAATAGAAAGTAGTATTGGAAAACACGCTCAGCGAGCGTGCAGGCTCTCCAAACTGCTTTGGAGACGGCAATTACTGAATTGCCTTCACTTCCTGTGGGGGTATATGTACCCGTGCTGATGTCAGAGCAGTCTCCAACTGCTAGCACGAGCACACTATACCCACTTGTTCTGAGTCCATCTGGCTACACGCTAGGAAAACCTGCATTAGGCAACCAGACTCAAGCAGATTGTCCATCAGTAGGTCTTACCTTGGCACACTGCATATGGTTGCAGCCCTCGTTCTTTTGAATTGGAGACTTGCAGTTGGCGCAAGGTTTAGAGTTCGTCAATAACCACAGACAGTTGGCAGCATCTTCGTAAGCCTCATTCACACCCACAACTTTAAGCAGTTAAAAACAAACCAAAACAAAGATTCTGTATAAGCAGATAAGCAGGTTAAGATGGCATATTTCCTAAATTCTTGATCATTATAAAAACATTTTCTTTCTAAGCTTGGATTAAAAAACAATGAATCTTTACAAAACAATATAAATCAAAATCAACAGGAAAATTGATTTTGATGGTACAGGGTCAACAGCAAATCTGATTTCCTTCAATATTTTTTAACTGAAGCAATTTTAGAACTTTCAATAATCTGACTCTAATACTATGTTAATTAAACAGTATCGCAATTGGTCTTAAGAGTATCTTAGGCAACTATTGGTCTATTTGTATAGTCTTACCTGCTGCCAGAAAAGCAGTTTTGCAACAATTAAAGCAACCTGATCTATGCCCCTAATACTGGTCAGGGATCAAATTTTGAAGCATTACCCACCACGTTGTCTAGTTGGGAAGAAGGGCCCATCATAATGGGTGGTGACTTCAATTTGACACGGTATCCCTATTTAGATAACTCTGGAGGTCAATTACCGCAGGGCTTGAATGTAGCTGGGATCACCATCATTGCTAAGGGAGGACGGGATCCCACGTTATGTGGCTCATATAGACCCATATCTTTGATAAACCTTGACTTAAATATTCTCGCTAAGGTGTTAGCGTGCAGGTTAGGCCTGGTGGCTCCTCTCATTATTCATGGGGATCAGTCAGGCTTTGTCCCCAGAAGATTAGGGGCTGACAACGTCCGTAGGGTTCTCAGTATAATGTGGTGGGTCCGGAGACAACACATAACCATTTGTATTGCCGGTGGTGGATGCTGAGAAAGCATTCGATAGGGTGCATTGGCCTTATTTGTTTCAAGTTCTCCATAGGTCGGGTTTGGGGTCTTATTTTTTGACCTGGGTCAAGGGGTTTTATCATTACCCCAAAGTGAGCATAAGGGTTAATGGAGGGTACTTTGAATTTAAGTGGAACGAGGACTAGGCAAGGCTGCCCACTTTCCCCATTGCTGTCTGCTCTCTCTCTGCAGCCTTTTGCTTCCTGGATCAGGACTCTCAATAGCATTGCCGGTGTTCGTATCAGGGTACATTCCTACAAGATGTCCCTATTTGCGGATGAACTGCTGTTTACAATCTGCAATCCTGAGATATCACTCCCTATTTTGCTGGGTGAAATAAGGAAATATGGGAGGGTTTCAGGATTTAAGATGAACGAGGACAAATCAAAAATCTTGAACCCGACACTAGGGTTAACATTTCAGACCTTAAGAGTACTTTATACTTCAAATGGGCAGATGGGAGTGTTAAATGTTTAGGTGTGAGATTAGGAGTGGAGCTAGGGAATTTATTGACCTCAACTATGGTCTCCTGTGGAAGGGTATTCTCGCTGAACTGGAAAAATGGGATAGACTACAGCTTTCCTGGTTGGGTAGTGTCTATGTTATTAAGATGAATATTCTCCCTAGGTTCTGCTATATCTTTCAGACTCTCCCGATAGCCATACCATCCGGACTTCTTCGGGGCTGGCAGCAAAAGCTCTTCTGATTTATTTGGAAGTAAAGGCCACCTAGGGTGGCGAGGGCTGTGCTATATCGGACCACACGCCGGTTGGGTTTGGGGATTCCCAACCTTGCCCTTTACTAAGCTTCCTCCCAGCTGCGAGTAATCTTTGAATAGCATAGTTTGCCCACATGTAAACTGTGGATGACAACAGAGCAGAATCTCTTTGGAATAATTTGTCTGGTCCCGTGATAATACTTCCACGCTTTTGCAGCTGTCATCTCCTTTCACCCAGCTCATGCTTGCTATTTGGGAGCGGTATAACAAACAATTAGCAGGAGATCACTCACTTTGGCCCCACTCATCCTTTTTACTTAACAGCTTGTTTCCCCCGGGTCTGGAAAGATCAGTTAATTTTTGGAGGCGCATGGGGATTGTCAGGCTAGACCAGGTTTGGGATAGGAGTTCTGTTTACTCATTTGAAGCAATCTCTCAACTATATCCACTTACAGAGAAGGGCAGGTTTGTTTGACTGCAACTGTCCTTCTTTGTTCAGTCTCAGAGGGTTCTATCAGCCTTGCGAAGAACCAAATCACAGTTTGAAGTGTACTGTTCCAAAGAGACTACAGTGCATAAGGCCATTTCTAAAATGTATGCACTATTGCTGGGTGAAGTTGTAATAAATCCTAAACACGTGTTAGCATGGGCAAAGGATATGCATGTGCAACTAGAGCTTTCTGACTGGAACTTGTGTTATCAAATGACAGGCAAGAATCTTGTTTCCTCAAGAGTAATAGAAAATGGCTATAAATTCTATACTATTGGTACCTCACGCCAGCCAGAATGTCCAAAATGTTTCCAGGCCTGACAGACAGGTGTTGGCGGCAGTGTGGGGAGTGAGGTCATTTTTATCATATTTGGTGGGAATATTCTAAAGTGGTCAACTATTGGATTATGGTTTTGGATTTCAATTTTGAGGTAACAGGATGCATGCTTGAGTGTAACCCAAGATTACTATTACTTTTTTTTCAATCTCTGCACAGTCGATGAGCAGTTTTATCATCTGATTCAATATATAATTGTGGCAGCGAGGTGAGAGTTGGCTGCTTGGTGGCGTAAGCCTGGAGTTCTCCAGAAACTAAACGTTCATCTCAGACTTGCTGCTCTGTACAATATGTATAGATTGACAGCCCAGATTCATGATACTCTTCCCCGTTTTCATAAAACATGGGTTCCATACATTAGTTGGCGGGAGGCTCAGAGTTAGTGATGATGCACTTGAGGAGGAGTAAGAGGGGGCAGTAGGGTCACACATACAGAGTCTATTCCTTATTTATCTCAGCAGAGAGGTAGTCTCGGGATCTGGTGGGAGAGGGCGGGGAGGGGATTTGTTCTGGAGGAGATGGGGTATAAAAACAAAAAGGCAAAGCCACGCATTTCTGTTGTCATGTTAGACATCTTTATTTGCTATTGTTAGCTTACAGTTTTGAGACATGCATTGTATTATATTTCTTGTAACGTGATATGGATTGGTTTGTTGTGCTTTGACTAAATTTCAAAAAAAAAAAAAAAAAAAAAAAAAAAGCAACCTGGCCATGGGAGTGGGAAAAAAAAGGTAAAGTTAAATAAAGAATTAAAGTAAGTAGGAGTATGTAAAATTTACTGTATGATGTTTACCTCAGAGAGGGAGAAACTCATGACAAGATCTCAATGGGGCAAATTTTGAAAACCTGGTGTGTGCAAAATCCCGGGAGATAGCGTGTGGCTGGGCCGGGCCGCATGTGCATGCCGAGTGCAGTTTCAGAGTGGCCCAGTCTCGCATGTATTTCCTGCTACGCGCAGAAATGCCGGGTTTCTGAAAAGAGGCAGGACAGGGTCTGGCCGGGACAGCGCATGCCGGCAGCTAGCTGGCGCGTGGAACTTACTTCTGTTCTGGAAAGCAGGTAAGTTCAGGAAAAAAAAAAAAAATCAGGTTAGTTAGGGTGGGTTTAGGGGTCAGAGCAGAGAGGGGAAGAGGGAGGAAGGGTAGCTAGGGAAGTTCCCGCCCAGTCTCCCAGAGAGAGGACCCAGGGGCTGCCAGCACACCTCATCCCGCTGATGGCTGAAAAAGAGGCCCAGGCAGCGTATATGTGAGCCCATGTGTTTGGGTAGATGTCTGCCTGGGAGTCTGTGTATGTGGGGGAGAGAGAGTGTGTGTGTGGGAGAGAGTTGTATATGGGGAGATAGAACATGTGTGTGGCAGATGGTATGTGAATGCATGACTGATAATTTGGAAAAAAATAGTGTTATTTTGACAAATAAATGTGCAGAATCTAGAAAATGTGTGCGCAGAATTTTAAATTTTTTGGTGCAGAATTATCAATTGTTTTGCCCAGAATTCCTCCAGGAGTGTATATCTAATGGTTATCATAAACAATTCAGAAGATATGTTAAGAGAGGATGAAAATTTAGCTGAGAAGTAAGCTTTTTTTTGTCTCTTATTTTACGGTTATAGAATTGTATTTGCTACTTATGCAGGGTGGCCCATGGAAAAGTAGCCTGCCTGCGTGGCACTGGTATTGGAGGCGGGCTACTTTTCCATGGGCCACCCTGTACTTAAACTGGCAGGAGGGTGGTCTGATATTTTTGCCTACATTCTTGAAACACAAACATCTCTTTGGTGATTATTTCTCCAGGTTATCACACAAGCACACTGGCCCCAGTCCATATAATGATTTAAAAATATTACCAAGAACTTAAATTTGACCTGGCCCACAACTGACAGCCAGTGCAACCAAGCCTATGAACTATGCTGCCTAAATGGTCAACCTATCAGCCAACAGGGAAAGCTTCAAATTAAGTTGTAATTTCATGTGTGAGTAAAGGTGACAAGCTATAAAAATATACTCCCTACACAATGCCATTTTTGCCCTTAGAAAAACTGTGCTTTCCAATCTCTCTCCTATCTATACAGAGAGAATATACATAGATATGCACACAATGCTGATGGTAAAACAATCCTGGATATTATGATACCTGCTAGTTATCAAACATGGGCCTTCGCTGATGAGACAACCTACACATTTTTTAAATTAGGCCTTCAGTGATAAAATTAACGGTGTAAAATGAGGCCTTCAGATTAGCTACATACATGTATGTGGCTGTTGTATGCCTTACAATTTAGATTTGTTCAGTTTTTAAGCTGCAATCAAATTTTTTTTACCCTCTGAGCTAATCCACACTAAAAAAAAAAAAATTGCGCCTAAATGAATCCCTCAAGCAGGGATAATACAATGAGCACCCAATTGCTGGCTCTTGGAAGAATCATCCTACATTCTGAACCCTACTGACATGACCTTTTTTACTGGTGATCACTTTCAAAATGTGCATTTTGATAAAGGAAATTGAACTTTCTTCAGTTGGAATAAGAGCTTTATATGTATATAATGCCAAAATTTTTATTTAGTCCTTATTAAATGATGACAATGCTAAGATGAAAAAAGGCACGATAGAAATAAAAAAAATAAATAGAAACAAAAACCCTCTCTTACGTTCTTCCGGTTTCATTTCTGATACTTTCTGCAACCAGTTCTTCCATGTTTGGCAATCACATGGTTCATGTGCCTCTCCAAGGCACTCCCTACAACATAAAAAAATATATACTAGCTACATGCTTGATTTACAATTAAGTACTTTAAGATTCATTAGTTTAACATCTGATAATAACCCAAAGTACCACTTCATCCATATGAAAAATTCAAACACTCAAATACAACATTGTTTTTTTGACAGTCGCCTTTTTTGCTTTCCTCCCAGAATATCTAGCACCAATAACACAGGGCAGGATCTGCAAATATGTCTGTACCCAGGGAACCAAGGTGAAATGCCATGCAAGCAGTCTTGGACTTTAGAAGGGGACTGAAGGACAGCCTGTCTCTACAGAAAATGCTTTATTCAGTGAAACAATAACTAAGCAGCCTGCTTACCTCAACAACTAAAATTAAACATTCACAGTTTCAGTAGGATATCTATCTTCCTTCAACTCCCAGGCCCTAGGACCCAGGGCCTACCTGTTCCCTCCTGAGCCTGCTTTCTTAATCTCCCACTTAGAAGAATGCCCAGAGTCCAGCATTCCCTTCTGGGCTGTGCCTTAAGATGGACCAGGCTAAATGTCTTGATAAACTTTACAGAAGGTTATCTGTTTTAGGAAATATTATAAAGCAAAGTTGCTTACCTGTAAAGGTACTCTCAGAGGGCAGCAGGATGTCAGTCTTCACAGATAGAACTCAGCATGTAAGTTTTTCAAAGCTTCTAGAAACTTTGGTCATGCCCTATTGGGCATGTACTTCCTGAGCCATGTTATTGCATTCCACCCAGGGCCCCTTCAATCCCTAGAAAGCTAAAGACTTGGAGAACAAACGCCTCAGGCAGGTTTTGTGAGGACTGACAGCCTGCTATCCACTGTTCCCTTCCAAGCTGTGCACGTGTACACAAGTCATGAACCTCATGCACACAGTAAAACATAGCATAGACAAGAAATCCCAATATTGCATTATACTTGCTTGTAGCACACAAATTTGAACTCAGATTATAAAAAGTTGCATAAAAGAATATTTTTGCCCACATAGCCTGTTAAAAATTGGAAAGAACATTGCTGCCCTCCTCAGAGAACACCTGTTACAGATAAGCAAACGCTGCATTCTCTAATGCCAAGCAGGATCGTAGTCATCGCACATGGGGAATCCCTAGCTTAGACTGGCCCGAACCAAAATGAGGAAAAACAACCAAGGAACAGTGACAATGAGCAAAAACTGTTTTTGGTGGCAACAAGCCATTATCTTTTCTTTTCAAATATAGGGCATCCCAGAAACCAAAATAACAGGCCTTGTTGAAGTTGGGTACATTATCTCAAAATCTCTGCAAGACAGATTGGCGGAAACTACTGTTGCGCTGAGAGTCTCTTTCCAAGCAATAGTGTGGAGAAAGCTCCATGTTGCACCCTTGCAGATCTCCTCCATGAAGGCTATCTACACTGCTATGGACCTAACACTGTGAGCCTTTACTTGCCCCACCAGATTCAGGCCTGTTTGGTCATAATTAGAAAGAACGCACTTGAAAATGGCAATCCCAAGTTTGTGGTGGTAAAACAAAAACAAAAAAAGATGGGTAGACATTCTAAGGGCCTTAGGCGTCATAGTGGATAACACACTGAAATCGTCGGTTCAGTGTGCTGCGGCAGTCAAAAAAGCAAACAGAATGTTGGGAATTATTAGGAAGGGAATGGTGAATAAAACGGAAAATATCATAATGCCTCTGTATCGCTCCATGGTGAGACTGCACCTTGAATACTGTGTACAATTCTGGTCGCCGCATCTCAAAAAAGATATAATTGCGATGGAGAACGTACAGAGAAGGGCTACCAAAATGATAAGGGGAATGGAACAGCTCCCCTATGACGAAAGACTAAAGAGGTTAGGACTTTTCAGCTTGGAGAAGAGACAGCTGAGGGGGGATATGATAGAGGTGTTTAAAATCATGAGAGGTCTAGAACGGGTAGATGTTAATCGGTTATTTACTCTTTCGGATAATAGAAAGACTAGGGGGAACTCCATGAAGTTAGCATGGGGCACATTTAAAACTAATCGGAGAAAGTTTTTTTTTACTCAACACACAGTTAAACTCTGGAATTTGTTGCCAGAGGATGTGGTTAGTGCAGTTAGTATAGCTGTGTTTAAAAAAGGATTGGATAAGTTCTTGGAGGAGAAGTCCATTACCTGCTATTAAGTTCACTTAGAGAATAGCCACTGCCATTAGCAACGGTAACATGGAATAGACTTGGTTTTTGGGTACTTGCCAGGTTCTTATGGCCAGGATTGGCCACTGTTGGAAACAGGATGCTGGGCTTGATGGTCCATCAAGCCCAGCATCCTGACCCAGTATGGCATTTTCTTATGTTCTTATTCTGCTCCAAATAAAAGGCTAAAGCTCTTTTGCAATCTAAACTGTGCAGAGCTCATTCACTCTTGGGGATATGTGGTCTGGGATGTTGGAAGGATGATGGATGGGTTAAGGTGGAAGTCTGACATTACCTTAGACAGGAGCTTGGAATGTGAGTGCAGAACCACCCCATTGTTGAAAAAGTTAGTATAAAATCTGGTCTGGAGCTCACCACTCCCGAGTGCCAATGTGACCACCATCAAAAACATGACCTATAAGCTCAGGTACTTCAGCTCACGGAGTCTAATGGCACAAAGGGAGCTTTCATCAGCTGGATCAATACCACACTGAATTCCCATGACTCAGTGGGAGGCTTGATAGGAAGTTTCAACTGAGGCAAGCCCTGCATATAATGGACAACTAAAGGCTGTATGGAGATGGATTTACCTTCTACTTGGTGATGATGGACGTTAATTGCACTGAGATGAATCCTGATTTGCTCTTCAAACCAAACTCAGAGAGATGTAGAAGGTAATCCAGCAGCTTTTATGTAGAGCAGGAAAAAGGATCCAGGGCCTTTACCTGACATCACATGGAAAACCTCTTCCAATTTAAACCAAAAGATCTCCTCATGGAATCCTTATTGGAAGCTAGAATACAAGGCAGATCCTTGGACAGATTCAGGAGTTGCAGTGCTACTCTTTCAACACTGTGATGGCAAGGGATCCAAAGCAATGGCCCTCAATAGTGGGGGAATTCCCCAGTATGAATGGAATCCTTATAGACATCTCCCACAGGAGTGAAAGCAAAATCGGTCTTGGCCAACAGGGAGCTATGAAGATAATAGCTCCCCACTCTCTTCTGAGTTTCAGTAAGGTCTTTGCCACCAAAGGAAGTAAAGGATATGTGTACAGAAGGCACTGTCCCCAATCTAGGGTGAAGGCACTCAAGGTTAGTTTGACCTATGTCCCTCTCTTGGAGCAGAAGTTCAGGACTGTTCTGTTCAGAGACGAGATAAACAGATCTTATCTAATTTGCTGCTCCCCTGTCTGGTGACCATATGTGGGAAATCAAGATGTTCACCAAGATATTTTCATTGCCTGCCAGATATGTGGTTGAGAACCATTCTGGGGAAATGGCTTAGTGCCAGATCTAGACAGTTTCCCGATACAGGAGGTATGATCTTGCTCTACCCTGCTTGTTGATGTAGAACATGGTGTCCTGTTTGGTGAGGCCAATTTTGTTGGGTAATCAATCCCTGAAACCCTATAGAGCATACCATATTGCCTTTAGCATGAGGAAATTGATCTGATAAAAATTTTTCCTGAGCAGACTAGAGGCCCTGGGTGCAGAACCCCTTTAGATGAGCTCCCCAGCCCAGGCTGGTCACATACATGGTTACAACAATTTTTACTGGAAGAATATAAAAGGGAATTCCCTTGACTAGACTGGAAAGATTCAGCTACCAGGACAGATATTCCTTTAAAGTGAGGATGAGGAGAATGCTGTCTTGGAGATCATGAGTGGCTCGATTCCACTGGGCACTTTGCATGTGAAATCCCATTGCCATTATACAGCAGAATGATGAGTCAAAAAAAAAAAAAAAAAAGGGGGGGCTGGGGGGTGATAGTGGGCAGCCGGTCATATTGCGGGGGTGCGCTTTTGCCCCCCACAGTTGCAGCCACGGTGCCCACTATCGCCCCATAGCGCCACACCAAAAGGTGGTGTTATCGCCCGCAGTGGTACCGGAAATAAATTTTTTTTGCCCACCCAAAGCCTGCCCTAACCATCCCCTTTTCCGAATTTAAATATTACCAACGCGATGTGGTAGTTATCGCTTGCGTTAGGGCCCTAATGCACACGATAATAGCCTATTGTGTTTTAAAGAATGACCCTATTAGATTGTGAGTCCTCTAGGGACAGAGAAATAACTACAGTACCTGAATGTAATCCACTTTCAGATGCTGAAAAGCGGAATATAAATAAATAAGATGTACCATAGGGGTAACATGCACTGTTGAAGCCATGAGGCCTAACAATCTCAACATGCCCCATGCTGTTTGGCAGCTTGTTACCTTCTCTACAGCAGATATGAATTTGGTAATCTTTTCTTCTGGGGAAAAAGGCCTTTGCTTGAGTTATGTCTAGCAGAGCTCCTTATAAATTCCAATTGAGATGAAAGGGTCAGATGAGATTTGTGGTAACTGATGATGAACCCTAGCAATTCCAACACCCAGATGGTTTTGTTCATTGATTCTTCAACTTCTTCTTGAGATGTACCCTTGACTAGTCAATTGTCTATATAGGGAAAAATATGCACAACCACTAGTAAAGGCATTTTGTGAACATATGAAGTGCTGATGCCAGGCCGAAGGGCAATACGCGATATTTGGTGTTTCCTGTGAGTTGGAAATCTCTATTTGGGAGTAAGCCACTACCACTATTTTTAAAAGCATTATGGTGGGGCAGAAGTGAGAGGGGATCGCTAGTTTTCTTTTTCTAGAATCCCAAAGGAAGGGATAAGTGAGGAGTTGTATGGTCTCTGGCCCCAGCAAATTGTTCTGGGAGCTGGTAAAAAAGGATTGGAGGGACTCGGGAAGGCTCTGGCTGAGGGTCAGCTTTCCCCAGTCGGATAGGCCTGGGTTCCGCAGCTTTCTTTGTGGGGTAGGAGGAGGATAAGAGGAGCCCAGGAAGGCCCTGACTGGGTTTGGATCAACCCAGCTGGATAAGCTCAGGCCCCATAACTTTCTTGGAGAGAGGACTGGAGGACCTCAGGGAGGCCCTGTTTCATTTTATTTATTTATTTTTAAATATTTATTAACCAAACCTAAACAAACATTTAACAAACTAAAAAAAAAAAATCTCCTTGCATCTAAACAAAGAAACAAACCAAAAACATTCTTTGACCTACACATCCTTATATTCCAGGCATCTTTCCACCTTTCCATGAAAATAATATTGCCTGGCATTCTTCCTGAGTCTACCCCCTTGGAGCTTCATATCATGATTCCCTAATTCTATAACTTCCATACCAATGAAAAATGTCTATGGTTACTTTTTGTGCATTATTAATACATTTCAGGTATTTAAATGTCTCTGTCACAGTTCCCTGGTCTCCCTTCTCCTGTAAGGTATAATGTTTAGGTCCTTAGGTCTCATATGTTCTAATACAAGAAATATCTTGTCTGCCATCTCCTGGTCCAAGGACCATGCCTGTAATGTGTAAAATCTGACTTAGTCTGCGAGAATGTTTTCTTTTCCTGCAAGGAATGTAGCTTTAAAGGTTGTCCAGGGACAAGATGGCCTTACTCTACACCCTCTAAGCACAGAAGATTAGAGGCTGTTCTTCCCTGCCTGTTCAGGTAGAACATGATTAATTGACTGTATCCAATTTTGTTAGTCACCTGGTCTCTGAAAGCCTTTGAGCACTCAAAACCCAAAATTCCAGGAAATTTATGCAACAGTACTTTTATTGAATGGATCACAGGCCTTGAATGTGAAACCCTTGTCTATGAGCTCCCCAGACCCACACTGGAGACATTTGTTGTGAGAACAATTTGGTTAGGAGGAATTTGGAAATTTAAATCTTTGAAACATTAAAAAGGGATGACAACAAACGTTACTCCTTCACCAAAAATGTTACATACAAAGTGCTGTGACTTTCCAAATCATACATACAACTCCTCATGTATTCAAAATCATTTACGACCCAAAGAATAGAGAAAATATGCAGCGGTATGGCATCAGGAATGTTTTTCAACACTGATTCGTAGAAAGTGTGTGTGGGAAGGGGAAGGAGATTTGTGGTGGAAATGTGTTTTCAGGAGTAAATGTTTGTGGGTAGGTAGGTGGGGGTAGTGTATGTGTAGGCAGAGTTATGTATGGAGAGGATGTATATATATGCATTTGAGAGTGGGGCTGTGGTGGGTATAGGGGAGTATAAGTGTGTGTGCATGTTGGGTGAGTGTAGAAGTGTGTGAGGTGTATGGCTGTGGAGAGCAGGGGGACGGAAGGGTGGAGGCATAAAGCAAAATATGTCCATGTGGTATGCATACGTGAGTGTGTGTGGGAGCATATGTAGGGTGTATATGTGGGGGTGGTGGATGTGTGAGAAGAGGAAATGTGTGGATGGTAGGTGCGTGTGTATGGACACGTATGATGGGTACAGGAATGTATGTGGCAGTACGTGTGTGTGTGTGTGTGGGGGCTTGGAATGTATGTTTGTGGTAGAATGACCAACTGATCAGTTTTGAACCTAACAGCTCTGTTTTTTGTATAGTTAAGGTTAGAATGATAACCAGACACTTTAAAGCCAGGCCAAACAAGCCCTTGGTCTATCGTGGGGAAGGCTGAGCATTTCAAGTAGCCCCAGAGTAGCACTAATCAGCTGTCTTATATCCGGCCTGGCAGCATAGCTGCACAAAGGAAAAGAACGCATGCTTTGCCTGCCCTGAGCGCATGCCTATCACGCCGACTCTGCACTCTGGAACCAGCTCCGTCTTGTTCCTCTCCCTCTGCTCCTAGCTCCTTCCTTGCTGTGCTTCAGGCAGGGTTTGAACAACTGTGATGGGCAGATAGGGGGCGGTGCAAGCTGTAATTGACAATGGAGAGCTGTGAGTTTGCGACAGGCCCTGCTGACCTTCACTGTATGACTGCAAGGTGCGCATGTTGCACACCTGTTGGCCCACCGCAGACAAAGTCCTCTGGGCCTGCAAAGAGACCATCCCCAGCCTCTGCTCACAGTTGTCACTGCATTGCATGCTATACTTCTTTCTACTATTGCCTGCTGCTGCCTCTCTCCCGCCAAGTTTGGGCTCACCCGGCCATCACTCAGGTCATTTTCCAGCTATCTCTGAATGCTGCACGAGAAGTGCTAACACTGCAGCCTTCAAAAGTTAAATTTGCTGCCTGCTGGTCTTTGCAAAATTAAGGTATGTCCCTCCTTGTGCTGTTGCCTGCTGCTACACAGTGTCTGTCTCCCTTCTCTGGCTGGCCCAGTCCCATGGGGACCTATAAAGTGTGCGAGAGACAAAGGAAGCATTTGTGCAAGACCAGAAGAATGGGTGTGTGTGTATGCCTGTGCAAGACAGACGAAGCGTGTGTGTCACACACATGCGCTTCCTGTCTGTCAGACACCACATGCTTCCTCTGTCTTTCACAGAGAATGTGTGTGTGTGTGTGTAAGACAGAAAGAGGATATTGTATGAATGTATATCCCCCAGTCAACGACAATCCCAGGGTGACAGGCATAGAGAGCAAGGATTTTTAAAATCCTTATTAGTTTTAATTATTGTGTAGTGTTTGATGTGTTTGCTCTTTTTAAATATTTTGTTTAGGAAATTTAAAAAAATTTGCACATGAGCTATTAACTATCGGATATTATTCTATTAGTGGTTTTGAAATATATATATATATATATATATATATTTATTTTTTTTTTACTAGTATGGTTTTACTATTCTGATTGATGCTTAATATTTGATTGCTATTACCCCCCAAAAAATTTCAGCTTTTCCATTGTTGCACTGCATGCAGAATCCGGCTAATTGCAGTCTCCAGTTCAAGTTTTTGTCTGCGTGTTTCTATTTATATTATTCTGTGTTAGGTGAAGGCTTGTCTGTGTCCTACATATGTACTGGAGGAGAGGTATTCTGCTATTATGGGAGATTTACAATACTGTAATTCTAATTCAGTTTACTCATGGAGAATAGCTGAGCAGCAGGGGCCCTCCATTGGCCCTGAGGGACTGAAAGAGAAATGTATGCACATTTATACAAATGAGGGGGACCCCCTCCCCTCTCTGAAGGGTCCAGACCACGTTTATGGAAAAGTTGGCAACCCTAGTGTGTGTTGATATGAAGGGTGGGGGCTTTGGAAGTGTGGGAGAAGTGACTTTCAAACACTTTTAATGCCATCTGCTTCAGTTATTTTTCTCTTCTCCATCTGGCTGTGCTGCTCTGTTCCAAACTGCTGGAAGTGTGAGGTGATGGTGGGTGGGGAAGGTAGGAGGACAGCTTTTTGAATGGAGTGATCACCTCCATTGTACAGTTCTAGAAGCTTCCTATAGAAAATAGGAAATTTTCTTTTTGGAGGCTTGGTTCTCAGAAAATCCTGATTTCAATATTTCTATTCTGCCTTTTTCAATAGCATTCTACAAAGTAGATGACAAAAACTGGACACAGCACAGAGATAAAAACAAACAAAAATTATAACAATCCACATAAAACAATAAAATGCCAAATAAAATTCAGCTTAGGGGAAAAAAGTCAGACTTGGCAGGAAATCCGATCAGTTGCTACAGAAAATAAAAGCCTTCAGTTGTCACATTTTCTTCCTGCATGGTGAATTTCATGAATTTCCCTTCCTTTCTGGAGAGTTATTTGTTCCAAAGCTCCTTTACCAAAAAAACAGTTTTACAAAAAGGGGAAATCATACCCTGCCGGCTGCACCTAAATGGTGCTTTCTTTACATTTAAATCACTGCTTCTGGTGCTAGTGTAGTTGTACGGACTTATTTTGGAAGAGATTTTCTGCTATATGAGTGTCTGAAACATGATGGCCATGGGTGACATCCCACTAGCCCTAGATGATGCCTGCAAATTCCAGGTTGATCAGCAGTAGACATCTTGAAAATGCAGTGAAGGTAACGTAGGAAGGCAGTGGACATTTTTTGATCACTGTGATAAATACAGATGCAAAACCAAAACTCAATTTTTTGTCAGAAAAGCAGAGGCCACCTGAGACTACTTATCAAAGAAAAACTTGGGGCAGAACCATCACATTAAAAAAGTATTGCAACTTAAGAAAATGCTGATAAAAACTAACGAATTTACAGGAACCAGAGAAAGTTTGAAGAAGTTATGGCGGCACCAATGTGAAAAAGTGTAACTTTTCTCTCCATGAACTGCACAGAAAAAAACATGTTCACTATCAGGCATAGTAAAATAGGAATCACAGGGCTCCACAAAATAGTTAGTGCATGTGTGTGAAATCATGTGCATGCCCAGGAAAACCTTTCCAGGCTTTTTCAAAATTCTTTCAGACTGTCCAGGTTAGATGATGCATTTATTTGTGTGGCTAATTCATCTTGCTTGACCCAAGAGAATGAGAACATATTGAGGTTCCAGTGACATTATGAAACCAAGTACCGTATTTTTCGCTCCATAAGACGCACCTGACCACAAGACGCACCTAGGATTCAGAGCGGGAAAATTTAAAAAAAAAAAAAGATGTGGTAAACCGGCTCTGTTCTCTGGCATCTGTGCACCTTATGGAGCAAATTAGGGGAGGGCATAAAATGTTCTTTTTTGTCCCCATTCCCCATCCCAACCCTTTAAATTTAATTAACTACAACCCCCCACCCTCCTGGCCCCCCCAAGACTTGCCAAAAGTCCCTGGTGGTCCAACGGGGGTCCGGGAACGATCTCCTGCACTCGGGCCATCGGCTGCCAGTATTCAAAATGGCGCCGATAGCCTTTGCCCTTACTATGACACAGGGGCTACCGGTAGCTCCTGTGACACAGTAAGGGCAAAGGCTATCGGTGCCATTTTGAATACTGGCAGCCGACGGCCCGAGTGCAGGAGATCACTCCAGGACCCCCGCTAGACCACCAGGGACTTTTGGCAAGTTTTGGGGGGGTCAGGAGGGTGGGGGGTTGTAGTTAGTTTTTTGTTTTTTTTTTAATATTCGCTCCATAAGATGCACAAACATTTCCCCCCCCCACTATTGGGGAAAAAGTGCATCAAGAACCCCAAATAAGTCTAAATTTCAGGATAATCACAATGAATATGTTTGCAAATAATTGATTTAACAACTACATTAGTTTGCATGTTTTGGTTACCTTGAACACTACACCTGGATGAGTTTCTTAAATGTCTCATTTGGGGGAAGCGTCTTCAAATGGGTTGTTTTGTGCATACTGTGACAGGAATGAACCTCACTTATAAGACAGGGCATGTTGGATACAATCTCAATCACAAATTTATTTTCCTTAATATTCATATTGTGCCAAAGAGAGCCTTGCTCTGGAGTTCATAAGATGTAATATGTATAGGCAACATATCAGGTTGTGTCTGGAAGTTCATTTTAATCCTCAGTGTATGCCACGGGGGATGGGGCCTTAGGTTCTCGGCCTACATCCAGAGGTATAAGCACAGATGGGACTGGTCGGGGGACTAAAGGCCACGGCGGAGCTTCCTCCTTGGAAGAACTGGCGACAATCACCATATCGGAAGGGGGAGGCCTCGGTGCCCTGCTGGGAGCCGGTGCTACCCCAAGAACTGAGGCCAGAAATGGTATGAGGATGGGCGGCACCGGCGCCGTAGGACCAAAGGCCTGCAGTACCTACTCAATCGCCAGATGGATTCGACCCTCCAGTTCCTCCTCCTAGAACTTTGCCATTGCCAACAAAGACTGTGAGGAAGGAAGTGGCCAGGCCTTCCTCAGACCCACAAGGGGGGGGGATCAGCTACTGGCATCAGGACCAGTGGAGACCGTTGCGGACCCCAGGCATTGACAGAGGATGAGTGCTCCTCGCCATGGGGGCACTTCGGGGGCATCGCAGCAAAAACTGGTGTGCCCCCGTGTCCGGCACCAATCATCAGTGGGAACCAGTGCCAATGCTTCTTGGTCTTCCCATGATGCTCAGCCTGATCCTTCCCTGGTGCAGAGGTTGAGGCTGATGAACCCAGCATCCTTGGTTCAGCGGAGATTGACAATGGTCGGCCTCCGTGCCTCTATCCACCAGCGTCCTCAACAGTACCAAAGGTTCCGCTGATGTTGATGGTGTGAAGTCCATCAGTGTGGCTCCGAGGTCCTTTGATGCCAATGCCGATGCCTCAGACTTCTTCAACTCAAAGAGGTGAATAATCTTATCGAGTTATTTATTATTATTTATTTTATTTAAAGCTTTTTTATACCGACATTCGAAGGACATCACATCTGTTTACATATAACATTTGGGGAAACATTACAAAAAACATGAGTTGAAGCAGACATCCTTCTGGGTCATCTGGGCGCACAAGCGGCAACCCCGGACGTCATGCGATGCCCCCAGCCAGAGAACGCAATCATGAGGATCAGTGATCGACATGGTCTTCGAGCACTGGGGGCATCAGCGGAAACTGGACGTGGCTATGACGGGGAAAAACAAAAGGGAAGAAGGATGGAACAATGGCGATGGGCGTCGATGGATGACTGGCACTGAGGCTCCGCCACCACAGACCGCAAAATGAAACTTATCTGAATACTGAAACCTTGATTGGGGGCACTACGGGGAGACACAGAGAGGGACCTGGCGACGGACCAAAGAAAAAGGTCATGAAAAACTGCAAAAATCAAAGTTTTCCAAAAGGCAGAAAGCCAAGATTTTAGAGCTCAAACAAACTGCGAGGTTCACAGCTCTGTCAAAAAAAAAAGAAAAGACTGGAGAGGGACCCTGTGTGGACACGTGGTATAGGGCATGCTGGGCATCTGATGTCACCCATGTGTGAAGACTACCATCTTGCTTGTCCTTGGAGAAAAGATGAATCCATAGCCCTACGCGGTAGCGTGAAGTCAGTGAATTTAGTGCCAGACAAAGCAAGAGTGGTGACAGAATCTCCCTGAAATATTCCTCACTGGATCTTGTTGCTAGGAATGACAATTCAGATGGCATGCAGTTTGCTAATTTTTATGGTGACATTGATCAATCCATGGTTCACCTCTGTACATTTCAAGGCAATTTATTAGTCAAGAGTATGGGATGCTATTGAAAACTCTTATAGTTAATCCATGCTATACTGAGCTTTTGATTTATCTTATGGTTGACCATGTTGGCTTTATTCACAATTACCTGTTTTCTTACCATAATGTTATTAGAGTCTATATGCCTATATATTCTATTGGCATCTATTGCAGTGAACAGATAAGGAAATTATCATCAGTAGATTTCTGGGGACATTACTTGGGTCTCCCTTTGGAAGAAGTGTTCTTCCTATTATTAGCCATTGTGGTGACGGTTCTGCCTATCTGATTTTTGCAGTTTTCCAGATCTTGATGAAGAAATGTTAAATGTTTGAGCCAAAAGTCGGACATTCCATGAGACTGTGAATATCTAGATACACCCGGAGAGACTGAAACTTGGAAAGTGTTAACTTTTTACCCTTGCTAACTTTTACCCTTGCCCTGCTCTCACCCTGGTACCTGTTTCTGCAGACACTATTTTTAGATGTAGCAGCAAAGGAAACTTGTGGTTAGCCTGGAAAACAGAAGTTACAAGCAATACTCATTGTTCCCGTTGGGTGGCAAAAGGCAGGAACTTAGCTATGCAGAGGACCATGGTGCAGACCCAGACTGATTTATTTTTTACAAGACAGAAGTGAGAATTCCAAAGGGGGAGGCAGATGCTGACGTAATTGATGTAAGGGATTGGGGAAATAAAATATATGCATGCCAACACATGATGGCATTTATAGTTCACTTTGAACTTTTGTATCCCTGAATAAAGGGAAAAAGGGGAAACTGGAAAATATATGATAAAAATATAATCAAGAGGGATGTAAGGGTGGGAGTAAATGAGTAAAATGAGACATAGGAAAATATATATCCTGGTGTCATGGAGCAAGGATATATTACACACAATTGATACTGTAAAAATCAGGTATAAAAGGAGGTACAGAAAGCCTGAGAATGTTGGAGAAGGCAAGCATATTTGTTGAGGCATGTGACTGTTATTGCGTGGCACTCCTTACCTTCTCACCAGGCTAAATGAATAAGAGAACTGATTCTGGGATATTGCTTTTGTGCTTTTAATAATACTTATAGCTGAGCACAAGATTACGATCATACAAATTATACTTATAAAATAAATTATTATAGCTTACTTGTAATAATTGTCATATTGTTACTAATAAAAGAATTATAATTATAATAAATAATTCTGAATACAAGTCTTTCTCTTCCTGAAAAAAAAAAAAATTATATTATATATATCTAGTATATATATCTACTAGATAAATGAAGCTTGACCGACGTGCCGCAAATGCGCAGTAGAGAGCAACTCTACCGCGCATGCGCGAGCAGCACGTAGGTCAGAACGGAGCGTGCCCGAAAAACAAAATGGCGCTGGGTCCTTAGGAGCGGCGGCGGCGATGAGCAGGAGCGGGAGGAGCAGTAGCGGCGGCGCGCGCAAGGAAGGGAGGGACACCCCCCGTCTGCCGGTTGTGGATGAGCTGAAAGGGGAGGGGATTGAGAGAGGGGGAGTGAGGGGAAGGAGGAGAGAGTGAGGGGGGAGGGAGGAGAGAGTGAGGGGGAGGGAGGAGAGAGTGAGGGGGAGGGAGGAGAGAGTGAGGGGGAGGGAGGAGAGAGTGAGGGGGAGG